>NC_046290.1:99627019-99951724 GCF_004115265.2 Rhinolophus ferrumequinum | reverse complement strand
ACCGCTTGAAGGTTTTTATTTCTATGGATACAATTGCCCCCCACCCCTTCTTTTATCTCTCTTTCTCCCCCTGAGGTGCCTGGTCCTCTGGCATTTAGCAGGTATTTATTTGCTTTAGGGGAATGTGTAAACTCATCCCTTTGATTTAGGGACCTGTGTAAACACACCCCTTTGATTTAGGGGCATGTGTAAACAAATCCCTTTAGAGTATGTAAAAACCTGGAATCCTATTGGGCAGATGCCAGGGGTCTTGACCCAAGTAGGAGCTGCAGCAAGGGGCTTTCTAACCAGGGCTAAATTTCTCCTTCTGCTCATTTCTATCTATCTACCTACCCTGTCCATTCAAAATTCTCATAGCTTCAGGGGAAAGAAATCTACTGAGCTAAATTAAGTTGCTTCAAAGAAAACTGTGTTCATTAGAATTTCACACAAAAGAAAAATTGTTGCTGGAGAATGGACTCTGGTTCCCTCACATCTGGCCCTTGGGGGGCGAGAGGACAGGACTGGGGGTGAAAGAAATCCTGGTTTAGATATGGCAGCTCCAAGGCCCAGTACTGCCACTAAACACCTGCCTTCTGCAGCTCAGAACAGAACACCAGCCCGCCTGGCCATCTTGGAAAAGCAGAGCGCCAAATGATAAAGAAACCACCAATGACAACTCCTTCTCCAAAAGCAAGTTTTCTTTCAGGGCGAGCCTGAGAAAGTCTGACTTTGGAGAAGAAGATAAAAACTTCCTCAGCCAAACAAACTTTCTCCCAACTTCTCTATCCATGAGGTTTACAAGCGGCATCTCAGATCACTTTCACTGACTTCCCCTTTTGTTAGGATTGATCTTTTGCCTTCACCCGTGTAAGAACAAATACAAGCTGGTATAGAAATTGTGGAGGTCAAGCACAGCTGAGAGAACAAAGCTTACTAGACTTAGATGGACGTCACCTTAGCAGATTTGGTAGTGGTGAGACAGGTTAGCTAGCATGTTGTTAGGTAAACAGGGAAGTCCCTGGTAGAATAAACACAGGCAGCCATATCTTGGAACTCCAGCTTCTGAAATGACTCATTGGCTCCATGGCAAAAATGTAATTGCGCTCTGGGGGTAAATGGGTTCTTTTGTAAATCCGTTCCGGCTAGGCAACAGAGCAAATCCGACAGACAAAATCCATTACAAGGTGCCAACTCCCTTGCCCAAGCATGCAAGAGAAAGTATAAAAGAGCTTTTTGCCTTAGCCAGTGGGCATCCCAGTTTCGGGTACCCCTCTCGTAAGAGAGCTGTACTTTCATTTTAATAAAAATCTTTACTCCTCTACCTCTCCTTCCGAGTTCATATTCTCATTCTTCAGGTACATGAGACCACGATCTCTGGGCACCAGACACCAGAATCCTGTAATAATAGTGGCGAGTCTGTTTCAGACCCTCTAGGCAGTTGAAACAATGCACAATGGAGTCTGAAAAGCTTCTAGATCTGAGAGTCAAAATTACTCTCTGTAACTAGGACTAAGGTTCCTGGGCAATGTACTTATAGTACATTTTGTGACAAAAAGAACAACCATTCTTTGAAGAACCTGAGATTTTACGCATACTGCATAGGTTACAGAAGACAATTTTTTAAATTTAAGTGAGGAGTAAATGGCTAACTTATAGACAAACATATAACAATAACGACAACAACAAAAGATAAATCTAACTAACGTTTCTCTAGTGCTGGATTCCTAGGAGACACTCTTCTCTTCCAGCTTCTTTCCTCAATAAAAATGAAGCATCAAGTTCTGACTACAAAATTTTGTAAGAGAAATCATGTGAGTTTTGCAAGAGCAAGAAGAGCCTAGAAATAAAGTACAAGGAAATGAACATCAAGCTCCAGACACAGGAGAAGAAAGAGGAAGATGATCTGGCTTCACTCTCCCTCTTACTAGGACTGGAACAAAGAAGGGTCAGTGTTTCCTAAGACTGTTTCTTTTAGGACACAGTTAACTTCTGCCTCCTTCAAGCATTTCAGAGGAGTTGAACACATTATTTTCTGTGGCTTTGACTCTGTAAAAGCTTCAGGTCTGACTAGAAATCACCTACACCTGATTAACAGGGCACAAGAAGAGGAAAAGGGAAAAAGGATCTACTAGGAGAACAAAATGCAAATATGGAGAAGCAGACATAGGTACATTACAGACTCTACAAAACAGCCCCTGCTGTCTTCGAAATGAGGAGACAAAGGTGACAGCATTCTAAGATCAGAGAAGAGTACTGCTGCCCAATAACAAGGGAACAAAGCCAACAACTTTGAATTACAATCCTCAATTAAAACTGATAAAGATGCAAGATCTAGGAAGAAAAACAAAAGATAAAAGGAAATAGTTAAGGAGGATCTAAGATGGCAGAGTAGATAAACGCTGTGATTGCCTCCTTCAGTGACCACATTACAATTAGAACTAAATTATAGAACAGTCAATCTAGCTGAACAGAAGTTTTATAAGTATATAACGAAGAAGCCACATCAAGACTTGCAAAAAGAGAAAGAAAGAATTAAGAACACAAGGCAAGAAAAAGTCAAGGCGAGGTTGAAAAGGAAGGGAGCCAGAATGGAAATAAATAATTCACAAGGTTCAAATACAGTCCTTACAGAACTCAGAAAGGGCTCAGTGTACCCTTCCTCTCACCAGAGTCACATTGGATTAATAGTCCTGTGAAGAAGGACGAGTACAAGGTGTACCCAAAGCCCTGGGTCTAGCATTACTTTTCCCATTCTGCTGAGCATAACTGGCCTCTGCAAGTGTTCTGAATCCCACTTCCCTGTAGGCCAGGGAAAGTTGAAGCCAACAGAGCCTCCCCTAACGCTGCGATCCCAAGAAAGGACCTACTGCCTGGATTAGTAGGACAGCAAAAGTAATACTTCCAATTTGCTTCTTTACTATAGTTTACTCCTTCTCTTTTGATACCATTTACATCTAAAAGGGAATTTTTTTCATTATAAAGGCCTGCCCTGTTTCTCTTCTAATTTGGAATTCATACATTGCAACTTAACTTTTTTTTTAATTGGACATGTATTAAATCATTTGAAAATTTAAGAAGTCTCTTCTATTTTGTTTCATGAATATGAAAATAGCAGGACTATGATCATTATTATATTGAAATCCTACCTACTAGTTATAATAGAGAAATCTTATAATTCATATTCTTCCCTGACCTACAGTCTAATGCCAAAAATTAACTCAAAATGAATCCAGACCTAAACATAAAAGCAACGCAATAAAACATCTAAAACATAGGAGAAAAATTTCACGAATGTGATAGGCAGCCTCTAAAATGGCCCCCAGTGAACTCACTTCCTGATGTTCTAAACGCTTCTGTGAACCCCTGCCCTTGATTATGAGCCGGATTCAGTGACTCTCTTCCAGTGAATAGAATGAGGCAGAGGTGAAAGGATATCACTTGTAAGATTAGACTGTGACACAAATAAGTGCATGTATAACTGTGATATCTGGATAAGCACTGTGGACTGTGCCAGGGTCAGTTCCTTTGGGACATGGGGAAGAAGGAGTGCATAAGACTTCCCTGTATATTTCTTTGCAAACTCCTGTGAATCCAGAATTATTTCAAAGTATTTCTTAATAAAAATGGTTTGTTTGTTTACTTGTTTTTGAGATTAACTTTGAATTAATTTCAAAAACAAAGCAAAAGAATGTGGCTTCCATCTTGCCCCCATGCCCACTGTGCTCTAAGGGAAAGCAGATGCCATGTTGGTCACTGCCCTATGGAGAGGCACATGTGGCAGAACTGATGGGGCCTCCAAAAACCCTCAAGGAACTGAATCCTGCCAAAGACCATGTGAGTGGACTAGGAAGCAGATCCTGCCCCAATAAAGCTTTTAAATAAGTTGACTTTGACCAAGTACAACCTCTTAAGAGACCCTAAGCCAGAACCACCCAGCTAAGCTGCTCTCAGATGTTACACCCACAGAAACTGTGAGAAAATAAATGTCTGTTGTTTTAAGTTGCTGAGTTTTGGGGTAATTTGTTATATAGCAATAGATAGACTCTGGTGAAGGTGGCAGAGTAGGTAAACGCTGTGCTTGCCTCCTCTCACGACCACATCAAAATTGCAACTAAATTACAGAACAACCATCATAGAGAACCACCTGAAGACCAGCTGAACAGAAGTCCCACAACTAAGGATATAAAGAAACAGCCACAGTAAGACTGGGAGAGTGGTAGAGACACGAAATAGGATGGCGGTTAAGAATCAGGAGGGATATCTCAGCTACAGAGGTCCCCCGTGAAGAGGAAGGGGTCCCAGCCCCACACAGGGCTGTCTAGCCCAGGGCTCCAGTGCCAAGGAATAAAAGTTACCATACCATTGGCTGTGAAACCCAGCAGGAATTGCAGCTGAGTGAAATGGAGGGCTGCTAGAAACCTAGGTACTGCCGGTTTTAAAGGGACCACACACAACTCACTCACAAACTCACTCTCTGGGCTCCAACACTGGGGCAGCAGCTTGAATATCGCCAAGGACTACAAGGAGGAACATAATTGACTAACTTCAGGGTGAGGAATAGAGGCTCAGGGCAGCTCTCTCAGGAGACAGAAGTGCTGGCAGATGCCATTGTTCCATATTGAGCCCTTCCCTAAGCCAGCTGGCAGGCATAGGTGGGCACCAAACTGGAGCTCTCCATTAACTTGGATAGCACTGTTCGCCCCACCCTGGTGATTTTATGAGATTCCGCCCAACCGAATTTGCACACCCAAATTGAACCTCTTCAGCAGTTTTTCCACACAGGTGGCATTCCTTTCCTCATGCCATGGATCTTCCTAAAATCTCTCAAAGTTCTACAAACCACAAACAAACAGCACCTGGGCTCAGCATGCCCTGTACGTCTCTTGCTCAGTGGCCCCAACCCCGGCATTCCTGAAAGCCACCTCAGTTCATAGCCTAGCCTCTCCAAGGTGCCACCAAGCCAAGCACAGGCAGCAACCAACTTCATATCACTTTGTAACTCCTACCAAGTGTCCCTGGGCCAAGCACAGGCAGTGGCTGACCTGGGCCTGCACCAAAGACCCTCACAAGGGATCCCAGAATCAACAAATGTAGTGACCAGCTTTGGACCCCACCAGAGCACCACCCAACCAGCTGCATAAACAGCGCACCTGAAGGGTGGATGTGGCTGGAACCAGAGCCCTGCTAAAGCGAACTCCACTCAGTGGGGGCAGCCCCTGCACAACAGCTCGTCCACTGTAGTCACTGCCATTCCTTACAACCAGTCAGCCTGAGGGTCAATCCCACCCACTGACATGCCAACAGAAATCAAGGCTCAATGACAAAAGGAGGGTACACACAACCCACTAGAGCACCCAGATCAGGTAACCAAGAAGACTGCACCGCTGGGCCCCACAGGACACCTACTACATAAGGCCACCCTGCCAAGACCAGGAGGCATAGCAAATATATCTAACACATAGAAATAAACACAGGGAGTCAGCCAAAAAAAGGAAACAAAGAAACATCCCTAATGAAAGAACAAGACAAAACTCCAGAAAAAAACCTAAACAAAGTGGAGGCAAGCAGTCTACCAGATGCAAATTCAAAACACTGGGTATAGATATTCAATAATCTTAGAGGAAGAATAGATAAACTCAGTGAGAACTTCAACAAAGAGCTAGGAAACATAAAAATGATATACAAAACATTAAAAAAAAAACAATAAGAAGTGAAAATACAATAACTGAATGAAGAATATGTTAGAGGGAATCAACAGTAGATTAGATGAAACAGAGGATGGAATCAGCTATCTGGAGTAAAAGGTAGCAGAAAAAACCCAATTAGAACAGCAAAAAGAAAAAAGAATCCAAATAATGAGAACAATTCAAGGGGCCTCCTGGACAAATTCAAGCGTATTAACATTTGCATCATGGGGTTCCAGAAGGAGAAGAGAGACAGCAAGGAATTAAAAACGTATTTGAAGAAATAATGATGGAAAACTTCCATAACCTGGTGAAGGAAAGAGATATACAAGCCCAGAAAGTGCAGAGAGTCCCAAACAAGATGAACCCAAGAGACCCACACCAAGACACATTATAATTAAAATGCCAAAGGTTAAAGACAAAGAGAGAATCTTAAAGGCAGCAAGAGAAAAGTAGTTAGTTACCTAAAAGGGAGCTTCCATAAGACTGTCAACTGATTTCTCAACAGAAACTTTGCAGGCTAGAAGGGATTGGCACAAAATATTCCAAGTAATGAAAAGGAAGGATTTACAACTAGCAAGGTTATCATTTAGAATCAAAGGAGAGATAGTTTCCCAGACCAGAAAAAAACTTAAGGAGTTCACCACCACACAACTAATATTACAAGAAATATTAAAGGGATTTCTTTAACAATAAAATAAAAAATATGAATAAGAAAATATAGGAAAAGAAAAAATCCTCACTGACAAAGGCAAATACTTAGTAAAATCAGTGGTCAACCAAATGTAAAGATAGTACAAAGATTAAAAGGCAAAAGTAGGAGGATCATATGTAATTACAACAATAAATTAAGGGATATACACAAACACACATGCACAAAATAAGTAAAAAATATAATGACAAAAACATAAATGTGGAGGGAGTGAGGAAAAACTAGTGATTTTTGAATGTGTTTAAACTTAAGTGACCATCAATTTGAAATAGACTGCTATAAACATAGCGTGGTATATAGGAAACATGAAGTAACCACAAACCAAAAATCTAAAACAGATATACAAGAAATAAAGAGAAAGGAATCCAAACACAACACTATAGAAAGTCATCAATATACAAGAGAAGAGAGCAAGAGAATAAGAAAGGAACAAAGAATTACAACAACAACAACAAAAGTCAAAAAACAATAAAGTGGCAATAACTACATACTTATCAATAATTATTTTAAATGTCAATGGATTAAATATTCCAGTCAAAAGACACAGGGAGGCTAAATGGATACAAAAACAAGACCTGTACATATGCTGCCAACAAAAAACCCACTTCAGATCGAAAGACACACACAGACTGAAAGTAAAAGGATGGAAAAGATATTTCATATAAATGGAAATGAAAAAAAAAGCTGTGGTAGCAATATTCATATCAGAGAAAATACACTTTAAAACAAGGACTATAACAAAAGACAAAGAAGGGCATTTCATAATGATAAAAGGATCAATCCAACAAGAGGATATAAATCTCATAAACATCTATCCACTGATGTAACAGCACCTAAATATATAAAGCAAATACTGACAGACATAAAAGGAGAGATCAACAGTAAACAGTTATAGTAAGGCATTTTAACACCCTATTGACATTAATGGATAGATCATCCAGACAGAAAATCACAAAGCCTTAATTGATACATTTGACCAAATAGACTTAATTTACATTTTTAGGACATTTTATCCAAACATAGCAGAATGTACGTTTTTCTCAAAATCACATGGAACATTTTCCAGGATAGACTATATATTAGGTCACAAAACAAGTCTCAATAAATTTAAAAAGATTGAAATCATATCAAGCATTTTCACTGATTACTATGGTATGAAACTGGAAATCAATTACAAGAAGAAAACTGAAAAACACACAAGCACTTGGAAACTAAATAACTAAACAATAAATGGTTTAATAATGAGATCAAGGAAACAATCAAAAGATTCCTTGAGACAAAATGAAAACACAGTAATCCAAAACCTATAAGACACAGCCAAAGCAGTTCCAAGAGGAAAATTCACAGCAGTACAGGGCTCCCTCAAGAAACATGTAAAATCTCAAATACACAACCTAACTCTACATCTAAAGGAACTAGAAAAAGAACAACAAACACAGTCCAAACTGAGTAGAAGGAAGGAAATATAAAGATCAGAGCAGAAATAAATGAAATAGTCTAGAAAACATTAATGAAACAAACAGCTGGCACTTTAAAAAGGTAAACAAAATTGATACAACTTTATCAAGACTCATCAATAAAAAAAGAGAGATGGGCCAAATAAACTCAAACATGAGAGAAAAGTGACAACCAACACCACAGAAATACAAAGCATTATAAGGAATTCTATGAAAAATTAAATGTCAACAAATAATACAACCTGGGAAAAATGTATAAATTCCTAGAACTATATAATCTTCCAAGGCTGAATCAACAAGAAACAGAAAATCTGAAGAGACCAATAATGATTAATGAAATTAGATCAATTTTCAAAGAACACCCACAAAACAAAATCCCTGGACTAGACAACTTCACAAATGAATTTTACTAAACATTGAAAGAACTAATAACTATTTATCAAACTATTACAAAAAAATTGAACAAGAGGGGGGAAGGCTCTCAAACTCATTTTATGAGGCTAGCATTACCCTGATAGTAAAACTAAATAAAAATACTACAAAAAAAGAAAATTATAGGCCAATATCCTTGATGAACACAGATGCAAAATTCCTCAACAAAATAATAGTAAACTGAACTCAGGCATACATTTAAAAAAGTCATACACCATGATCAAGTGGGATTTATTCCTGGGATGCAAGTTTGGTTCAGTATCAGCAAATCAATTAACTTAAAACACCACATAAACAAAATGAAGGGTAAAAATCATATGGTCATATCAATAGATGCAGAAAAAGTATTTGACAAAATTCACCAACCATTTATGATAAAAGGTAAAGTGGGAATAGAGGAAACATATTACCTCAACATAATAAAGGCAATATAACAAACCCACAGCTAACATCATATTCACCAGTGAAAAGCTCAAAGTGTTTTCCTGTAAGATAAGGAACAAGATAAGGGTGTCCTTTTCACCACTTTTATTCAAAAAACATTTGTTTTTATTTAGTTTTACTATCAGGGTAATGCTAGCCTTGTAAAATGAGTTTGAGAGCCTTCCCTTCTGTCCAATTTTTTTTGTAATAGTTTGAGAACTAAGTATTAGTACTGGAAGTCCTAACGACAGCAGTAAGACAAGAGAAATAAATAAAATGTATCCAAATTGGAAAGTAAGAAGAAAAACTGTCATTATTTGCAGATGACATGATACTATATGTAGAGAACCCTAAAGATTCCACCAAAAAACTATTAAAACTGATAAATGAATTCAGTAAAGTAGCAGGATACAAAATTAATATTCAGAAATCAGTTGCATTTTTATACACCAATAATGAACTATCAGAAAGAGAAATTAGGAAAACAATCCCACTTATAATTACGTCAAAAAATAAAATACCTAGGAATAAATTCAACCAAGGAGGAAGTAAAACATTTGTACTCAGAAAATTATAAAAAGTTGAGGACAGACATTGAAAAAGATACAAATAAATGGAAGCATATACTGTGCTCCTGGATAGGAAGAATCAACATTATTAAAATGTCCATACTATCCAAAGCAATCAATAAATTTAATGTAATGCCTAGCAAAATACCAATGGCATTTGAATTAGAATACATAATTTCTAAAAGGTATATGGAGCCACAAAAGAAGCTGAATAGCTACAGCAATCTTGAGAAAGAAGAACAAAGTTGGAAGTATCATGCTACCTGAAATTAAACTATACTGTAAGACTACAGTAATCAAAAGAGCATGGCATAAAAAGAGATGCATAGATCAATGGTGCAGAATAGAGAGCCTAGAAATAAACCCATGCTCATTTGGTCAATTAATTTATGACAAAGGAGGCAAGAATATACAATAGGGTAAAGACAGTCTCTTCAATAAATGAAGTTGGGAAAACTGGACAGGTACATGCAAAAAAATGAAACTGGACCACCTTCTTACACCATATACAAGAATAAATTCAAAATGGACTAAAGACTTAAACATATGACCTAAAACTATAAAACTCCTAGAAGTAAACATAGGCAGTAAACTCTGACATTGCTCTTAGTAATATTTTTCTGATGTACTTCCTCACAAGGGAAACAAAAGAAAAAAATAAACAAGACTACATCAAACTAAAAAGATTTTGCATGGCAAAGGAAACTATCAACAAAACACAAAGATAACCTACCAATTGGGCGAAGATATTCACCAATGATACATCCGATAAGGGGTTATATCCAAAATTTATAAAGAACTCATACAACTTAACACCAAATTAACAAACAATCCAATTTAAAAAAAAAAATGGGCAGAGGACCTGAATAGACATTTCTCCAAAGAGGACATACAGAGACCAACAGACATATGTCACTAATCATCAGAGAAATGCAAATTAAAACCACAATGAGGTATCACCTCACACTTGTCAGAATGGCTATCATCAATAAATCAACAAACAACAAATGGTAGCAAGGATTTGGAGAAAAGAGAACCCTCCTTCATTGTTGGTGGGAATGTAAATTGGTACAGCCACTATGGAAAACATTATAGAGGTTCCTCAAAAAAATTAAAAATAGAACAATCATATGACCCAGCAATTCCACTTCTGGGTATTTATCCAAAAAAAATGAAAACATTAATTCGAAAAGATATACGCACCCCCATGTTCACTACAGTATTGTTTACAATAGCTAAGATATGGAAGCAATCTAAGAGTCCATCTATACATGAATGGATAAGGAAGATGTACATATATACAATGGATTATTACTCAGCCATAAAATAAGAATGAAATCTTACCATTTTGCAACTATCTTACCAATTACCCAACATAGGTCAGACAATTAAGTTCGTGAGCCCATTCTAGAAAAAGTGCTATATACCTCATTGCTGAATATCACTATGGTCACCTTCGAAGTACTCCCCTTTGGGAAGCTTTGCACCTATGCCAGCACCTAGTCTACCCTTCAAAGCAATTTTGGAACTCTTTTTCTGGAATGGCCAGAGCTGTTGTCATATTACCCTTGATGTCCTGAATGTTATCGAAATGTCTTCCTTTCGATATTTCCTTTATCTTCGGGTAAAGAAAGAAGTCATTGGGGGCCAGATCAGGTGAGTAGGCAGAGTGTTCCAATACAGCTATTTGTTTAATGGCTAAAAACTCCCTCACAGACAGTGCTGTGTGAACTGGTGCATTGTCGTGATGCAAGAGCCATGAATTGTTGGCGAAAAGTCCATGTCGTCTAACTTTTTCACACATCCTTTTCAGCACTTCCAAATAGTAAACTTGGTTAATTGTTTGTCCAGTTGGTACAAATTCATAATAAATAATCCCTCTGATATCAAAAAAGGTTAGCAACGTCGTTGCAACAAGTTTGCAGTTAATTGTCAGACCCTGTACATGGACCTATAGATATTATGCTAAGTGAAATAACTCAGACAGAGAAAGATACTGTACGATTTCATTTATATGTGGAATCTAAAAAGCAAAATAAACAAAACAGAAACAAATTCATAGATATAGAGAACAAATTGGTCACTGCCAGATGGGAGGGGGGCTGGTAGGATGGGTGAAAAAGGGGAAGGGATTAGGAAACACAAATTCCAATTATAAAGTCACGGTGATGTAAAGTAAAGCATAGGGAATATAGTCAATAATATTATATATTACTAATATATAATAATATTATATTATATAAAATATAGTTATATATAATAATGACTATGTATGATATCAGGTGGATACTATATTTAACAGGGTGATCATTCCTAAGTTATATAAATGTCTAATCAGAATGCTGTGCTGAAACTGTGCTGAAACTATTATAGTACTGTATGTCAACCGGAATTGAAAAAAAAATTTTTTAACTTAAAAAAGAAGAAGAAGCGGGCAATTCCTTGTAGGTAAGGGCAGCATAATGGCCCAAGAACTACATCATCTCTGGGCAGAAGGGAGGCATATACATATGAAACGCCAAGAGATTTCCCAAAACAAAATGTAATGCATTGTTTCATTTTCTGGTGGGAGTAATACTGACCCCATACAACTAAAAAATAAAAATAAATAGATAGTTAATATAAGAACCTTAAGGTAGGCAAAATTTTCTTACAAAACCAAAAAAGCATGAATAAGAAAAGGAAAAGGTGATAGATACAACTTGATCAAAATTAAACACTTCTGCCCTGAAAAGATACCATTATGGAATAAAAAGAAAAAGGCAAGCCACAAAATGGGAGAAAATATTCCCAATACATATATTTAACAATGTACTTGTATTCAAAATAAAGAAGTCTTACAACTCAATAGTAAGACAAACAACACATTAAAATATGATCAAAAGATTTGAATAGACATTTCTAAAAAGAAGATATGCAAATAAACTAAAAAGAAGAATGACTGAAATAAAAAAGATTGAAAATACCAAGTATTGAAGACATGAAACAATTGGAACTGATATCTTATACATCACTGGTGGGTTGTAAAATTATATAACCACTTTAAAAAACAGTTTGGTAATTTCTTACAAAGTTAAACATATAATTACCACAAGACTCAGCAACCTCACTCCTGGAGATTTATCCAAGAGAAATGAAAACATATTCATAGCAGCATTTTTCATGATAGCCCAAAACTGTAAGTTCCATCAACAGATAAATAGATAAACAAATAACTACTCAGCAATAAAAAGGAATAAATTACTGATACATGTTAAACATGGATAAATATAGAAAACATTATACTGACCAAAAGAAGCCAAACACAAAACAGTACATACAACATGATTCCATTCATATGAAACCTTAGAAAATGCACACAAAACATCTTAGAAAATAGCATTTTTTGTCAAATGCTCTAATGACAAAAATCAGATCAGCAGGGCTAGGAGTAGGGGGACCTGACTGCAAAGAGACCCTAAGAAACTTCTATAGGGGTAATGGAAGTGTTCTATTTTGGTGGTGATTAGGTGTTTATAAAATTGTCAAAATTCATCAAAATGTACACTTAAAATGGATGAATATTACTGCATTAAATTATGCATCAATAAAACGCTATCTTTAAAAAGTTACTAGGCATGTATCAAATCATTTGAAAACTGTAAACGTCCCGACTACTTTGTTTCACCAACACGAAAGTGACAGGACTACGGTCATTATGATGTTGAAAACCTACCAGGCAGTTGTAGTAAAATACAGAGATCTTGGATTTCATTATTTTCTTCCCTGATCCTCATTCCAATTCCGATCAACTATTTATGCAAGTAACATATAAAGAAAATAGAGTAAATAAATTTAATGAATGAAAGAATTATTTATTTAATTCCCAACTTGAAGCTGTATCTCCAGAACAATGTATCTGCTAAGTAAGTACTTATTTGAAATTCTAATGGGAAAGAAGACGACAAAGGCACACACTGCAACTCCAAATTTTGGAGATGTTCCTAACCTTGTATGGATTCCCTTATGCAGGATTGCATCATTCATTCATGTTGTCTGGTAATTGGCAGCAGTGGAATAAAACAAGTAAAAACTACACAAAAGTAAATCGATGAGAAGAAAGCCTTGAAATCCCACGAAATATTCTACCTATTCCGATTAAGAAAAATAAATGTAGAGTCACGAGGCCCTGGATGTGGAAAAGGCAGACCGGTAAATCAGAAAGTCAGGCACACGGAGAGATAAACACACGCGGGACTCACCCGGCGCTGCTCCTTCCGGGGCCGCCGCCACCCACTGCAGGGCCCGCGGCTGCGACTGCAGGCCGACCGCTGGCTCCCACGCTCAGGCGCGCAGCTCTGGGGGAGGCGACCAGTGCAGACCCGCAGAACCTTTCCTCACCGAACAATCCTATGAGATCTGCTGATAAGTCCCGGTCTGTTTTGCGAGTGTTTCATCTAAACTGGAGACTGCAGAGTGGAACTGGGAAGAAGCCCTTAGCCACGCCCCGGGGAGGGGCTTCCTGAGCCCGCCCTCCTGCTCCCTAGGCCTGGCGCCGGCGGACCCAGGCGGGGGCGGAGGCTTTCCTGCAAAGCCCGGAGCGCCACCATCTCCGCGTTGCAGAGGCACGCAGGAGCTACCGACCTCCAGAAGCGCTCCCCACCATCAGTACTCGGGGTTAGGGTACGTGAGAGAAAGGAGGTACCTCTGCACTGATTTTGCAACTAACGAAAACCCCTTGGGGCCTTTTTTGGCATTATGCTCTTGTAGAATATAGGTCTCGAGAACTTCAAAATCCACTCACATTCTCAACTATTAATAAAACGCAGAAAACCATGAATGATAAAGTGAGTCTTCGCACCCACCCTTTTTCTTTTTTCTCTTTGTCATTTTTTCTTCTAGGTGTCACATGCCCAGCTACTTTTATGTTGACTGCAGTAAATAAGAACTGATTTCCCCCAAACATTTACCTTTGGACACAGCTGGCTGGAGCTGGGCGGTGAGGCTCCACCCTAAACACAACCCGAAACCTCAGATGCTGACGGCTCTGCATGCTCCCTCCAAGCTGGTCACTCAGGCACAGGCGATGCAATTGCTGGAGCAGGACACGTGGTCACAGATTCCCTGCCCTTTGCTATAGAACCCTTCAAAAACACAATTCTATCCAGAAACAAGAGTCGTGGTGCTCCTTGGCCAGATGTGCTTTTGAAGTTCAATCTTGTTGGATTTCATTATTAAGAAAATGATTGCAGTTTTGGGGCACACCCAGTTTAATTTCTCTCAGATATGCCGGAAATGGTTCTGATTAAGGATAGAGAGGAAGAATTTTGATGTTTTGAAATATGAGGTAAAAGATTATACAATTAATGGGGGCGGGCAAACTAAGGGGCTCTAAAATAACAGTCTAGTCAAGAACCTGCTTATATTTTGTAGTAATTTAGAAACACGTCTAATAAAAGCATGTTAAACACCAAATATTTGTATGTAAGTATTAAAGGTAATTGAAAGTGTATTTAAACTGAAAAAGAAACCCAAGTACAATAAATGTGAAAGAGTAAAGTTCATTTCTGCTATTATTTATATTTCATAGATGTTTAACATTAAATAGATTTCAAATATATTTATACTGAATAAAATCTGTGAGCTACTCATGGCCCCTGTACTCACCTCACATTCATACCTGTATTAACACTTGTGGGCATGAGATGGCTGTAATTAGCTAGAGCACATACCACATTTAAAAAAAAAAAAAAAGTCCAGAGGAAGTTAAGGGGTGGTCACAAGATACCTGTAGCAATCAGGAAGTAATCTTTCGAGACAAGGCATAAAATATAAACAGATTATAATATGCTTTATTGTTGTTCTTCTGGAATAATGTCAAATAGCAAACATGAACCAAATACAATACAATATAACGAAGTCATAATAAAAACATTAGTAAATTATTTTGCAAAGCTTAATCATAATTGGTGAGTAAAAAGTAATATAAATAACACTAGTGTTCCTGAAAGGTTTTCTATAGATCACATTTTTATAAGCTAACAAGTTTTCTAATGAACAACTGTTAGAATCAAGTACTGTTTTTCTTTAAAAAGTAATTCAATGCTAATAAAATGGCCTTCTAAAATACAGGAGTACCCAGTTTTCGAATGTCTCCGTTGACGAACATTTCGGATTACAAACACCATAAACCCGTAAATAAATGCTTTGGTTTTCAAACACGTGAGGGGAGCTAATGCAGTGCTGATACATAAAGAGTTAAAATAAATAGAAGAAGTCTAAGCAGGGACTTGGTTAATCAGGAGGCACAAATAGAGAATTCCCAAGGGGAACTTATCTAAACTAAAGAAACAAGTAGAAGCCATCTGTCCTGGGAACAGGGATTTATCTGAAGCTTGGAGGACAGTCGAGGCCTAACATTAGACACTACAAGGTTACTTTACATTTGCTGTCTCAGTCTTCTGATGTAACCTCCCTGTCTTTGTACACATAACAGAGAACTGTAAAATAAAGCAGGGGCAGCCGTCTGATGAGAACTGCTTGCCCTCCCGATCCCATCTTTGTCTCTTGTCTTCTTTTTTCTCAATCCTCGCTCCCCACTTCAGGACCGTTCGTCTCGTCGGCAGGCTCCGACAAGTGGCGCCCGAACAGGGACCTGAATACTGGGGATAAAGTGAAGGACACCGCACGGAATTGAGACGCGCGTCGAAACAGGTAAGGGGTGCGGTGAGATACCATAGTCGGGAGTAATAAATTATGGGACAGGGAAACAGTAAACGGCTGTTTACCCATATGTTGAAGAGCATGCTAAAAGCTAGAGGAGTAAAAACCAGTGAAGCACAGTTGCTTAGATTTTTAGAATTTGTAGAACAAGTATGTCCTTGGTTTCCTGAGGAAGGGACTTTAGATATAGAAACTTGGGAAAAGGTGAGGGATCGTTTACAGGGATATTATGACGTTCTTGGGCCCTCTAAGGTACCAGTGGATCTCTCCACCTTACTTTTTTATTTTTTGTATTTGCTTTAATTTTTTTACTTTGATGCCTTTTTAAATTGGCATGTCTTTAAAGTATTTTTTTTCCCTTGAGTAAAAATGGGTGTGTGTGTGTGTGTGTGTAAACATATATATATATATATATATATATATATATATATATATATATATATATATATTTTAAATCATATTAACTTTACCAAGTAAAACCAAGCCATATTGTTTTTGAGCCAATTAAGAAAATTGCCATTTTTAAAGTGTAATATTTCAGGATGGTTAAACACACATGAAATGACTCAATATACTCTGGATTACTGAAAGAAAACCACCTTAAAGATTGTGTTGAAAGTTTTAGTGTTGCCTAAAAAGCAAGAGGACAGAGAAAAGGCAGTTGACTGGTAATAAGTAAGGAAAAAAAAAAAAAAAAGAAAAAGAAAAAGAAAAAAAAAAAAAAAGATGGAAAGAGAGTAGTTTTGTCTTAAAGTAAAAATGTCTGGTTGTGCCAAAACATGAAAGGAGATAGTAAAAGCTAAACTTGAGAGTATGTAGTAAGTTGTAGAAGGTTTGGGGGAAGTGAACTTTATTTGTCTTGGTTTATAATACCTGCAAATAATGGGTTTGATAAGAAATAATGAGGTATGTTGAAAATTTAACAATATTATATCAATTTTGGTGGACTTATTCATAATAGGAAAAAATATATGAATTTTTTACTGTAAAGTGTTTCTGTTCATATGAAATTATAGTCTCTCAGGGGGGAGGAAATAAAGCCCTCTGTCATGGCAGATTTAAAATGGCAATCACTTCAAGTAAATGTTAACTGTTATATGAACTATATTTGGCCAATAAAAAGATCCACTAGATAATCAGTGGCACGGGCCAGATCCAGTCCTAATTTGGGGACGAGGGCATGTTTGTGTTTATTCACAGAGTGATGGAGGAGCGCGATGGCTACCGGAGAGCCTGGTGCGTTTTGCTACAGACCCTGCTCAGAGCTTCAATGATCCTGAGCTCAGCTGATGGAACCACATATTGGACCTACGTCCCTGATCCTCCACTCCTGCATCCCACGGTGTGGGAAGGACCTGAGGTGCTCGTCGGAACCAATGATACTGCCTTGTTTACTCGCCCCTACTACACCCCAGATTTAACTTCTGTGCCTTACAACTATTCCGGCATGGGTAAGGGACTGCCCATATGTTTTATCAGGAGTACAAAAAATAACACTACGGGATGCATTCCTACATGGTCCAGACTCATTGAAGGCACGTACCAAAAGGTCATATTATGGGCTCCTTGTGATGGGATGAATGTTAGTTCCGTTGAAACTCCTCCACTTACAATTGACCCGTGTGAAAGAGAGACTCGTACAAGCAACAAAGCCGTTTTGTGGAGAGACTGCTACATCAAAGCCTGGAGATATCCCGTCCCAGGTTTTAATAGATCTTTATTGACTGGTCCGGAGGAAATGCGACAAACCAATTTCCTGGACACTTGGGAGTAGTAGCAGGGCTATGGTGGACTGGCTCTTATCCTCAACATCATATTTGGAAAATAGCAGGGGCATTACAACCCACAGCGTTCGCAGATAGTAGCGGCAACCTTACCATTAAACAACAAAATACTACTGCTTGTGTTAAGCCCCCACATGTATTGTTGATTGGCAGTATTATTATTAATGTTGTAAAAGATTCTCAGTTCAATGTCACTTGTAACAATTGTAAAATCAGTAGTTGTGTCACTTGGCTCCCCAAAAACCAAAGTGTTATGGTATTACACCAACCTTCCTTTGTAATGTTACCTGTTAATATTGTTAAGGTCCGGAATTGTCCCCCTCAGACAGACAGAGAACCCGCACAATAATGCAAGTCACACAGCGAGGTTTATTTCCAGCCGGCTGGGGTCCGAGTCTCTGCCCGACGCAGCGGGTTTTAACAAGGACCCCAAACACTTAAAGCCAAGGGGTTATATAGCATTTTCAAGGCTTTCCATAGCTTCTGAGAGTACTAGATAAACTTACAGGACTTACATAGCTTCAAAGAGTATAAGATTTACTACAGGACAAGGAGACCAGGAGTATAGGATAAGCTACAGGACTTCTAGTCTCCATGCTGCAACTGCCCACATCCTGGAATTTTATAATTATGTTGTTTCAGGCTAGGGGCTGTTAACCCTGACCTAAAGATAGCAGTTCACATGCTAACAGTCTCTTACAATATAACAAGGGAGTGGTATTCAGATAGGGGATATCAAGTGTTGGTTAAGCTAGAGACGGCTCTCTCGCGACCTGTTCGAGCACTAGGACTTATTATAGCTGGTGTAACTGCACTAATCATGCTCATAGCTTCCTCTGTAACAGCAGCTGTTTCTCTATCACAGTCTGTACAAACTGCTACTTATGTTAATGAACTATCTAAAAACGTATCCATTGCTTTAGACACACAAGACCTCATAGACCAAAAACTAAATGCCAAGATTGATGCCTTATATGAAATGGTGTTTTGGATGGGTGATGAAGTACAAGCCCTAAAGGTAAAGACAAGATTGTCTTGTCATGCAGATTACACCTGGATCTGTGTGACAGCAAAACAATACAATCAGTCTAAAACACCTTGGGAAAAAATTAAGAAACATTTGTTAGGCATTTGGCATCATGAAAATGTTACTCTTGATCTTGTTCAATTTCATAAAGAGGTCCTGACTCTACAAAAAGCTTCCCCGTTAAATACTGATGTAGCTGATATGCTTAACAAACTTGTTTCTAGCTTTCATAATGTATTTCCATCATACTCTTCTATGTTTAAAATCATGGCCCCTTTTTTGGTTCCCCTTGTGGTGATCCTCTTGATAATATGCCTCCTCCCCTGTATCTTCAAGACTGTGACAAGGACAGTCACAGATATTTATGGTGAAATCCATAAGATAAAACTCAGTATGGCTGCCAAACCAAAAAAACAAACACCCCTGTCTAACCCCTAAGGAGATCGGTAGCCAAAGACGGGTAAGGATTTGGTAAGAATGTACATAACCTAAGACAGGAACTGTTTGCTAGAGGAATGGTCTCCTATGACGGGTAAATGAACATGTCTGTACCAGCCGCCTAAGCCAGGCGCGATCTCAAAAAATAAAAAAAGGGGGAATTGAGGGGAGCTAATGCAGTGCTGATACATAAAGAGTTAAAATGAATAGAAGAAGTCTAAGCAGGGACTTGGTTAATCAGGAGGCACAAATAGAGAATTCCCAAGGGGAACTTATCTAAACTAAAGAAACAAGTAGAAGCCATCTGTCCTGGGAACAGGGATTTATCTGAAGCTTGGAGGACAGTCAAGGCCTAACATTAGACACTACAAGGTTACTTTACATTTACTGTCTCAGTCTTATGATGTAACCTCCCTGTCTTTGTACACATAAAAGAGAGCTGTAAAATAAAGCAGGGGCAGCCGTCTGATGAGAACTGCTTGCCCTCCCGATCCCATCTTTGTCTCTTGTCTTCTTTTTTCTCAATCCTCGCTCCCCACTTCAGGACCGTTCGTCTCGTCGGCAGGCTCCGACAAACACGCCTCAGAAGTCAAACATGGCACGAGGCTTCCGCTGAGTGCAAGATCCTGAGGACTAGCTGTCAGATGTTTTCCAACATTTCAGAATCGAACAGTCTTCCGGAACGTATTACATTCGAAAACTGAAATACCACTGTATAGTAAATTGGAACAATTACTCTAGAAAACACTATGGTATTTATTATTCAGTAACTTTGAACATGCATGTTTCTATGACCCAGCAATTCTACCTCAGGAAAGAAGTCGAAAGAAATTCTTGTACATGACTACCAGGAATCACATATAAGAATGTTCACAGCAACCCAAAAGCTTATAAAAGAGAATATAGGGGGATGGCCCAGTGGTTCAAGTGGGTGGAGTGCCTTGCTCCTAACTCCAAGGTCACCAGTTGGATTCCCACATGGGCCAGTGAGCTAAGATTGTGAACAACGGCTAAGATTGTGAACAACGGCTAAGATTGTGAACAAGGGCTCTCCCTGGAGCTGGGCTGCTGTGAGCAGCAGGAGGTCGGCTCTGAGCTACCATGTGCTGCCATGAGTGGCTGGTGGCCAGCGTGAGTGGCCGGCAGCCATCGTGAGCAGCCGATAGCCGGCAAGAGCTGCTGTGAGCTGCTGTGAGTGGCAGACCAACGACTGGCAACCGACTACCTCAGCCAGGGGGAGCGCAAGGCTCATAATACCAGCATGGGCCACGGAGCTGTGACCTATACAGCTAGACTGAGAAACAACGGCTTGAACTGGAGTGAGTGGGAGGGGAGGCGGAAGAAAGAGGGAAAAAATATTTTAAAAAAGAGAATATCATTTAATATCATAAATGATAATTCATAACATAAAATTCAGGATGGTAGTTAAACTCTGGGGACAGGAAACAAAATGAGGTTGGGAAGAGATTACATATAGAGTTCTCTAATGGTACTGATAGTGTTCCTTTACTTAAGGGGAGTAGGTATACAGATTTTTTTGGTAACTATGCATACATATAGATATATAATATTTTCTTCCCCCCCCCTTCTTCCTCCTACCCCCCGTCCAGTTCAAGCCGTTGTTTCGCAGTCTAGTTGTGTAGGACACAGCTCCCTGGCCCATGCTGGTTTTATGAGCCTTGTGCTCCCCCCGACTGAGGCAGTCAGTCGCCAGTCATTGGTCAGCCGCTCACAGCAGTTCACTGCAGCTCTCGCCAGCTGCTGGCTGCTCACGCTGGCCACCGGCCACCCATGGTGGCACACGGTAGCCCGCGGCAGCACACAGCAGGCCGTGGTAGTACACAGCAGCTCACGCCAACCTCCAGCTGCTCATGGAAGCCCAGCTCCAGGGAGAGCTATTGTTCACAATCTTAGCTTTTTAGAGGGTGCAACTCACTGGCCCATGTGGGAATTGAACCAGTGGCCTTTGGCCTTAGGAGCACGCTCCAACTGCCTGAGCCACCAGGCTGGCCCCATATAATGTTTTCTTATACATGTAAAATTTTAAATCAATACATTAAATACCAATACATTAAAATATAGTTAAAGAAAAAATGCAATTTAATATAAACAATGACATTCAAAATAAATCACATCGTGGAAATATGTCCAGATATGTATTAAGGATAAAGCAGGTATAGTGGACACAGCCCCGGAGAGCAGTTTCCAGGCTCTCGGCCTCATGTGGAGGGGTGCTGACTCGGTAGTAGATGGCCGTCAGCTGTAGCCAGTTAGCCAATTGGCTACTAATATAACTGCTGCGGCTACATTGGGGACTCAAGTCGAAGAGAGTCGTCAGTCGGTTGGTAGAAAAGCGGAGAGCAGGTTGCACGTCGTGTGAATCCAGCCTCCAGTGAGACTATAGTGGTGTGACTCCCCTACCTATGGCTCCGTGGGTGCTCCTTTTTGGCCTTACCGTATCCTGCGTTCTTATGTGGGGAGCAGGAGCTGAGACCCTGTGTGATACCCCGCATGACAAATGGCGCAGCGAGCAGGGTCTCTGGCATGACACATGGCGCAGCGAGCAGGGTACGGCGCCGGCCAAAGCTCCCCGAAGGGCCATGGAGCAGTTTGTGCGTATGAACACTCAATCTCAGGAAGACCAGGAGGAGCAGCTGCCGGAAAACTGGACCCCGGGGAGGGGTGGAAAGACGTGGAAGGTTCCCCAACCAGCATAGGCCAGAGAAAGCGAAGGTTGTTTCGGCCCTGTGGGCTGGGAAGTGCTTGCTGAGGCCCTCACCCCCACTTTGGGGAGGATTTGGAGCTCTCGCCCTGCAGAGAGGGCACACTGAGAGGCTAACGCACAGCCCTGGTGAATGACTATGGACTATGGGGAATGGGTTCCATCCCTAATTTAAGGGACCGCTTGACTGTTTGCTTGGGAACGTGCCACCATGTAGTGGGACTGGCAGATGTTTGCTTTTGTGTCTTGACCGGCCGCCGTGGAGAATATGTAAGAAAGACTGGCTGTGCCCAGGAAGACTGGCTGTGCCCAGAAAGTCTGGTGGTACCCTGAGAGCCCTGGCTCTGCCCAGAAGGACTGGTGGTGCCCTGAGAAACCCTGGCTGTGTCCAGAGAGCCTGGCTGTGTTCAGGATCTTGCATTCACCTCCAGGCTCCTCGCGCAGGGCCCCTCACAGAAGACGCTTGTCACATAGATTGTGAGGCGAGACTCTATAGGGGTGGAGTGTGGGGACAGAGCCCCGGAGAGCAGTTTCCAGGCTCTCGGCCTCACGTGGAGGGGTGCTGACTCGGGTAGTAGATGGCTGTCAGCTGTAGCCGGTTAGCCAATTGGCCATTGATATCACTGCCACGGCTGCACTGGGGAGGGAGAGTCGGTCGGTTGGCAGAAAAGCAGACAGCAGGTCGCACATCGTGTGAATCCAGCCTCCAGTGAGACTATAGTGGTGTGACTCCCCTACCTATGGCTCCGTGGGTGTCCCTTTTTGGCCTCACCATATCCTGCGTTCTTATGTGGGGAGCAGGAACACATAACCTCCGAAAGCTGCCGCGTGACACCCTGCATGACAGCAGGTTGCAGAACAATACATATAGTTTGATTTGCATTTTTGAACAAAGAAAACTCTGTCTATGTACATGTGTTTGTCTATGTACATATGTGTTGCGACCTGCACAACACAAGCAGTGGGAACAACAAGGGAGGCAGCGAGGGCTAAGTAATAATTAAAGAAATAAAGACACAGACACAAATATTGCAAGAAAGCCACAGAGGACCAAGGGACTCGCAGTCACAAGGGACTGGAGCCTCGAATCGGGTCCCCGTGGGTATTTATTGATTTTTACAATGGGCATTACGTGATTCTGGGCAGGGTCTGCAAACCTCTAACACCATCAAGACAATCAGCTTATGGCCAATACCCAATCATTGTGTTCCAAAGCAACCTATGCATGCCGTTCCCAGATGACCAATGGTGCGGTGTATCCAGCCCCGGGGGAGCAGGTCTCAGCATTATTTTCCCATGAGATAAACAGGGAGCGAGGTGGTTTCGCTCAATTACTGTTCCTTGCACAACAAGGTTCCTGCCACATGAGACATGCGTCAGCAGCCTGTGAGGGAACTTAGGAGGAGGAATTCCTCTAAGCCTTAGGGCAAACTCATGGGGGTCCCTGGGGTCCCGTCTGGCTTAAGTCGTCCCTCCCTAGAGGAAACTTACTCGTCTTTGACTGCAGACCCAGCATACTGGGACCAGGAGAAGAGACTTATTAACTCAACCCCTAAGGCAGACAACCCCGTGACCCTCTTTCCTAAGGAACAGTTGGAAGGGACAGACGGCTAGGCTGCTGTGTGACAACACATATGGTTATATATCTACGTCTACCTATCTTTATAAAAGGATATGGATTCAATAGTAGTTAACCCTGGGAAATAAAAGAAGTGAAGAATTTACCATTCTACTTTATTTGGCTTCATATTGGTTTATAAAGGGCTGGCCCGGTGGCTCAGGCGGTTGGAGCTCCATGCTCCTAACTCCAAAGGCTGCCCGTTTGATTCCCACATGGGCCAGTGGGCTCTCAATCACAAGGTTGTTGGTTCAATTCCTTGAATCCCACAAGGGATGGTGGGCTGCGCCCCCTGCAACTAAAATTGAAAGGACAACAACTTGACTTGGAAAAAAGTCCTGGAAGTACACACTGTTCCCCAGTAATGTCCTGTTCCTCTTCCCCAATAAAATCTTTAAAAAAAAAATTGGTTTAAAAACATTAATTATTTTTGTCATGATTTACAAACCAATTAAAACAAACGTCTGAGGGATGGAGGGATGGGCAAAATCAATGAAGGTGGCCAGAAGGTACAGACTGCCAGTTATAAAATAAGGTATGGGATATAATTAAAATGGGAAAAACTCAGTTTTCTCCTTCCTATGTAGGGAAAAAAGAACAATTCTTCCCTACTGTGTTCTTTACTACTCACACAAAACATTTCAGATCACGAAATGGGTGGATTTTTTCCTCTCACATCAAACAATTCTCTCCTACAGCTGAGTAGCAGCTGAGTGTGGGGACAGAGCCAGGAGTGCAGTTTCCAGGCTCCCAGCCTCACGTGGAAAGGTGCTCACTCGGGTAGTAAATGGCCATCAGCTGTGCTTGGATGGCCATCAGCTGTGGCTAGTTGGCCGTCAGCTGTAACCAGTGAGCCATTGGCCACTAATATAACTGCTGTGGCTACGCTAGCAGAAAATGGGGGCTAGCAAGAAGATGGTGGCTGGCAAGCACAGATTGCAGTTAGCAGGGCGGATTGCAGCTAGCAATTGAGGTTGGTTGGCAGAAAAATGGACGGCTGGTTGCAGATCACGTGGGTCCTGCTTCCTGTGTCTCCAACCCAGCCCCCAGCGAGACTATAGTGGTATGACTCCCCTATCTGTGGCTCCGTGGGTGTTCCTTTTTGGCCTCACCATGTCCTGCGTTCTTGTGTGGGGAGCGGGAGCAGAGACCCCGCATGATGCCCTGCATGACACTGGATATCATAAAATTTACCTTAGTTCTGACACTATCTGCCTGCAGCATCAGATCCCACAGGTTAAGGACCCAGTCCCACATGACTGCTCTTTTCCTCTCTCTCTCTCTCTCTCTCTCTCTCCACCAGTCACAAACCCAGGTTATCTCCTGTGCTTCAGACCAACCAGCTATAGACCAGAGATTCCAAGGACTCCCTCCTTGGGTTCAATTAATTTGACAGAGCAGCTCACAGAACTCAGGGAAACATTTATGTTTACCAGTTTACAACAGGATATGATAAAAGATACAGATGAACAGCCAGATGAAGAGATTCATAGGATGAGATCTGGGAAGGTCCCAAGCACAGGAGCTTCTATCCCCATGGAGTTGAGGCATGTCACCCTGTCGGTGTGGATGTGTTCACCTACCTGGAAGCTCTGCAAACTCCATACTCTGGGGATTTTATGGGGTCTTCATCATGTACTAAGCATGACTGATCATTAAACTCCATTTCCGTCCCTTCTCCCTTCTTAAGAGAATGGGGAGTGTGGCTAAAAATTCCAAGCAGATCATGGCTTGATCTTTCTAATGACTAGCTCTCATTCAGGAGCCCACACAGAGTTGCCTCATTAGAACAAATGACACTCCTATCACCCAGAAAATTACAACGGTTCAGGAGCTCTGTGTCAGGAACAGAGGTCAAAGACCAATATTAGAATGAAATTTTCTTAGTGTTCTTATCACTTAGGAAGTCACATTGGTTTTAGGAGCTCTGTGCCAGGAACCAAGGGCAGAGACCAATATATATTTTCTATAATCTTACAGTAATGTACAGGATAGTGACTATAGTTAATATTGTATTGCATATTTGAAAGTTGCTATAAGAGTAGATCTTCAAAGTTTTCATCACAAGAAAAAAATCTGTAACTATGTATGGTGACAGATGTTAACTAGACTTATTGTGGTCACCATTTTGCAATATATACAAATATCAAATGATTATGTTGTACACCTGAAACTAATATAATGTTATATGTCAAGTATAGCTCAATAAAAATAAATAATAAAATAAAATCTGAAAAAATAAAAAGATAAAGAAATGCCTCAGACTGCTAAGTCAAATGATAGGGTCTCAAAAGAAGTTATCTCAAGTTGCTAATTCGTCTCAGCCAATTGTGAAATCCTGTTCACCTCCACAGCTTCCCTTCTGCTTAGGGTGATCATGCATTTCTGATTTGACTACTGAGAGTGTGGGGACAGAGCCCCAGAGAGCAGTTTCCAGGCTGTCGGCTTCACGTGGAAAGGTGCTGGCTCGGGTAGTAGATGGCCATCAGTGGTAACCATGGAGCCATTGACAATAATATAACTGCCGCGGCTGCGCTGGGGAGTGGAGTCGAGGAGAGTCGTCGGTCGGTTGGCAGCAAAGCGGACAGCAGTTTGCACGTCATGTGAATCCAGCCTCCAGTGAGACTACAGTGGTGTGACTTCCCTACCTATGGCTCCGTGGGTGTTCCTTTTTGGCCTCACCACATCCTGCCTTCTTATGTGGGGAGCGGGAGCAGAGACCCCGCAGGCCACCCTGCACGACAAATGGCGCAGTGAGCAGGGTCTCCTGCATGACCAATGGCGTAGCGAGCAGGGTGTGGTGTCGGCCGAAACTCTCCGGAATATACTGGAGCAGTTTACACGTATAAAAGCTCAGTTTCGTAAGCAGGGTACGGGGCCGGCCAAAACCTACTGAAGCATGGTGGAGCAGTTTGTGCGTGTGAGAGCCCAACTTTGGGAGGCCCATGAGGAGCGACACCAGGAATGGGAGGCGCGGTCCGCCTGGGAGACTCAAGCCTCCAGATGGCACACGACCCTCTTGGCGGCGGACGGCGTTGCCTTCATTTTGGTGATCTGCTGCTGCCTTAAGCTCCAAGGGTTGTGGACATCTTACACCGAGGCCTCCACCCATTCAGACACCTGGCATGGTGAGCAAGATTCCGAGCAGGTAGGAATAGAGTCTGACTCTGGGCAGGAGGATGTATGGCCCCCACACAGTGTGTGGAGTCCGGTGGCCACTGTTCTCAGGAGTTGGACCCCCAAGGAGGGGTGGGAGGACATGGACGGCTCTCTGGCCAGCATGGAGAGGGCCTTGCAGGCTCTGGCTGAGCGGTTGCCAGAGGAGGAGAAGGCTACAGCCGGCCACGTGGGCTGGATGTTCCTCACGGCCTTGACTCTCAACACGGAAAATGCACTTAATGAAATGGCCCAGGTGCCGGACCAGGTGTCCCGGTTGGAAGCGCTGGAAGCTCAGGTCCGCCTGTTAGAAGAAGGGCCCCACAGTGGAGACTCTGAGGCAGAGGCGGAGGAAGCGAGTGGAGACAATGTAGCTCCCAACCCCCAAGCCCGGCCAGTCTTGAAACGAAGGGTAAAACATGAGCAACCTTTGGGCCCCGGGGGCGTTGCTGCCGGCAACACAGCTGTGACTGAGCTCACAACCTACACCCCTTACACTCCCACTGAGTTGCAGGAGCTGGGGAGGCGGTACAGACAGAGCCCTGGAGAGCCAGTCTCGGCTTGGCTATTACGTTTATGGGATGAGGAAGCAGACAACATTCTCTGCTCCCCAGGCGAGATGGAAAAGCTAGCCTTTGTGACAGTGCATCCGTCCCTGGGACAAAGGTTACAGAACTGCATAGGCTGGCCCACGACCAGGGCGACCATTCTCTAATGGAGTAGCTCACTGCTGCGGTACGCACAGTATGGGGACAGGCTGGCGAGCTGCCAGACACTGTGAGTCAATGGCAGTCGTATACGGAACTTATGCAAATCATCCGTGAAATGGGTATGAGACATGCTATTTTTAACCTTAACATGCAGGGGCCAGATGACGAGCTTTTTAAAGCCAGCATGAGAGATCTGCTTTTGGATACTGCACCTGCGAGTGCTTTTGGATCCTTGGTTGCTATTCTTACACCTTATGTAGGGTGACAGATCCATGAAGTTACAACTGCCATGGCCATCCTAGGGGATGTTAAAAGCCAGAGGTGAAGGAAGTTAAGACAGGAGGTCCGCACAGTTGAGACTTGGAAGCCCAAACCAAAGGTAAAGGGGCGAGGTCGCGGGCCTCAGACAGTAACACGGGCACGGATGTGGCGTGATCCTGTGGCAGCAGGGGTCGATCAGGAGAAAATAGACCGAAAGCCCAATGCATTCCTGCTGGAACTTTGTTCCAGTTGGGTCTGGAACAACAATTCCAGAGAAGCCTAAAGGAGAAGTCTGGGAAAGCGCGACCCGTGTCCCTCCTGGATTTCATGCAGCCGCTTGAGGCCAACTCCTTCCAGCTTGATTAGGGGTGGGGCCAAGGTACCCGGTCAGAGGGGACGAGCAGGGACTGGAGGCCCCACGTGGAACTGTCCATACATTGGTCCCCCTTCTAATGTGCAGAGGGTTTTGGCCCCAGTGGACACTGGCGCAGAACGCAGTCTTGTTTATGGGAACCCAGAACTGTTCCCTGACCAGCAATCTGCATTGATGGCTACGGGGGAAAGACTGTGACTGTGAAAGCCGTTTCCTTACCACTGGGTATAGGAAGGCTTCCCCCTCGTACCTACAAGGTTTATGTCTCCCCCGTTCCGGAGTATATTCTATGGATGGACGTGCTACACGGGCTCAGCTTACAGATGTCGGTAGGAGAGTTCCGTCTCCAGATCCGGGTGGTGAAAGCGGTGACACACAGGCATGCTCACCACACTCCTCAAGTGTTGCCACAGCCCTGGCACGTTGTTACAGTGCGACAGTGCCGCCTGCCAGGAGGGCAGGAGGAGATTGGTCATACAATATTGGAATTGGAGAAGGCACATATTGTGAGGCCGACGCACAGTCCCTTTAACTCCCCAGTATGGCCTGTCAAGAAGCCAGATGGGACCTGGCGAATGACGGTGGACTATAGGGAGTTAAATAAGGTGACGCCACCCTTGCACGCTGCAGTGCCTTCAATACATGATTTAATGGATCGTCTGACTGTCCGCCTGGGGACATATCACTATGTAGTGGACTTGGCCAATGCTTTTCTCTCCATTGACATTGCACCCGAGTGTCAAGAGCAGTTTGCTTTTACTTGGGATGGGAGGCAGAGTCCTTCCGCAAGGATACTTGCACAGCCCCACTATCTGCCACGGGCTCGTGGCCCAGGGTTTGGCACAGTTGGATCGCCCATCCTCTGTGGCCTTGTTTCATTATGTCGATGATATTCTATTAACATCAGATTCTCTTTCTGATTTAGAGCAAGCAACTCCCTCCCTTCTCCGCCACCTGAAGTCACATGGCCGGGCAGTGAATGAGGAAAAGGTCCAAGGTCCTGGCTTATCCGTCACATTTTTGGGTGTTGTGTGGTCGGGTAAGACAAAGATTATACCTGAGGCAATTATTGATAAGATACAAGCCTTTCCCCAGCCAACCAAGGTCTCCCAACTGCAGACGTATTTGGGTCTGCTAGGATATTGGCAGGCGTTTGTACCCCATTTAGCACAAATGGCAAGGCCCTTGTACAATATGATAAAAAAAGGGGGCCTCATGGGATTGGACAGAGGCTATAAAGCAAGTCTTTGTTGCCACAAAAAGGGCAGTGCAGCAGGCACAGGCTCTGCAAGTAGTGAACCCTGGCCGCCCATTTGAACTTGATGTTCACGTAACCCAAGAGGGGCACAGATGGGGCCTCTGGCAACGGCAGGAGCATCTCCGGTTGCCAGTGGGATTTTGGTCCCAATTATGGAAAGGAGCGGAGGTCCGCTACTCTCTAATAGAGAAACAGCTGGGCACTGTGTATGCAGCCCTAGTGGCCACAGAAGCCATCACAGGAATGGCACGGGTGTTGGTTTGAACAACATATCCCGTCCAGGGGTGGGTCCATACGTGGACCCCAGACCCAAAACAGGGGTGGCACAGACCACCATCCTCGCCAAGTGGGGTGCCTACTTGGAGCAATGTAGCACCCTTAGTTCAAGCCCTTTGAGGACAGAGCTACAACAGGTCCTGGGGCCTGTGGAGCTTGTAACCCAGGCTGAGCCAAGCACTCTGACTAGAGGGAAGGACTTGGAGCCCTCGCCCTACAAAGAAGGATGGTCCCCAGTACCTGAGGATGCCTGGTTTACCGATGGTTCTAGCTGAGGGGCTGCAGCTGTTTGGACGGCTATTGGTGTGCAGCCCAAAACAGGCACCATTTGGTTTGACACTGGGACGGGCCAGAGTAGCCAGTGGGCTGAGCTACGGGCTGTGTGGATGGTAATCAGCCACAAGCCTGGACCCCTAGTTATTTGTACTGACAGCTGGGCGGTGTTCCAGGGCCTAACGTTGTGGCTCCCTACATGGAAACACCAAAACTGGTTGGTAGGACACTGTCCACTGTGGGGTCAAGCCATGTGGCAGGACCTTTAGGACCTAGGGCAGAGAAAGGAGGTGACCCTAATGCATGTCACAGGTCACTCCCCCTTAGTGTCCCCAGGTAATGATGAAGCAGATGCCCTAGCACGGGTCCGATGGTTAGAACGGGTTTCTGCCACTGATGTGGCCCATTGGCTGCATAGGAAATTGCAGCACGCTGGAAGCCAAACCATGCGGCAGGTGAGCAGACGCTGGGGTCTGCCTTTTGAAATGGCAGGCGATAACAGATGCCTGCTATGACTGTGCCGTCTGTGCGCAGATTAGCCCCCAAAGGCGGAAGCTCCCCTGGGAGACACAGCAGATTACGCGAGGGAGGGTGCCCCTCACTCACTGGCAAGTGGATTACATTGGACCTCTGCGTAAGGCCCGCAATGCGTATGTGTTCACAGCAGTGGACACTGCTACGGGGTTGATGTTTGCTTGGCCATGACCGGCTGCGGATCAGCGGCATACAGTGTTCGCTCTTACACAGCTGTGCGCCCTCTATGGGCGCCCCTAAGTCATTGAAAGTGACAGGGGTACCCATTTTACGAGGCAAGAAGTGCAGCGCTGGGCTGCCAGGATGGATGTACAATGGTTGTTTCATACCCCATACAATCCGCAATCAGCTGGCATGATTGAACGCTAAAACGGCCTTCTAAAGGAAGGCCTCCGGGTGTCAAAACCCCCTCCCATGATGCGTGACTGGGCCTCACATCTATGGGACATCCTGAGAGTCTGGAATGAGAGGCCACGGAAGGGAGGGCCCGCACCAGTAGAAGCTCTGCTACATCGGACAGCCGCTCCCATTCAGTTACAAGTTACCACCAGTGAGACTCTGTTAAAGCCAGCCTATGGCAGAAATGGAAACATTTTGCTGCCAGCACCCACATGCTTGAAAGCAGGGGAACGGCAGCAATGGACTTGGCCCTGGCAGGTCAAAAGCCCCCACTGTCGGTGGTTGGGCCTGATTGGGGGGCCGGTTTGACTCATGATTTGCAAGTGACGCCAGGGTGGTGGCCGAGTGGCCACCGCAAGTGACTGTAGTATACGGAGGTCCTGATACCGGGATGATTTTGTGGGGAACCTCTGTGCTGTCACTATGGCCTATTATGGGGTCCCCTGTTCTGTTACATGTTGAAACTACACAAGGGACCCCAAGCACTGCCATAAACGTCTGCTACCACAAACCGGGAAAAATGCCAGTAGGCAGCGACCCTCCTTTCCCAGGACAAAAAGCTAGCGTGTATCCTCCCAGATTGAAGGGATTTGCCATTGTTGGTTCCTAAGACTACTGTTTCTTTCAGCCCATAGGTGCCTATAGACTAATACGCCACAGGGACCCTCGCGGAAGACGTTTGTCGCATAGATTATGAGGCGAGAACCTGTAGGGGTGGAGTGTGGGGACAGAGCCCCAGAGAGCAGTTTCCAGGCTCTCGGCCTCATGTGGAAAGGTGCTGGCTTGGGTAGTAGGTAGCCGTCAGCTGTGGCTGGTTGGCCATCAGTGGTAACCATTGAGCCATTGGCCACTAATATAACTGCCGTGGCTATGGAGAGAAGCTGAGGAGAGTGGAGGAGAGTGCAGGAGAGTCGAGGAGAGTCGGTCGGTTGGCAGCAAAGCAGACAGCAGGTCGCACGTAGTGTGAACCCAGCCTCCAGCGAGACCATAGTGGTATGACTTCCCTACCTATGGCTCCCTGGGTGTTCCTTTTTGGCCTAGCCATATCCTGCGTTCTTATGTGGGGAGCGGGAGCTGAGACCCCACAGACTGCCCTGCACGACAGAGAGTTAGACAAAAACATGCTGAAGAGGTTGCTGGGTGTGGGGACAGAGCCAGGAGTGCAGTTTCCAGGCTCTTGCCCTCACGTGGAAAGGTGCTCACTTGGGTAGTAAATGGCCATCAACTGTGATTGGATGGCCATCAGCTGTGGCTGGTTGGCCGTCAGCTGTAACCAGTGAGCCACTGGCCACTAATATAACTGCTGTGGCTACGCTAGCAGCAAAAAAGGGGGCTAGCAAGAAGATGGTGGCTGAGCTAGCAAGCACAGATTGCAGCTTGCAAGTGAGGTTGGTTGGCAGAGAGAAGTGAACGGCAGGTTGCGGACAGTGCGGCTCCTGCTTTCTGTGTCTCCAACCCACCCAGCAGCGAGACTATAGTGGTATGACTCCCGTATCTATGTCTCCGTGGGTATTCCTTTTTGGCCTCACCATGTCCTGCGTTCTTATGTGAGGAGTGGGACCAGAGACTCCGCATGACATCCTGCATGACACTGGGAAAGCTTTTGCTTTCCCAATATTGCTGGCCTAAGTTCCTTCTTATTGCTTCTTGCCTTAAATATTAATGAAATGACTGAAAGTATAGCAATCATCTTACAATCATGAAGAAAAATCAAAAGAATGATAGCAACCCAACTATGAAATGATTGCACCACTGTTCCCAATACCAGCAGCTACCCATCTCAAGACTTCTTTTTTTTTTTTTTTTTAAGAAAAATAAACTCTTAATGGTTTAATTCAGTGCGGTTGAGCCTTCTGTTATTTGCAAATAGAAGGAGGGGGGGAACTGAATAGAGATTTCAACTCCTTCCCATCACAGAATAAACAGAGTTTGTCATTTGAATCGTGCCAAAGTAGAGGGGTTTGGTAGACATCTTAGGCATTCTACTAAAATCCCAGAAGGACCACAGATTAGAAGTAAATATTATGTCCCAGAACAAAACTAAGGGCTGAGGATGGAACTAAAGGACCAAAGCCTCAAGGAGTTTGTTTGCGAGGTCGGAGGCAGGGGAGCACTGGGGCCGACATGGGTGTTGGCTCAGCGTGGGGAGCTGGGTACAGAGTGGCGGGACTTCCCGTGTGTCTGCCAGATGACCCCATGAAGACCTCTCAGTGGTGACCTAACAAACTATAACATCAGGGCACCACGAGTACAAGGCAAGCATCAGTATTTTAACTTCCTGATAGAACAAATGGAATACTCTTCAAAGGAAGTTAGATTCCAAGTCCATAAAATGTATCATCCCAAATGTCCGACATGTAATGAAAAGCCTTCCTAAGAAACAGGAAGATGAAATCCATAGTCAAGGGGAGAAAGGTAATCAATAGCAATAGACTGCAAGACAACAGGGCCGTTACAATCACCACCCAGGACCTTAAAGGAATGAAGCTAAACACAGTCATAGGCCTGAAGAAACACAGTCATAATGGACGCCCAGACACGGAATCTCAAGAGGAAATGGAAAAGAAAGAACTGAAAAATACAATCGCTGAAATAAAAATTTGCTAGGTTTGTTTAATAGCATGTAGGAGACTAAAAAGTGAAAGGTCAGTGAACGTGCAGCCAGAACAATAAAGAGCAGAGAGAAAAAAAAAAAAAAACAGAAGAGTAAAATAAACCCAAAGAAAACAGAAGGAAGAAAATAATATTAGAGCAGAAATCAATGAGATTGAAAACAGAAAATAGAGAAAAATCTATAAAACCAAAAGCTGGTTCTTTGAAAATATTAATAAAATTGATAAATCTCTAGCAATATTGACAGAACAAAAGAAGAAGACACAAATTTCCAATATAGAAATGAAAAAAGAGATATCACTGTAGACCTCACAGACATTAAAAGTATAGTAAGAATATCCTGTGAACATACTATGCATATAAATTCAACTTTGATGAAATGGACAAATTCCTTTGAAAACCATTAATTACCAAACTCACCCAATAGGAAAGATAGATAACCTGAATATTCCTATATTAATTGAATAAATTTAATCTGCAGTTCTAAAAGAAAAAGAACCTTTTGGAAAATAAATGTCCAGGCCAAGATTGTTTTAGGAGAATTCTACCAAACATTTAAGGAAGAATTAACATCTGTTTTACACACTCTCTTCTAGAAAATAGAAAAGGAGAAAACACATCTCAATTTATTTTATAAGGCCATTATTACCCTAATATCAAAACTAAACAAAGAGTACAAAAAAAGAAAACTACAGATCAGTATCTCAGGAACTTAGACACAAAAATCCTTAACAAAACATTAGCAAATCAAATCTAGTAATGTATAAAAAAAAAATTGTACACCATGACCAAGTGAAATTTATTCCAGGTATGCAAGATAAGTTCAACTTTAGAAAATCAATCAATGTAACCCTCTATATTAACAATCTGAAGAAGGAAACCCACATGATCCTATCAATTGATGCCGAAAAACCATCTGACAAAATCCATCTATTCATGATAAAAGCTCTCCACAAATAGCCATAAAAGGAAACACATAAAACCTATAGACAGCATCACAGTTAATGAAGAAAGTATGAATGCTTTATCCCTAAAATCAAGAACAAAACAAGGATGTTCACTCTCACCATTCCTATTCAACATTATATTGGAAGTCCTAGGCAGTGCAATAAGGCAAGAAAAAGAATAAAACTGTCCTGTTTTTCTGATGACATCATTATCTACATGGAAATCCAAGGGATCTGGAAAAAAAAACCTCCTACAACTAAAAAGTAAGTTTAGTAAGTTCACAGAATGCATGATCAACATACAAAAGTTAATCACATTTCCACACATTAGCAATGAACTATTTCAAACAAAAATATTTAAAACAAGATAATTTACAATACCTTTAAAAAAAGAAGATACAGAAGAATAAATTTAATGACATGTTCAGGTCTGCAGGCCTACATTTTGAAAGCACTAATGAAAGAATTCAAAGACCCAAATAAATACAGAGGAATATCATATTTATGAATTAGATTACTCAACATACTAAAGATGTCAAATCTTTCCAAACTGATCTATAGATTTCTTGCAATTCCAATCAAATTCCTAGCATATTTTTATAGATATAGACAAGCTAATTCTAAAATGTAAATAGATGGGTGGAAATCTATTAATAATTAGCTATAACAATTTTGGAAAAGAAGAATAAAGTCAGAGGAATCACAGTACCTGAGTTTAAGACTTACTATAAAGCTATAGTAATCAAAACAGTATGGTATTAGAAAAGACTAGACACATACATCAATTGAGCAGAATAAAATCCAGAAACAAACCCAAACAAATATTACCAATTGATTTTTTTACAAATGAGTTAAGACAATTCAATGGAGAAAGGGTGTCTTTTTAACAAATGGTATTTGAGCAAATATGCAAAAAAAAAAAAAGCTAATGAGGCTCAACAACCTACACTTTACACCTTCTATAAAAATTAACTCAGAATGTATCATAAATTTAAACAAAAACACAAAACTATAAAACTTAAAGAAAAGAAGTGTAGGAAAAAATCTCTATGACCTGCTTTTTGGAAAATAGTTCTTAGATGTGACACTAAAAGCACAATCTAGAAAAGAAAAAGACATGATAATAAAGTAAAGCTTATGCTCTGCAGATGTTTAATGGGTATAGAGTTTCAGAATTACAAGATGAAAAATTCTGGATATCTGGTACCCATAGCAATGTGATCATACTTAGTGCTACTGAACTGTATACTTAAAAATGGTTAAGATGGTAAAATTTATGTTATGTGGTTTTTGCCACAATAAAGAAAAAACCTAATGCTCTGCAAGACACTACTAAGATAATGAAAATAAAAGCGACAGAGTGGGTGAAGATATTTGTAAATCATATATCTGAATTGTATAAAGAACTCTCAAAATTCAACAAGTGAAAAATGAGCAAAAGATTTGAAAAGACTCTTCACCAACGAGAATGTACAGAAGACAAATAGGAATGTGAAAAAATGTTCGACGTCATTATTCATTAGGGAAACACAAATGTAAACCACAATGAGATATAACTGCACACCTATTAGATTGGATAAAATAAAAAATTCTGACAAGCAAGGATATAAAAAAATTGGACTTGTGTACATTACTGCTCAGAATATAAAATGGCACAGGCACTCTGGAAAACAATTTGGCAGTTTCTTATAAATATAAATATACATTTACCATATGACCAGCCATCTCACTCCAAGGTGTTTACAGAGAAGTGAAAACTTACATTCACACAAAAATTTATACACAAATATTTATAAAAGCTCTATTCATTCTCACTGCAAGCTGGAAAACATTTCAAATGTCCTTCAACAGGTGAATGGATAACAAAGTATTATATTGACACAATAGAATACTACAGCTATTGATACAGGCAACAACTTGGCTGAATCTCAAGGCATTATGTTGAGTGAAAATGCCAGTCTCAAAAGGTTACATGTGATATGATTCCATTTATAGGATATTGTTGAAAAGACAAAACTATAGTGGCAAAAGACACGGATGAAAAGCAAGAGGAGGGTGTGACTACAAAGGGATAGCAGGAGGGAGTTTTTGCATTGATAGAAAAATTCTCTTGATTGTGGTGGTAGTTACACATGTCTACATGTAATAAAATTCACAGGACCTGCACAACGAGAAAAAGTCAATCTTACTCTATGTTAAATTTTTTAAATAAAATGAGGCATATATGGAAAAGAAACACGAGATTCAGAGGGCCAACATTAAAATAATAGGTGTTCCAGAATAGAAAAAAACAGAGGGTAAGAAATAATCAATTAAATAATTTAAGAAAATTTCTGAGGAGGTTTGTTTCCAGATTGATATGGCTCACTGAGATCCCAATAAAATTGGTGAAAATATCTTCACACCGAAGCACAACATTGTAAAACTTCAGAATACTGAAGACAATAAAGATCCTATAAGGTTTCAAAGAGAGAGAGAAAGGAAAAATAGGCCATACACCAAGGATTAGAAAATTGGAATAGTTTCTGATTTCTCAAAAGCAACACTGGAAGCTAGGAGACAATAGAGCAATGCCTTCAAAATTCTGAAAGAAAATTATTTTCCACCTAGAATTCTATACACATCCAAATTATCAAGCCAGTGTCATGGTAAAATAAAGACATTTTTAGAAATTCATAGTTCCCCCCACCTTCTTCCACCTCCCAGTCCCCCACTCAGGTTCAAGCCGTTGTGTCTCAGTCTAGTTGTGTAGGACACAGCTTCCTGGCCCATGCTGGTATTATGAGCCTTGCACTCTCCCACCGTGCCCCCGCCCCAGGCAGTCGGTTGCCCATAGTCGGTCAGACAGCAGCTGGCGGTCAGACAGCAGCTGGCCGCAACTTACACCAACCTCCAGCTGCTCACAGCAGCCCAGCAGCTGCCAGCTGCCGGACACTCATGGCAGCACACGGTAGCCTGAGGCAGCACACAGCAGCTCACGCAGCCCAGCTCCAGGGAGAGCCCAGCTCCAGGGAGAGCCGTTGTTCACAATCTTAGATGTGGAGGGCACAGCCCACTGGCCCATGTGGGAATCCAACCAGCGACCTCGGCGTTAGGAGCACAGCGCTCCAACCACCTGAGCCACCGGGCTGGCCCGAAATTCATAGTTTTAAGAAATGTATCTCCCATGCATACTTTTCTTGAGAGGTGCTCTAGGAAATGAAGGAGTAAGACAAAAAAGACAGAATAAAATAAAGTAGACAGGAGGTTCAATACAGAAGGGAGGCTAAAGAAATCCTCAGTATGATGATGAAGGGAAATCCTATGATGACAGCCATGCCACAGCAATAAAGGACAACCAGTTCAAACTGGAACAGAGGGTTTGGTAGCAAGTTCTTCAGGAAAATAAAATCAATGTATCTGACTGTCTTGATATATTTATACAAGTGACAAAGAGTTTGGAATCGAATTAATGTTAAAAAATTCATCAAACAAAAAAAGAAAAGTAATCATAGATTACTATATGAGCAAGTATGAATAGTGTTGTCATGGTCATAATAACAAACACTGAATGTTAACGTAATCAAAATTATGATCTAACCTCACTGCATTTGCAGGATGAAAGATAGGAAGTATGCTCAAATTTAGCGAAAATGAGGGGAGAAAGAAAACCTACTAAAGCATGATCTTCCACAGTAAGGTGAATAATACCTAAAACTGAAAAATTAAGCAGTAACAATGCAAATAGAGATCCACACAGAGACTGGAGGAAAATACCAAAATAATTAGCTAAAAGAGGTAAATGTTGTTGCTTCTGTGGAGAAGAAAATGTAGGAATAGAGGGAAGTCATTTACATTTGTGTTAACAACTCTTGTATAATTCTCTCAAGACAGAGAATTGTACTGTAGGTACAAATGACATTGGTAAAAATTAAAACAAACAAGTTGGCACTCCTCCTATTTATCTGTCAGAAAAGCAATATAAAGTTTTACTCTAAAATGCATTTTTTTCATTAATTTCAAAACTCGCTTTCTAATTAGGATGATATTTATCTCCATCCACTCTACCCCAGACCTAATTTAGGCTCTTTTTATTGGTTTTATTGGTTTCTCTGCCTGTAGTCTTGACTCCCTCACCTTGATTCCCACCTTACACATTACTGCTAGAAGGAACTTTCTACAGACAACTCTAGTTATATCACTGGTGAGTTCAAATGTTTCTGTAGCTCTTTAAGGATCAGATTCAGGTATTTTAGGATGCCATGCAAGGCTCTTTATGATCTGGCCTCTAAGCTGACTAGCTTCATCTCCTGGCACTTCTCTACATTGCTTCACCATTCCCAGAAATATCTAAGTGTTTCTGTGTTTCTGAGCCCATCATCCATTCTCATGCTTCTGAGACTCAGCACATGTGCTCTTCCTTTTATTCTACTTTAACATGATTTCCTTATTCAAAATCAATAATAATAATAATAATAACCACCAAAGAAGAAATAGTCATACGTACATGAAAAAAGTCCACTTGAGATTAGTAAGAAGAATACAAATTCAAACAAAATGACATACTAATTAATATACACATAAAAATGTAAATAAAAAAGTGTTAGTAAAGGTGGGGAGGGGTTGGCTAAATGGGCAGGAGCAAATTAGTACAATCTTTCTGGATAGAAATTTAGAAAATGCTCATGGATTGGAAGAATCAACATAATTAAAATGGCCATATTTCCCAAAGCAATATACAGATTTAATGCAATCCCCATAAAACTCCCAATGGCATTTTTAAAGAAATAGAACAAAAAATGATCAGATTTGTTTGTTTTTTATGATTACAAAGGACCCCGAATAGCCAAAGCAATCTTAAGAAAAAAGAACAGTGCTGGAGGTATCACACTTCCTGAATTTAGCTTGTACTACAGGGCTACAATAATCAAAACAGCATGGTATTGGCAGAAAAACAGACACTAGAGCAATGGAATAGAATTGAGAACCCAGAAATAAACCCCCATAAATATGGACAGATATTTTTTTTTCTTTTCTTTTTTTTTTTTTAATTTATTGGGGTGACAACTGTTAGTAAAACTACATAGATTTCAGGTGTACAATTCTGTATCACATCATCTATAAATTACATTGTGTGTTCACCACCCAGAGTCAGTTCTCCTTCCATCACCATATATTTGATCCCCCTTACCCTCATCTCCCAACCCCAACCCCCTTACCCTCTGGTAACCACTATTGTCTGTGTCTATGAGGGTTTTCTTTGTTTGTTTGTTTTTTGTTTTTGTTTTTGTTCTTTTTACTTAAACGTTTATCATTTATATCCCTCACACTGTGGACCCCCCGCCCCCCATACACTCTCTCTCTGACATCGCACCGAGCCATCCCATTTCCACTATCTCCACTCCCAATGCTGTACTCTGCCTCTTGTAAATGTATACATACCTATATATACATATATATATATATAATATTATAGTTGGCATTCATTATTGTTCAGCTTCAGGTGTACAGGGCAGTGATCAGGCATCTACATCTTCCCTGAGATGGTCTCCCAAATGGGACACGTGTCTATCGGATACCCTACAAAATCTTTACAACATTATTGATTACGTTCCCCAGATTAATTTTCAAAACCCCGTGGCCATCTTGTGGTTACTGATTGTTTTCTAATCCCCTCACCTTCCCCCTTACCCCCACCCCCCCGCCCATCAAGCAACCCTCAGTTTTTCCTCTTTGTCTCCAAAACTGTTTCTGATTAGTTCATTCACTTATTCTTTTCTTTAGATTCCGCATATAAGTGAGATCATATGGTACTTATCTTTCTCTGTCTGACTTATTTCACTTAACATAATGTTCTCTAGGTCCATCCATGTTGTTGCAAATGGTAAGATTTCTTTCTTCTTTATGGCTGCGTAGTACTCCATTGTATAAATGTACCACAGTTTCTTAATCCAGTCATCTACCGATGGGCATTTCGGTTGTTTCCATGTCTTGGCTATTGTGTATAGTGCTGCAATAAACATAGGAGTGCATAAAGATTTTTGAATTGGAGTTTTGGATTTCTCCGGATAGATACCTGGGAGTGGAATTACTAGATCATAGGGTAGTTCCATTTTCAGATTTTTGAGATACCTCCATACTGTTTTCCATAGTGGCTGCACCAATCTGCAATCCCACCAATAGTGCACAAGCGTTCCCTTTTCTCCACATCCGTGCCAGCACTTGTTGTTTGTTGATTTATTGATGATAGCCATTTTGACTGGGGTGAGGTATCTCATTGTATCTCATTGTGGTTTTTATTTACATTTCTCTGATGGTTAGTGAGGTTGAGCATTTCTTCATATGTCTGTTTGCCATCTGTATGTCCTTTTTAGAAAAATGTCTCTTCAACTCCTCTGCCCATTTTTTAATTGGGTCGTTTGTTTTTTTGGAGTTGAGTTGATTGAGTTTATTAATAGATTTGTGATATTAATCCCTTATCAGATATATCATTGGCAAATATCTTTTCCCATTCAGTAGGATCCCTTTTTGTTTTATTGATGGTTTCCTTTGCTGTGAAAAAACTTTTTAGTTTGATATAATCCCACATGTTTATTTTTTCTCTTACTTCCCTTGCGCGAGGAGATATATCAGTAAAAATCTTACTCCGGGTAATGTCTGTGAAGTTTCTTCCTATATTTTCTTCCAGGTATTTTATGGTTTCAGATCTTACATTTAAGTCTTTAAGCCATTTTGAATTTATTTTTGTATATGGTGTAAGGAGGTGATCCAGCTTCAGTTTTTTGCATGTGTCTGTCCAGGTTTCCCAGCACCATTTATTGAATAGACTGTCTTTACCCCATCGTACTTTCTTGCTTCCATTGTCATAGATTAAATGGCCATATAGGCATGGACTTATTTCTGGACTCTCTATTCTGTTCCATTGATCTATGTGTCTGTTTTTATGCCAGTACCATGCTGTTTTGATTACAGTAGCCTTGTAGTATAATTTGACGTCAGGTATTGTTATACCTCCCACTTTGTTCTTATTTCTCAAGATTGCTGAGGCAATACGGGGTCCTTTATAGTCCCATATAAATTTTAGGATTATATGTTGTATTTTTGTGAAAAACGTCGTTGATAGTTTGATAGGAATTGCGTTGAATATGTATATTGCCTTAGGCAGTATGGACATTTTAACTATATTAATTCTTCCTATCCATGAACATGATATGTGTTTCCATCTATTTATATCTTCTTTCATTTCTTTCTTCAGTGTCTTATAATTTTCTGAGTACAGAACTTTTACTTATTTGGTTAAATTTATTCCCAGGTATTTTATAGTCCTTGGAGCAATTGTAAATGGGATTGTTTTTTAAATTTCTCCTTCTGATGTTTTATTATTGGTATATACAAATGCAACTGATTTCTGAATATTAATTTTGTATCCTGCTACTTTACTAAATTCATCTATCAGCTCTAATAGCTTCTTGGTTGAGTCTTTCGTGTTCTCTATATATAGTATCATATCATCTGCATATAATGATAATTTTACTTCCTCCTTACCGATTTGGATGCCTTTTATTTCTTTTTCTTGTCTGATTGCGGTGGCTAGAACTTCCAGCACAATGTTGAATAGAAGCGGAGATAGTGGGCAACCTTGCCTTGTTCCTGATCTTAGGGGTATGGTTTTAGCTTTTCCCCATTGAGTATGATGTTAGGTGTGGGTTTGTCATATATGGCCTTTATTATGTTGAGATATGATCCCTCTATTCCCACTTTCTTAAGGGTTTTTATCATAAATGGCTGTTGGATTTTATCAAATGCTTTTTCTGCATCTATTTATGTGATCATGTGATTTTTTTTTTTTCATTTTGTTAATGTGGTGTATCACATTAATTGATTTGCGGATGTTGAACCACCCTTGCATAGCAGGGATGAATCCCACTTGATCATGGTGTATGATCTTTTTAATGTACTGCTGAATTCTGTTCACTAATATTTTGTTGAGGATTTTTGCATCTGTGTTCATTAGAGATATCGGCCTGTAGTTTTCTTTTTTTGTGGTGTCTTTGTCTGATTTTGGGATCAGGGTGATAGTGGCTTCGTAAAAAGTGTTTGGGAGTCTTCCCTCCTTCTGGATTTTTTCGAAGAGCTTGAGGAGAATAGGTGATAATTCTTTTTTGAACGTTTTGTAAAATTCACCTGTAAAGCCATCTGGTCCAGGGCTTTTGTTTGTTGGGAGATTGTTGATTACTGATTCAATTTCCCTGGTGGTAATCAGTCTATTCAGGTTTTCTGTTTCTTCTTGAGTTAGCCTTGGAAGGTTGTACGCCTCTAGAAAATTGTCCATTTCTTCCAGATTGTCAAATTTGTTGGCATATAGATGCTCATAGTAATTTCTAAAAAATTTTTGTATTTCTGCAGTGTCCGTTGTCACTTCTCCTCTTTCATTTCTGATTTTATTAATTTGGGTCCTCTCTATCTTTTTTTTAATGAGTCTGGCTAAAGGTTTGTTGATTTTGTTTATCTTCTCTAAGAACCAACTCTTGGATTCATTGATCTTTTGTATTGTTTTTCTGGTTTCTATTTCATTTATTTCTGCTCTGATCTTTCTTACCTCCTTCCTTGTGCTCCCTATGGGCTTATTTTGCTGTTCTTTTCCCAGATCCCTTAAGTGTGAAGATAAACTGTTGATTAGTGATGTTTCTTGTTTCCTTAGGTAGGCCTGCAATGCTATGAATTTCCCTCTTAGGACTGCTTTCGCGGCATCCCATAGATTTTGGGTCGTCGTGTTTTCATTTTCGTTTGTCTCGAGATATCTTTTGATTTTTTCCTTGATCTCCTGCTTGACCCATTCATTATTTAGTAATAAGCTATTCAGCCTCCATGAATTAGTGTGTCTTCCAGTTTTTTTCCTGTAGTTCATTTCTAATTTCAAAGCACTGTGATCAGAGAAGATAATTGGTATGATTTCAATTTTCTTAAATTTATCATGACTTGTTTTGTGGCCTAACATATGGTCTATCTTGGAAAATGTTCCATGTGCACTTGAGAAAAACGTGTATTTTGCAGCATGGGGGTGAAATGTTCTGAAAATATCGATTAAATCCAAGTGGTCCAATGTATCATTTAAGGCTGTTGTTTCCGTATTGATTTTCTGTCTGGAAGACCTGTCCCTTGTTGTCAGAGGTGTGTTGAAGTCCCCTACTATGATAGTGTTACTGTTGATCTCTGTCTTTATGTCAGTCAGTACCTGTTTTATATATTTAGGTGCTCCTATGTTCGGTCCATAGATGTTTACTAGGGTTATGTCCTCTTGTCGGATCGATCCCTTTATTATTATATAGTGCCCATCTTTATCTTTTAGTATGTTCTTTATTTTAAAGTCTATTTTGTCAGATATAAGTATTGCAACTCCAGCTTTTTTCTCATTTCCGTTTGCATGAAATATCTCAATCCAACCCTTCACTTTCAGCCTGTGTGTGTCTTTAGATCTGAGGTGAGTCTCTTGTATACAGCATATACAAGGGTCTTGCTTTCTTATCCAGTCAGCCACCCTATGTCTCTTGATTGGAGCATTTAATCCGTTTACATTTAAAGTGATTATTGATAGGTACATAGTTATTGCCATTTTTAAATTTGTAATTAGATTGTTTTGATCTTTCTTCTAATTACAGAAGTCCTTTTAGTATTTCTTGCAATGCTGGCTTGGTGGTAATAAATTCCTTTAGCTTATTTTTTTCTGGAAAGCTCTTTATCTCTCCATCAACTTTAAATGATAGCCTTGCTGGATAAAGCAATCTAGGTTGTAGGCCTTTGTTTTCCATCACTTTGAGTATCTCCTGCCACTCCCTCCTGACCTTCAATGTTTCTGTAGAAAAGTCATTTGATAGTCTCATGGGAGTTCCCTTGTATATAAAACCCTCTGTCTTTCTCTTGCTGCTTTTAGGATTCTCTCTTTGTCTTTAAGCTTTGCCATTTTAACTATAATATGTCTTGGTGTGGACCTGTTTGGGTTTATCCTGGTTGGAACTCTCTGCACTTCCTGGGCCTGTATGTTGGTTTCCTTCATCAGGTTGGGGAAGTTTTCGGACATTATTACTTCAAATATGTTCTCAATCCCTTGCTTACTCTCTTCACCTTCTGGTATTCCTATGATGCGTATGTTGTTGCGTTTGATGTTATCCCAGAGATCTCTTAAGCCATCCTCACTGTTTTTTATTCTTTTTTCTTTCTGTTGTTCTGTTTGGGTGATCTCTGCTACCTTGTCTTCTAAGTCGCTGATTCGATCCTTGCTTCATCTAACCTGCTGGTAATTCCTTCAAGTGAGTTCTTAATTTCGGTAATTGTGTTCTTTAGTTCTAACTGGTTGTTCGTTATGATTTCTACATCCTTCTTTATGTCTTCTCTAAGCTCCTTAAACATTCTTTTCACCAGTGTTCTGAACTCTGTCTCTGAAAGGTTGGTTACCTCTGTTTCATTTGGTTCCAGTTGTGGAGGTTTCTTATGTTCTTTTATTTGGGACGTGTATCTTTGTTTCCCCATTCTGGCTGACTCTCTGTGTTTGCTTTGATGTATTAGGTAGATCCCCTGGAGTTCTTAGTTCTTGCTAGGTTATCTTATGTAGTATGTGTCCTTTATATTTGACTTGCACTACGTCATTCTTCTCCTCTGCGTGTGCTCCAAAGGTGACTCTTGTGTTGTTTATATTGTCCTGTTCAAGAAGATCTTTAATTGATTTTTGCTCGTGAGTAGGTGGGGTTAACTCCTAGGCTGACTCGTTGTAAGACTTGGCTCTGCTCACCGCAGGGCGTTCTGCTGTATGAGGGTTGACCACTTAAATGTGGTTTGGCCTCTATGGGCTCTAGTGCCTGCAGAGAATTCCCTCTGGTTGTGTGACTTGTAGGTCAAACCTGGTAGAACTCTGGTTTGGTCTGGAGTTGGCCTCTGGGTATGTTGAATCTTGTGCCTCTTAAGTTGGGCCTTGGTAGGGCAATTTCAGAACAAAGCAAATCACCAAGCACAACAACAACACAGAAAAAAATCAAATACATTCACATGTAAAAAACACCCGATAACCCCCACTCGACACAGGCAAAGATATCAAAGATATAAAGACAAAGCAAAACAAAACAAAACAAAGCAAAACCAAAAGCAGCGCCAATCTTGGCTTAAGCCCACCAAGTAATGTCCAGGTTGTCCTCTGCTGTACCAAAGAGCCCCCTGCTTATTGCGCAGGTAGAGCCGGTCACTTGGTGCCCAGAGTGACTTTGGAACTGCAGATTTAAATGCGTGGGCCTGAGGGGTCTGGATGATAGTTTTTACAAAGTCAGTGCAGTTTCTGCCCTTGTCTGCACATATGCACACTGAGAGTAGCACCACCAGCCCCGTGTCCAGTACTCCTGAGTCTTAGGGCACTTCTTCAGTGTGCGTGTGTATGGGAGTGGTGCCGATGGGAGATTTCTGAGCTGCTGAAAGCCCAGAGCTGCGTCTGCCGCTTACTGCTGATCCCTGGGAGTGCCTCCGCAGTGTACTTGCCCCACCCCAGGCAGGCCAGAAAGGGTGGGGGCTGGGGGTGGAGAAGTCTCTTCTCTCCTAGCCCAGCCAAAATCACACTCTTCTCAGCCTCTTCTCTGGGTCAGAGCTGCCTGTCAGTCTTCCCAGAGCCTGAGCACTACTAGGGCTCCTCTGTAATCTGACACTACTCCTCAGTTCAGGGGCCAGTTTAAGTCTCTGGAAGGGCGGGGATAGGATTGGAAGAGTGGGGGGAGGGGCCCAGGGATGGAGTCTGTGTTCTTTGTCTGCCCTAGGGCCCACTAGCCGCCCTCCCGTTGGGAGAGATCAGCTGTGGGACGCAGGGAAAGAGCCCACCTCCTGGATTTTGTGTTCTCTGTTCCGCCCTGGGATCCCGTGCATGTTTGGCACAGCGGGTGCCACTGCGGTTTTCACCGCTGCTGCCGCAGCCGCCACCACCGCCGCCACAGGCCGGGATTTCCCCGCCGCCGCCAGCCTGGATTCCACCGTGGGCCCACGCGTTTTCATTCTGTTCCCTTCTTCCTTCCTTCCCCTGCTTGCCCAATTAGCTCACCTTCAAGTAATCCTTCCATGAGTCTCTTAGCTGTTCTGTGTGATGAGCAAAGAGTTCTTTGATGGGTTATAGGTCTCGTTTGTAATAAGATCCGGAGGAGAACTCAGAAAGTGCGCCCCGCTGCTGCCATTCCTATGGACAGATAATTTTTGACAAAGAAGCAAAAAAACATACAATGGAGAAAAGACAGCCTTTTCAATAATTGGTGCAGGCACAATTGGAAAGCCACATGCAAAAGAATGAAACTGGACTGCTATCTGTCACCATGTACCAAAATTAATTCAAAATGGATCAAAGACTTATCCATTAAATGGATTATAAGACCTGAAACAATAAACTGCATAGCAGAAAACATAGGTACTAGACTTATGGATCTTGGGTTCAAAGAACATTTTATGAATTTGACCCCAAAGGCAAGGGAAGTAAAAGCTAAAATAAATAAATGGGACTATATCAAACTTAAAAGCTTCTGCACAGCAAAAGAAACCATCCACAAAATAAAGAGACAACCAACTGAATGGGAGAAGATTTTTGCAAACAGTGCCTCCGATAAGGGGCTAATATCCAAAATATACAAATAACTCATGCAACTCAACAACGAAAAAACAAACAACCCAATTGAAAAATGGGCAGAGGACCTGAAGAGAGATTTCTCCAAAGAGGACATAAAAATGGCAAATAGACATATGACAAAATGCTCAACATCACTAATCATCAGAGAAATGCAAATGAAAACCACAATGATATATCACCTCACCCCAGTTAGAATGGTTATCATCAACAAGACAAATAGTAGTAGCAAGTGTTGGAGAGGCTGTGGAGAAAAAGGAACCCTCATACACTGTTGGTGGGAATGCAAACTGGTGCAGCCGCTATGGAAAGCAGTGTGGAGGTTCCTCAAAAAATTAAAAATAGAATTACCATATGACCCAGGAATCCCACTCCTAGCTATCTACCCAAAAATTCTGAAAACATTTATCCATAAAGACATGTGTGCTCCAATGTTCATTGCCGCTTTGTTTACGGTGGTCAAGACATGGAAACAACCAAAATGTCCTCCGATAGATGAACGATAGTCGGATAAAGAAGTTGTGGTATATATACACAATGGAATACTATTCGGCGGTAAGAAAAGATGAAATGGGACCATTTGTGACAATATGGATGGATCCTGAGAATATAATGCTAAGCGAAATAAGTCAGACAGAAAAAGCAGAGAACAATATGAGTTCACTGATACGTGGTACATGAACCAAAAACAACAAAAAAACAAGACAAACAAATGAGAAACAAAAACTCATAGACACAGACAATAGTTTAGTGGTTACCAGAGGGTACGGGGGGATGGGGGATGGGAGATGAGGGTAAGGAGGGTCAAATATATGGTGATGGAAGAACTGACTGTGGGTGGTGAACACACAAATGGGATTTATAGATGATGTAATATAGAATTGTGTACCTGAAATCTATGTAACTTTACTAACAATTGTCACCCCAATTAACTTTAATTAAAAAAAAAGAAAGAAATTTAGAAAATGATAAATTTCTAAAATGTATATATCTTGTGACCCAATTCTATTTCTAGGAATTTATCTGAAGAAAATTATTTTAAAGATTTATTTACAAGAAATTTTATAATAGCACTATTTATAATAACAAAACTTTGAAAACAAACTAAAAATAAAATAATTAGAATGATTAAATGTCATGTGTTTCATGAATATACAATATTCAGTGAAGTATGCATTCATTTATGCTGGCATAGAAATACATCTACTGATAAAGATGTTTATGATATTCAGTAAGTAAAAATGTATGTAAGACCTAGCTAAACTCAAGAACACCATCAATCAACGGGATTTAATTGACGTCTATAGACTACTTCACCCAACACATTCTTTTCAAGCTCACATGGAAATTCACCAAGACAGGCCAAATTGTACACCAAAAGACATACCTTAACAAATTTAAACAATAGAATTCATATAACGTCTCTTCTCAGACCACAATAAAATTAAACTAGAAATCAATAACAGAAAGATAACTTTAAAAGTCCCAAGACATGTGACAATTAAACAACACACTTCTAAACAACACATGAGTCAAAGAACTCTCAAGAGAAATTAAAATATTTTGAACTAAATGAAAATAAAAACACAACTCACCAAAATTTGTTAGATGCAGTAAAAGTAGTGCCTAGAGGGAAATTGATGCCATTGAATGCATATTTTAGAAAAGAAAAACAACTGGAAATCAATAATCTAAGTTTCCGACTAAGGAAACTAGAAATAGAAGAGTAAATTAAATTCAAAGTAAGCAAAAGAAAAAAAATAATCAAAACTAGAACAGAAATCAATGCAATTGAAAACAAGAAATCAAAGAAAATCAACAAAAGCTGGCATTTGAAAAGATCAATAAAATCATTAAGTCCCTAGCAAAGGTAATTAAGAAAAGAAAGAGAGGATACAAATTATAAGTATCAGAAATGAAAGAGGGGACATTATACATCCCATGAACACTAAAAGAATACTATAGGAATTTTATGAAGAACTCTATACACACAAATTTGATAATCTAGATGAAATTGATCAATTCCTAGAAACACAAAATCTGCCAAAACTCACATAAGAAGAAATAGACAATATGAATAGGCCTATACCTGTTAAAGAAGTTGAAGCAATAATTAATAAGCTTCCAAAACAGAAAGCACCAGGCCCAGATGGGATCACTGGTCAATTCTACCAAACATATAAGAAAAAAATTAAACCAATTCTCTACAAACTCTTTCAGAAGATAAAAGAAGAGGGAATACCTTCTAACTCGTTATATGAGCCCAGCATTACCCTAATACCAAAACGAGACAAAATGTTACAGGGGGGAAAAAAGCTAAAAACCAATATCTCTAATGAACATAGATGCAAAAATCTCAACAAAATATTAGCAAATTGAATCCAACAATGTATAAAAAGAATTCTATATCACAAACAAGTGGGATTTATCCAAGGTATGCAAGGTCAGTTCAGCATTTGAAAATCAATTAATGTAATCATCACATCAACAGGCTAAAACTTACATGATTATATCAATATATGCAGAAAAAGTATTTGATAAAATCCAACACTCATTCATAATAAAAATGCTCAGTTAACTATGAATATAAGGAAACTTCCTCTACTTGCTGAAAATCTACAAAAAACCTACAGCTAATATCATACTTAATGGTGTGAGAAACTAGAAGTTTACCCACTAATGTCAGGAACAAAACAAGGATGTTCCCTCTCACCACTCCTTTTCAACATCATACTAGAAGTCCTAGCTAATACAATAAGGCAAGAAAATAAAATAAAAATTATACTAATTGAAAAGGAAGAAATACAATTGCCTTTGTTTATAGATGACATGTTCATCTAAGCGGAAAATCTGACCAAAAAATTTTATCAAAATAACTCCTGGAACTAATAAGCAATTATGGCAAGGTTGCAGGATATAAGGTTAATATACAAAAGTTATCTTTTTCCTATATAGTAGCAATGAACAAGTGGAATTTGAAATTAAAAACACAATACCAATTACATTAGCACACCCAACAATAAAATACTTAGGTATAAAACCAATAAAATATGTATAAGATTATATGAGGAAAACTATAAAACTCTGATGAATGAAATCAAAGAAGTACTAAATAAATGGAGAGATAATACCTGTTCATGGATAGGAAGACACAATATTGTCAAGATGTCAGTCCTTCACAATTTGGTCTATAAATTCAGTACAATACAAATCAAATCAGAATTTCATCAAGTTATTTTGTGGGCATAGATAAACTGATTCTACAGTTTATATGGAAAGGCAAAAGACCCAGAATAGCCAACACAATATTGAAGGAGAAGAACAAAGTAGTAGGATTGACACTACCTAACTTTAAGGATTACTGTAAAACTATAGTAATCAAGACAGTGTGATATTGGTGAAAGAACACACAAATAGATCAATGGAACAGAATTAGAGAGCCTAGAAATAGACCCACATAAATATAGTCAACTGATCTTTAACAAGAGGGAAAAGACAATTCAATGGAGCAGGGATAGTCTTTTCAACAAATGGTGGTGGAACAACTGGACATTCACATGCAAAGAGGAAGAAGAAGAAGAAGAAGAAGGAGAAGGAGAAGGAGAAGGAGAAGAAGAAGAAGGAGAAGAAGAAGAATCTAAATACAGACCTTACGCCCTTCACAAAAATCGACTCAAAATGGATCATAGACATGAATGCAAATTGCAAAACTATAACACTCCTAGAAGGTAACACCGTGTTTCCCTGAACATAATGAACATAAGACCTAGCCAGATCATCAGCTCTAATGCGTCTTTTGGAGCAAAAATTAATATAAGACCCAGTCTTATTTTATTATAAGACCGGGTCTTTATAATATAATATAATTAATATAATATAAAACACTGGGTTTTATATTATTTTTTACTCCAAAAGACGCATTATTGCTAATAGTCCAGCTAGGTCTTATTTTCGAGGAAACATGGTATAAGGTAAAACCTAGATGATGCTGGGTATGACAATAACTTTTTAGATACAACACCAAGATACAATCCATGAAAGAAATAGTGGATGAGCTGGACTTCATTAAAAATGAAAACTTCTCTGCAAAAGACGGTGGCAAGGGAATGAGAAGACAAGCCACATACAAGGAGAAAATATTTGCAAAAGGCGTATCAGATAAAAAAAACTGTTATTCAAAATATACAAAGAATTCTTAAAATCAGCAATAAGAAAACAAAGAATCCAATTGAAAAATGGGTCAAAGATCTTAAGAGATACCTCATTAAAAAATATATACAGATGGCACACAAAATAAGCACACGAAAAGATGTCCCACATCATATGTCATCAGAAAAATGCAAATTACAACAACAATAAGATACCACTAAACAGTTATTAGAATGGCCAAAATCTGGTACACTGACAACACCAAATGCTTGTGAGGATGTGGAGCAACAGAAAGTCTCATTTATTGCTGGTAGAAATGCAAAATGGTACAGCCACTTTGGAAGACAGTTTGGCGGTTTCTTACAAAATTAAACATGGTCTGAACTGTACAATTCAGCAACTGTGCTCCCTGATATTTATCCAAATGAGTTGAAAATTTATGCCCACACAAAAATGTGCACATAGATGTACCCATATTTTCCCTGTATTATGTGCTCCCATATATAATGCACACCCACATTTTTGGCCCAAACTTTCAGGGATAAAATCTTTCGTTTTAATTTTTCAAATTCAAATTTTTATTTGTTTACATTTAGGTAGTTGGTTTTTGTATTAAAAAGGAATTTTAGCATTTTTTTTATCATATTATGGTACAAAGCAATTTTATGTAACAAATAATTACAAAACACAAGAACAGATACAAGGTACAAGAAATGTTATGTACCGGTAACAAATTTATGATATTTATGCATCATAGAAGGCCAAGAACTCTTCATTGTTAGTTCACCGTAAGTTCAACCAAACCAATTATCATATTCCAGGGTATTCTTTTGCATATGGATATCATTATTGATTTCTAGAGTTACCCTTTTAACTCATTAGCATAAATGAAAGAATTAAAAACATTTTTATAGATACAGAACTAGTACTAACCGTGTATAATGCACATCTTTATTTTTCCCTCACAAATTTGGGCAAAAAAGTGTGCATTATACACTGCAAAATATGGTATATAGCAGCTTTATTCATAATTGCCAATAGGTGGAAGCAACCAAGATGTCCTTGGTAAGTGAATGGATAAATTAACTGTGTGTGGTACAGCCAGACAATGGGATATTACTCATTGCTAAAGAGAAGTGAGCCATCAAGTCTGAAAAGAGATGGAGAAACCTTAAATGCATATTAATAAGCGAAAGAATCCAACCTGAAATAGTTATATACTGTGATTCCAATTGCGTGACATTCTGGAAAAGGCAAAACTATGAAGACAGTAAAAGGATCAGTGATCACCAAGGTTTGCAGGGCTGGGGGGTAGGGTAGGGAAGGAGGATGAATTGAATAATCAGAGCACAGAGGATTTTTAGGGCAGTGACAATACTTTGCATGATACTATAATGATGGATACAAGTTATTTTTGCTCAAACCCAAAGAATGTATAACACCAAGAGTGAATTCTAATATAAACTATGGATTTGAGTGATTAGGATTTGTATGTCCATCAGTTGTAACAAATGTACCATTCTGGTGGGATACATTGGATAATGGCTGTGTGTGTGGGGCGAGCAAAGGGTATATGGAAACTGTACCTTCCTCTCAGTTTTGCTGTGAACCTAAAACTGCTCTAAAAATAGTCTTTAAATATTAAAAAAAAGTAAATTATAGTAAAATACATAGCATAATTCCATTTTTGTAAAAAGAAAAATACGTAAATATATGTAAATTTTTCTATAAATATATATTAAAATATTAAGAATGGTTGACATTTTTTCTTTATGTATATTGAAATGGAGGTTTGTTTTCTTTTTCCCTTTATGCTTATCTATATTTTTGCTTATTGTATTTTCAGAAAGCATGTATTACTTTTACAACAAAATCAGGTTTAGAGTTTTTAAAGATAAAATTAAAATTATGTACATGAATTTCCATAGACATATAAAGTATATATACATTTAACTAAAAGAAAAATGTCAGATTGGAAACATACATTGTCTATATATATATATATGCATATATATATATTATGACAGATGTTAAAGTACAGTCAGGAAAATTAAAACCATTCTGAGCATTTACAATAAAAGAAAGTTAATACAGATAAACGATTACACATTTAATGAAAAATCTGAGAAGCCTAACAGGGTATGGTGAATCAACTCAGAGATTAACAAATGCAAGAAGCCATTCCCAGCTGGGAAGATGGTATCACCGGGCACAGGATCATCTAGTAAAAGCTGGAACCACAGTGATCTGCCCAGTTGGAGTGGAGCCACAGAGGAGATATACCCGAAATTGCCATCTAAGCATGGAGGAGAAATACCCTGGTTTCCTATTTCCTCCTTCAAGGCTTTCTCTTCTTGGTCAAACCTAGCTAGAAGCCAGCTGACACAGGAACTTGGGAAAAATATGCATTTTATCTAGGTGTCAGACCCCTGCCATACAGAGCAGAGCACAGGAAAAGCAAGGAATAGATATGATAAAAACAGTCCAAGGATCAGCACAGATTATTTACAAAAAAGGTCTACAAATAAATAAGAAAAACTGATTCCAGTAAAAAAAAAAAAAAAGGGCAAAGCACTTGAATATGCAATTCACTAAAGGCCAATAAAAAAAAAAGTTCTAATTAAACTAGTAAAGAAATTTTTTAAAAATCAGATATGAATTTTTTCACAAATGGGGAAAGATGAAAAAGGTTGATAAGGGTGTGGGAAATGGGCACTTACTGGAATATAAAGCCATGCAGCTTTTCTAGTTCTAGTTGTTTATCCCAAAGACCTCAGTCAATGTACAAATATTTCTCTTCCGGGATGTTCATTAGGTTATAAGTGAAACAATTTATGGCATATACATACATTGTACAATAGAATATAGCATAGCCACTAAAAAGGATGGTGTATATCTATATTTATTGGCAAAGAACTTTTGGACATGTTATTAAATAAAAAAATGCAGGACACAAAACAACATATACAATATGAACTTACTCATGTAAATCTGTGCATAATTAAAGGATATTTGGAATGTTTACCAAAATGCTGAGTAGTTGCCTCTCAACGATTTTCACTCTTTTATTCTCTTGTATTGCTTGAATTTTCTACATGATTGTGCATTATCTGTGTCACCAGGGAAAATATAAATCTACAAGGTGTGATCAAACAATACAATGAATGTTTAAATAAAAATAATTTTATTACAGTAAAAGACACATTGCCATTAATACCTCTCAAAATACTTCCCTTCGCTTCGAACCCACTTATCCCATCACCTTGCCACTTTCTGAAGCAGTTCTGGAAGTCCTCGTCCGTGAGTGTCTTTAGTTGTACCTGGAGTGTTTAAGGGAATCAACAGCAGCAGATCCTAGAAAGTACCAGCAAAAATAGACTCCCTAAAATGAGAAGTTCATGACAAAGTGAAAAAAATTAGTTGTTTCCTCAAAGTGAAACAACCAGAACAGAGGTGGAGATAAGAAGAACTGAGGTTGGGCTGAAGTTACAGGGAGCACAGTAGAAAGAGGAAGTACAGAGTGTTCACAAGAATGTCTTGGGAAACTCAGATATGGTATATCTCAGAAAGTAGATGAAATGCCCACCTGAAAGGTAGGGACTATGTTACCTTTGTGCAATGACTAGTGATGATAACATAGAGAACAGATATGGGAGCAGAAGCCCTATGGGGCCAGTTTAGAACAAAGAAGAAAAGGAAACAACGCTACACAAAAACCACAAAGAAGAGCCACATTGAACGAGACAGTCTGACTGGCAGTCAAAGCATTGTGAAGCCTTGAAAACTGGTTTGGTCCTTCTTGCCCTTCCTGCACAGAGGACCCTTGCAAATGGTTGGTCCAGGAAAATACAATTCATTTAATAATTAATTTTAAAAAGAAAGAAGGAGAAAGTGACAAACATTTTTGTTATAAGTTGAATCGTGTACTTCCGAAATTCAAATGTTGAAGTTTTAGCCCCCTAGTATATTCACAATGTACTATATTTGGAGATAAGGTGATCTCTAAATCATGTCTTTAAAAAGATGAGTAAGCACAATCCTATTTGCTTATGGGAGAAGGCTGGTATTAGAATTATGATGGATTGTTAGGAGTGGTACAACTATTTCAGAAACTTTTCAGGTTTCTGACTAGTAGTTTGGAAGTGTTATCAGTTTTTTTGTTTTGTTTTGTTTTCGGTTTTTTGTTTCTATTTGGAGAATAAAAAGAAGCAAGAAACATAGTGTTTACAGCCACAATGGGAATTTCAGTAAAGTGCTTTATTAAGGTAATTTTAACCTCAGAAAGGGATATGAGACATATTGCAGCCCCAGCATTTCCTCACAAGAAATGTTCTCCACTATTTATCTTAGCATATTAGAGTTACTCTTTGGTGTCCTTTGAAATATGAGCAAATATTGATGTACTCCAGTCATTCTAAATTTACGGTGGTTTCCGAACCATGCCATACTGTTTCTGACCCCCGCCTTAGCACGTGAAATTGTTTCTGCCTGGAGAATATTTTCCTACTATATCTCCTCCTTCATTTTGTCCAACGTTCTTTACTCAGACTTCCCAGCTCACTTCAAATGATCTCCCTTAATTCCAAGAAGTAACTTGGGGTACTGACACACACTTTGTAGCCAGTGTTTACTGAGTGATTCCTATATATAAGGCCCTGTACTAGGTAGGAGCTGTAGAGGAATAATAAAATTACAATACTTAATTAATTAATAATTAATTAAATGAGGTCTTTAGATTGAGCCCTCATCCAATCTGATGAAGGTACTAGTAAAAAGAGGAAATTTGGATGCATGGGGAGATACCAGAAATGTGAGTGTGCACAGAACAAAGATCACGTGAGGACACAGTGAGAAGGCAGCCATCTATCTGCAAGCCAAGGAGAGAGGCCCCAGAAGAAACTACAGCTGCTAACATCCTGAACTTGGACTTCTAGCCTGAAGAAAATAAATTTCTATTGTTTAAGTCATCCAATCTGTGATATTTTGTTATGCAAACTAATACAACTTTTTCATACAAAATTACTATAAAAATGGTAGAAAAGAGGGAAACCTTACCCATAGGGAAAAAAATGCTGTGATTGATTATACATTCTACCTTGATATCTAAAAACACATTGAATTGCCTCCATCAAGGACAAATAATTTTTTTTTTTTTACAAGTGTGGGAATTCAGGGAAGATATGACAAGACAGGAGGAGATAAGATGAAATGCAACTCCAGGAAAGAAGTAGAAGAGGGAAAACCAAGAAATGAAGATGAAGCTAAAAAGAACACAAGTAAAAATAGATACTGTGTAAAACACGATAATCAATACAGAGAATAAAAATGAGAAAAGCAAACAATATAAAATAATGAAATAGAATTAAAGTGAAAATTATAGTTATAGAAGATAGGGAAAGGAGATCCAAAATATGCAGAATCAAAATTCCCAAATAAGGTAACCAAAACATTTGAACAAAATAACTACTTACAGATATATCAATTAAAGCTACTGGGTTTCAAAATAAGGTTAGAATCATTTGGACTGCCAGGAAAATAGACAAAGTAACTTATAAGGGGGAAAAATATAAGCTGACCTGACACTTTTCCACAGATGAATTTAATGTCAGAAAAACATGGAGCAATAACTAAAATAGTGTTTCTCAAAGTGAGACCCTTCAACCAGCATTAGCATCACCTGGGAACTTACTAGGAAGATCAATTCTTGAGAAAAAAAAAAATCAATTCTTGGACCCAACTGCAGAATACTACTGAATCAGAAAGTGGGATTGGGGCCTTGTAATCTGTGCTTTAACAAGCCCTCCAGCTGATTCTGACCAGGATAAAGTTACAGAAGCATTGATCCATAAGACACTCAAGAAAACAAAGTATGAGCCTATGATTTTTTTGTTTTAACCAAGCCAAACCATCACTCACATAAAGGCTATAAACAATAGTTTTGAATGTATAAGAACTCTGGGAATGTTTTTCCCATGGGAATGTTTTGCTTGAGGAAACTACTAATGAAAAAATTCTACCAACCAATGGATGACAAAGGAAGTTTCAGCAAAGAACAAGCAGGAGCAATTTAGGTACTGTGGCAATATATATATATATATATATATATATATATATATATATATATATATATATACATATATATGTATGTATATATATGTATGTATATATATATATATATATATACACTTTGTGGCAAAATTTATATATATGTATACATAAATGTTATATACCTAACAATATAAAAATGATACTATAGAAATTTAGGAAGGGAAATATTATAGAAGAAATAGAATAGGGTAAATTTTTGCTGATTGCTTCATTTATAGTAGCTGAGAGTTAAAGGTATTATTTAAAACATATTTAACAGTGTAAAGGTAATACTAAGAAAAACATTGTTAACTAAAATCAGAAGATAAAGAAAAAATGAATAGACACAGTCTAAAAATTTTTGAGGATTAAATAAGGCATATCCATCAACATCATCACCAGAACAAAAATATAAAGCTTCAGAAAACTATAAATATGCATGCATATGCACATACACAAACCAAAGCAAGTGGGCAGTACAGTAAATACATACACCAAAAATGTCAGATTTCAGACTAAATATTTCTGTCATTTTAATAAATGTAAAGGAGCTTGAATCACTTTTAAAAATTTTTTTATTAGTTTCAGGGGTACAAAGCAACACAATAGTTAGACACTTAAACTCCTTATAAAGTAATAACCCACCCCCTGAAACTACTACCCTTCTGACAACTTATATAGCTATTACAATACCATCGACTATCTTCCCTATGTTATACTCCACATCCCATGACTATATATGCCTATATATTTAGTTATAGTTGACATTCAATATTATTCTACTGCAGCTTCAGGTGTATAGCACATTGGACACAGTCTATGAAGTGATCCCCCTAATAAGTCCAGTGCCCCATCTGGTACCTTACATAATCTTTATAACATTGTTGATTATATTCCCCATACTGTATTAACTACCAATTTGTATTTCTTAATACCTTCACTTTTTCACCCTATCTCCAACCCCATTCCCATCTATCACCCTGGTAGATCTAATACCTATCTGGCACCATACCTAGTTATTACAATATTGTTGACTATATTCCTTGTGCTATACCCTATATTCCTATGACTACTATGTAACAACCAACTTGTACTTCTTAATCCCTTCCCATTTCACCCATTCTAACCTCCCTCCTGTCTTAAATAAGTCCCTTTAAGATTCCTTGTAGCACTGGTTTAGTGGTGATAAACTCCTTCAGCTTTTCTTGTCTGGGAAGCTCCTTATCTGTCCTTCAATTCTAAATGAAAGCTTTGCTGGGTAGAGTCATCTTGATTCTACGTCATAACTTTTCATTACTTGGAATACTTCCTGCCAATCCATCTGGCCTGAAAAATTTCTGTTGAGAAATCAACTGACAGTGTTATGGGAGCTCCCTTGAAGGTAACTAACTGCTTTTCTCTTGCTGCTTTTAAGATTCTCTCTTTGTCTTTAACCTTTGGCATTTTAATTATGATATGTCTCGGAGTTGGCCTCTTTGGGTTTATCTTGTTTGGAACTCTTTGTGCTTCCTGGACTTGTATGTCTATTTCCTTCACCAGATTAGGGAAGTTTTCTGTCATTATTTCTTCAAATAGGTTTTCAATTCCTTGCTCTCTCTCTTCTCCCTCTGATACCCCTGTAATGCAAATGTTGGTACACTTGATATTTCCCAGAGGCCTCTTAAACGTTCCTCAATTTTTTGTATTCTTTTTTCTTTCTGCTGTTCTGGTTGGGTGTTTTCTGCTACCTTATCTTCTACATCGTTGGTTGGATCCTCTGCTTCATCTAATCTACTGTTGATTCCCTGTGATATATTCTTCATTTCTGTTATTATTCCCTTTATTTCTGACTGGTTCTTTTTATGTTTTCTATCTCCATTTCTATGCTTCCTATCTCTCTGTTGAAGTTCTCCCTGAGATCATTGAGCATCCTTATAACCAGATAACCAGTGTTTGGAACTCTGTCTCTGATCGATTGCTTATCTCCATTTCACTTAGTTCTTTTTCTGGAGCTTTGTTCTGTTCTTTTATTTGGGGGCATGTTTCTTTGTCTCCCCATTTTGACTGCCTCCCTGCGTTTGTTTGTATGTATTAGGTAGGGCTGCCATGTCTTCTGGTCTTAGTAGAGTGGCCTTATGTAGTAGGTGTGCTGTGGGGTTCAGTGGCACAGTCTTTCCGGTCACCTAAGCCAGGTGCTCCAGGTATGTCCCATGTGTGGGTTGTGTGTGCCCTCCTCTTGTAGTTGAGCCTTGGTTGATAATTGTACCTCAGTGGGAGGGCTCATGGGTTGTGAGAACTGGCCTTGAATACAGAAGAGTTGTTATGCAGGGGCTAATCCTACAGAGCAGGATCTGCCTCAGTAGGGCTCTGGTGCCTGCTCAATCCACCCCTTGGGTGTGTCATACTTGGAGGCAGCTAGGTAATGCTCCAGCTCGTTTTGAAGCTGGCCACTGGGGGCGCCAGCCCCAGGACCACCTTGGAGGGGATTTGCTGTAGGTCAAGTTTAGCCACAGCCCATGCTCCACCTGGGGCCAACCAGCAGGAGTCATAAAGAAATCCACAGATGGCTGCTACCTATGCTATGCTTCGCAGTGCCTTGAGAGGCTAAGCCGCAAATCAAGGCCAGCTGCCGCTGGTGCTGCTCTTAGGGCTGCTCAGCCAGAGGCACAGGACACACTTAAGCCAGATGCTGCTTATCTGGGTTCCGTGAACCTTTGAGTGACGCTAGGAAAGTCTGCAACTTGAGCCAAGGCAAGTGGTCAGCACGAAAAAGCCACTGGAAGTGACCTGGGTGTGCCCAAAAGTTAAGTGGGGCTGGGTCTCGAATTGCCAGGGCATGGCAAACATTCGGAAGTGACTCAGATATAGCGGCTGCCTGCGTCCAGAAGAGAGGAATGGGGAGAGCTCAGCAAAGAAACAATGGCCTCCACCAGCTCCCCTTTCCAGGAGAAAGCTGGCTCTCCATCCTCCATCCCAAGTCAGACAACTGAGTTCTACCCCCCAGTCCCGTATGTCCCTGCCGCCTTTCCAGCTACTGCCCCAGCACTGGAGCCCAGAGTAAGTGATTCCACTGGTGGGTAAGTCCAAGCAAAGTCCATTTAAGAGGAGTGCCTGAGAGTGCAGCTGCTCTGTCTCATTCAGTCACAATCTCTGCTGGTTTTCACAACCAGAAATTATTGGGACTTATTTCCCTGGCACTGGAACTCTGGGCTGGGACCTCTGACTCCTCTAGAGGGTGGGAGGGACCTCCACAGCCGAAATATCCCTCCTGATCTTTAATGGTCACATGCGGGTGTGGGACCAGCCTGTTCTGCATCTCTGCCCTTCCGACCAGTCTGGAGGTGGCTTCTTCTCAGCATCCTTAGTTGAAAGGCTTCAGTTCAGCTAGATTTTAGGTGATTCTTGATGGTTGTTTTGTAAATCAGGTGTAATTTTGATGTGGTTGTGAGAGAAGGTAAGTACAGCATTTACCTACCGTGCCATCTTGGTTGTCTCTTGAATCACTTTTTAAATAAAAATATTGTCCAATTGGATCAAAAAGTAAAACCAAACTCTATGCTGCATTATTGAGACTCACCAAAAAGTGATTTGGAAAGTTGAAAATAGGATGAGTAAAGGGCAAATGAAAGAAAGCAGTAATAATGATTTTAACAGCAGATGAAGTGGAATGCAGGCCAAAAACAACCTTTAAAAGAGAAAATATTGCTTAATGTTATAATTCACAATGAAGATAAAAGTTATAAATATCATCAATATTTATAAAGCAGAAATTAGAAGTGATATAAGGAGAAATGAACTTCCTTTTGCCGTGAAGGAGGTATTTTGAACTAGGATTAAAATGTACTAAAAAGCGTTAATAAATTTGACCATATATAAATAAAAATTTTTCACATGACAAGACAAAACAAAAAAACTACAAAGTTAAAAGACAAATCATGAAATGAGTAAAAGAACTAACTTCCCCAGTATAAAAAGAACTCCTAGAAAAAAAGAACATGACCAATAATCCACAGCAACAATGAGTGAAGGGTATATACAGTCAGTTCTCAGAGAAAGAAAAACAAATGGCTTTTAAAAACATAAGAAAACGGGCTGGGCTGGGTTGTGGGAGAGTGTAGCTGTGGGTGGTCGCTCCCTCCACCAGGGGTCCTCCCACCCCACCCCACCTCGCCCTTCCCCTTCCCCCCCAACCCCCTAACTCCTCATCCTCTCCCCCTCCCCCACCACCTTTCCGCACCGCCCCCACCTGCCCCGTCCTTTCACCCCCCACCCTCTCTCAGCGCCCAATGTGTAACGAGATGCTGACCCTTCTTTTATTCTCTCTTTCTTTTAGGGGAAAGAAAATAATAGAGGAGCTGCTGGCTGAGAAGTTAGTGCTGCCGGGAGGCGGGGAGGGGGGGGCGGGGGGAGCCTCTCCAGGGACCCCTGCCTCCCCCACCCCAGGCCTACTTGACCAGCCGCAGCGGGCCAGAGGGCTGGGAGCGGGGCACCCAGTGCGCAGGCCGCGCGGCCTCACCCCTTGACCCGCGTCCTGCAGCCTCAGGGGCCCGGCCGGCCGCTCCTGGTCTTTCCCAGGCGGGCACCCGGCCAGGAGTGCACTAACGCAGGTCCTGCACGGGCCCGCCGGGTGCTTGATCTGAAGGTCTAGCGGATGGACCCTAGCGCCCCCATCTTCGTCCCAAATTGTCAGACACGTGACCTTTTGAAAAGGGAATCTTACTTAAACACACGAAAGGGACCCTAGGCCGTTTTATGGCCTTGGGTAAACACTGAGACAATAATATTAATTGCAGACTTTCTATGAGAACTCTATATGGTACAGTACTAAACACGTCAATCATTTTTGCAGAATAGTTGACTCTTAAAGGAGAGCATTGACTCCACAGATCTTATTTTGCCCATTTATTGCACACTCTGTTTCTTATCAGATGCTTAGTTTTGTGTGGTGAGACACATTTTCCAACCTGGCCAACCCACATTTTTGCTCCTGCCTACATGGGTGGGGAAGAAAGGACTCTTGCAGTGGGTGTAATAAATTAGTAATTTTTGTGCCATATCCCATTAGGTGCTCTAGAGTCTTTAGGTATCTCCCTCAGAAAGTTGAATTTCAATTGCTGGAGGACTGGAGTGATAAACTTAATTTCACATTCTTTCCCACCTTTCATTAAAAAAACAGAGAAGCTGAAGTGAAGCTCAACTTCACTCACAAGAAATGCAAATTAAAACTATGCTTAGTGATTTCTCACTGTCAGAGAAAGAAATTACAAGTAAAGAAAGGGGAAGTACTAGAATGAACCCTGTGGTATTGGATCGCAATTTAAAATATCAGTATAAACAGGTTTTTTGTATACATACAGATTGATTTAGATATGTGTGTTCATATAAATATTTCCTAGCTCTCTCTGCTGAGGGGGTCTAGAGGCCATAACACCCTAATAACAAAGAGCATACCCAGCACCCATATCTTACTTTCCAAATGGCATTATCCAATGGAAGGACCAGGCTCTTTGGAGAAATGGCTGGTTCCAGGGCTGGGACAGAGAAAGCACAAGTTTGGAACATTTGTACTGTGCTGCCAGAAAGTAAGTAAGTACTCAGAAAATGATAGGGACATGTCAAAAACCACAGAAGCAAATTTGAAGAGCTGCTTATTTAAGGAACAAAATAAAGACTAAAATTAATTATAATCTATGTAATAAAATAAGAACCCTTGAATCCATATTGATATAAATAAATGAATAAAGTACCAATTAATCAATTTATTCACTTATAGGGGAGAAGGGAGAGACCTTCCTTACAGTTGAATTTCAACTAATTTGTATAAAGAATGATGAAAATAGAAAATTGCCATTTAGCAAATTGTCGAGTCTGGGATTTGCTTTTATTTACTCTACTTGCAAGCTAATAAATTAGCCTGATACTGTTTTCATGGATGGTGGCCAAAGACACGGACTCCTGGGTCAGAGACAAAGAACTTTATTACTTATGGCATAGCAAATAGCATGAGCATCATTTTATTTCCATCAGTTACCCTGTTCCCAACTTCCATTGGAGATGGCACAATATAGCCCAGATGGATACCTCATACACAGTGGGTTTGGATTGCAACTGAGGAACACTGAGTTTGGGAAACCAATTGCTTTCATAGCAAACAGTAGGCAAGCCAGCTTTTTATCCAGGAGGAGACAATAACTTGTCGCTGATGATTACCAGATACATAAATAATCCTGCCAAGTAAAGAGCAGTCAGGGCCTTACATTCTTGGCACACACAGCAAGATGTGTAGGAGCACAAGAGACCCATGGAGGACTGTCCCAGTCAACACAAATATCACAGCAATAATAGTTTCAGGCAAGAATAATTGATGGATGCTAAAATTAGTGGGCAATTATGTTATCAAAAAGACAATAAACAAGTGTTGGCAAGGATGTGGAGAAAAAGGAACCCTTATACACTGTTGGTGGGAATACAAATTGGTACAGTTACTGTGGAAAACAGTATGGAGATTGCTCAAAAAATTAAAAATAGAACTATCAGATGATCCAGCAATTCCACTTCTGGATATATATCTGCTATGGTCTGAATGTGTGCATCTGCCCAAAATTTACATGTTGGAATCAACGCCCAATGTGATGGTGTTAGAGGGTTGGGCCTTTGGGAGATTATTAGAGAGTGGAGCCCTCATGAATAGAATTAGTGGTCTTATAAAAGAGATCCCACAGAGCTCCCTAGCCCCTTCTACCATATGAGGACCCAGAAAAAAGGCACCGACTATTAACTAAGCCCTCACACAACCATGCTGACACCTTGATCTTGGGCTTCCCAGTCTCCGGAACAGGAAAAAGGCAAAGATGCCCACTTTCACCATTTCTGTTTAACATAGTACTGGAAGTCCTGGCCAGAACAATTAGGCAGGAAAATAAATATACAGCATCCAAATTGGAAAGGAAGAAGTAAAATAATCTCTGTTTGCAAATGATAAAATCTTATATGTAGAAACCCCTAAAGACTCCACAAAAAAAAGCTGTTAGAACTAATAAATAAATTTGGTAAAGTAGCAGGATACAGTCAATGCAAAAAAATCAGTTGCATTTCTCTACACTAAAAATGAACACTCTGAAAAGAAAGTACAAAAACAATTGCACTTATCCTTACATCAAAAAGAATAAAACACTTAAGGATTAACTTAACCAAGGATGTGAAAGACTTGTACAATAAAAACTACAAAACATTGCTGAAAGAAATCAAAGAGGACATAAATAAATGGAAACACATCCCATGTTCATGGGTTGATAGATTTAACGTTGTTAAAATGTCAATACTACTTGAAGCAACCTACAGACTGTGTGCAATCCCTAGCAAAATCCCAGTGGTGTTTTTTTTGCAGAAATAGAAAAACCCGTCCTAAAATTTGTGTGGACTTTCAAGGGATCCTTAACAGCCACAACAATCTTGAAAAAGAAGAGCAAAATTGGAGGACTCACACTTCTTGGTTTTAAAACTTAATACAAAACTACAGTAATCAAAAGAGTGTGATATTGGCATAAAGATCGACATATAGACCAATGGAAGAAAATAGAGAGTCCAGAAATACACCCTCACATATATTATCAAATGATTTTTGACAAGGGTGCCAAGACCATTCACTGAGAAAAGAACAGTCTTTTCAACAAATTGTGCTGGGAATGTCGGATAAACACATGCAAAAGAATGAAGTTAGCCCCTTACTTAATACCATATACAAAAATTAATTCAAAAGGATCAAGACCTAAAACAACAAAACTGTTAGAATAAAACAGGACAAAGCTTTATGACATTGGATTTGGCAATGATTTCTTAGATACAACACCAAAACCATAGGTAACAAAAGAAATAGAGAAATTGGACTTCATGAAAATTAGAATATTGCTCATCAAAAGACAGTATCCACAATATAAAAAGGCAACCCACAGAATGGGAGAAAATATTTGCTAATCATATATTTTATAAGGGGCTAATATCCAGAATATATAGAGATCTCCTATAACTCGACAAGAAAACCAAACAATTAGATTTAAATGGGCAAAAACCTTGAATAGATCTTTCTCCAAAGAAGATATACAAATGGCAAATAAGAATATGAAAAGATGTTCACGGTAACTAATCATTAGGGAAATGCATATCAAAAGTACAATGAAATACCACCTCATACCTGTTAGGATGGCTACTATAAAGAAAAAAACAGAAAACAGTAAGGGTTGGCAAAGATGTAGAGAAATCAGAACACTTGTGCTCTATTGGTGGAAATGTAAAATGGTACAGTCACTGTGGAAAACAGTATGGTGGTTCCTCAAAAAAATTAAAATTGGAATTACTATATTACCCAGCAATTCTACTTCTGGGCATATGCCCAAGAGAATTGAAAGCAGGGTCTCATCCATGAGACAGGGTCTCTCCCATGTCTATAGAAGCATTATTCACAGTAGCTGAAACATGGAAGCAGCCCAAGGGTCCATTGACAGATGAATGGATAGTAAAATGTGGTATATATGCATACATACAATAGAATATTACTCAGCCTTAAAAAGGAAGGAAATTCTGTAATGTGCTACAACATGGATGAACCTTGAGGACATTGAACTAACTGACATAAGCCAGTCACCAAAAAGACAAATACTTTATTATTCCACGTATACGTATGAGGTACTTAAGAGTAGACAAAATCATAGAGGTGGAAAGTAGCATGATGGGTGCCAGGAGCAGAGGGATGGGGGAATGGGGAGTTATTGTTAAATATGCATGGTTTCAGGTTTACAAGGTGAAAAGAGCTATGGGGATGGATGGTGAAGATGGTTGCACAGCAATGTGAATGTATTTAATACCACTGAACTGTATACTTAAAAATGGATAAGAAGGTAAATTTTATGTTATGAGCATTTTACCACAATAATTAAAAAAAGATATATTGGTTATAGTGAAGAAAACAAGAGACAGAAAAGTATATATAATATTTTACTTTTTTATAAAGAAAAGAGCAAAGAATACACACACACACACACACACACACACACACACACACCCCCAAACACCACATATATATAGTACTTTAATAAAATAACTTTGGGAAGATGCAGAAGAAACAAAAATAGTTATCTGAGGGTTGGTGGGAACTTGGTGGGTGGTACTAGATGCAGGAATGACTCTACTATATATACTTTTATGATGTTCATATTAAATAAAAATGAAAACTAAATAAAACAATATGTAGGATCCATATTATATGTATACATAGACAGGCCTGGCAGCACAGAGAGTAAGTGGTTAACAATGGTGTTCTCCAGAGCAACACAGCCAACATGCATGTGTGTGTGTGTATTTATATGCATAGAGACATACAGACAGAGAGGGAGAGAAAGGAGAGGGAGACAGGGAGAGAGAAAAGTGTATTTTAAGGAATTGGCTCACGTGTAGAGGCTCGGTAAGTCCAAAATCTGCAGGATGGACCAGCAGATTAAAGACCCAGCGAAGAGTGGTAGTTTGAGTCCAGTGACAGCCTGCTGGCAGAATTCTTTTTTGCTAGGGGAAGGTCAGTCTTTCTTCTACTAAAGTTTTCAACTGATTGGATGAGGCCCACATATATTATATAGCATAATCTGCTTTACTCAATGTCCACCTATTTAAATGTTAACCTCATCCAAAAAGTAACTTCACAGAAATATCCAAAATAATGTTTGTCCATATACATGGGCACTGTCGTCCAGCCAAGTTGACATATAACCACACAAATTCATCCCTTGTCTACTTGGCAGTCATATGCATCTCCTTAAACTTAATCTCTGGATAAAGACTATATAGCTAGGCCATAACTCTGCTAACATCATACAACTATTTTGCATCTGATGAACCCTTAGTGGAAACACAATAACCCTGTCCCTAGAAGAGAATGCAAAGTCCCTGGGTGGTGTTTATTCTTCCCCCTTGTGGGGACAGAGCCCCAAAAAAGCAGTTTCCAGGCTCTCGGCCTCACATAGAAGGGTGCTGGCTCAGGTAGTAAATGGCCATCGACTGTGATCAAATGGCCAGCAGCTGTGGCTAGTTGGCCGTCAGCTGTAACCAGTGAGCCATTAGCCATGAATATAACTGCCGTGGCTAGGCTAGGAGAAGAGGCTAGCAGAGAAGAAAAGGAGAAAAAAGGGGGAGCTAGCAAGAAGATGGTGGCTGAGTCTGCAAGCGGCACAGCGGCGGGTTGAGAATTGTGTGGCTCCTGGTTCCTGTTTCTCCAACCCAGCCGCCAGTGAGAGTATAGTGGTGTGACTCCCCTACCTATGGCTCCGTGGGTGTTCCTTTTTGGCCTCACCATGTCCTGCGTTCTTGTGTGGGGGGCGGGACCGGAGACCCCGCCGGACGCCCCGCATGACACTTGGCGAAGTCGGCAGGATCCCCTGCACTACACATGGCGCAGCGAGCAGGGTACAGTGTCGGCCAAAGCTCTCCGAAGGGCAGTGGAGCAGTTTGTGCATATGAACACTCAGTTGCAGGAAGACCAGGAGGAGCAGCTGCCTGAGAGCTGGACCCCGTGGAGGGGTGGGAAGACGTGGATGGTTCCCCAACCAGCAGAGGACGGAGAAAGCGAGGGTCCTTGCAGCCCGGTGGGCTGGAAAGTGCTTGCTGAGGCAGCCCGGATGCAGGACTTGTAGTCCCAGGAGGAAAGGCTTGCTGAGTCCTCCGTGGGAGCTGAGGGTGAGGTCAAGGTCATCCCTCACCCTCAGGACAGCCCTGGCGAATGACTATGGACTATGGGGAATTGCCTTCCATCCCTAATTTAATGGACAGCTTGACTATTTGTTTGGGAACATACCACAATGTAGTGGAACTGGTGGATGTTTGCTTTTGTGTCTTGACCGGCCGCCATCGAGAATATGTAAGCACCTTGACTGTGAGCCGCTGTTGTTCCAGCACGGTACCCTGAGAGGCCCAGAGAGAGTGGCAGTGACCTGAGAGGCCCTGGCTGTGTCCAGGAAGCCGGGCTGTGCCCAGAGAGAGTGGCGGTGCCCTGAGAGGCCCTGGCTGTGTCCAGGAAGCCGGGCTGTGCCCAGAGAGAGTGGCGGTGCCCTGAGAGGCCCTGGCTGTGTCCAGGAAGCCGGGCTGTGCCGAGAGAGAGAGTGGCGGTGCCCTGAGAGGCCCTGGCTGTGTCCAGGAAGCCGGGCTGTGCCGAGAGAGAGAGTGGCGGTGCCCTGAGAGGCCCTCGTGTGCCCGGGTAGACTAGTGGTACCCTAAGAAGTCCAGGAAGTCTGGCTGTGCCCAGGAGTACTGGTGGTGCCCTGAGAAACCCTGGCTGTGCCCGGGGAGACTAGTGGTACCCTAAGAAGTCCAGGAAGTCTGGCTGTGCCCAGGAGTACTGGTGGTGCCCTGAGAAACCCTGGCTGTGCCCGGGGAGACTAGTGGTACCCTAAGAAGTCCAGGAAGTCTGGCTGTGCCCAGGAGTACTGGTGGTGCCCTGAGAAACCCTGGCTGTGCCCGGGGAGACTAGTGGTACCCTAAGAAGTCCAGGAAGTCTGGCTGTGCCCAGGAGTACTGGTGGTGCCCTGAGAAACCCTGGCTGTGCCCGGGGAGACTAGTGGTACCCTAAGAAGTCCAGGAAGTCTGGCTGTGCCCAGGAGTACTGGTGGTGCCCTGAGAAACCCTGACTGTGACCAGAGAGCTTGGCTGTGTCCAGGAAATAGCATTCACCTCCAGGTTCCTCGCACAGGGCCCCTCGCGGAAGACGCTTGTCGCGTAGATTGTGAGGCGAGAGCCTGTAGGGGTGGAGTGTGGGGACAGAGCCCCAAAAAAGCAGTTTCCAGGCTCTCGGCCTCACATAGAAGGGTGCTGGCTCAGGTAGTAAATGGCCATCGACTGTGATCAAATGGCCAGCAGCTGTGGCTAGTTGGCCGTCAGCTGTAACCAGTGAGCCATTAGCCATGAATATAACTGCCGTGGCTAGGCTAGGAGAAGAGGCTAGCAGAGAAGAAAAGGAGAAAAAAGGGGGAGCTAGCAAGAAGATGGTGGCTGAGTCTGCAAGCGGCACAGCGGCGGGTTGAGAATTGTGTGGCTCCTGGTTCCTGTTTCTCCAACCCAGCCGCCAGTGAGAGTATAGTGGTGTGACTCCCCTACCTATGGCTCCGTGGGTGTTCCTTTTTGGCCTCACCATGTCCTGCGTTCTTGTGTGGGGGGCGGGACCGGAGACCCCGCCGGACGCCCCGCATGACACCCCTGATATTCCATAACTTAAATACTGTGCTATAAAGTTAACAAATTAGCAATACTTAAATACTATGACAAAGTCAATACATCCTACGTTGCATGATAAAGAATGAGAGAGAAGAAAACAAAGATATTTGCTAAATATATACTACGCATATGTACTCAAATTTATAACAAAACAAGGAAGAATACTCATGACAAAAGTAGTCCTCATTTCTGTAATATCACGTGGTTGAAGATGGTATTTATAACCACTTTCTTCCACTTACCTTCCTTTTTCCCTCAGCAAACACCTCAGCTGGCCATGGTTCTTAATCTTTGGTGGGACCCAAATCTTCATTCCTGAAGGGTCCTGGGCCATTAGTCATCGTGCCTGAATTGGGTTGTTGTAGTTTTCCATTGACTGATCATAGCGCCTGGTAATACTGAGAGACACCCTGTTGGATCTCCTGTATGCCAGACATATTTTTGTGGAGCAACAGTCCCGTTTCCCCTTTGTAGTCAGAATCGGTAATGCCAGCCAGCACCGTAAATCCCTTCTTTTTGACTCAGAGGCATGGGGAGCCCAGAATGGCTGAGTGGCAGTCTTTAATTTCCAATTCAGTGGAATTATTATTGTGTCTCCTGATAGAAGCCTTTCTGCCTTTGGAACTAAGACTTGTTGGTTAGCAAAGGTCTTGGCACAGGTAGCAAAAATTTTACTAACGGATCACTGGGTATGCCATCCCATTTCCACCCCTTGATTTCTGGCTACAGGAGAACTACATATTGGATGCTGATTCAGAGCATACAAGCCTCTTGGAGAACCTTGCCTCAGCCCTGACCCCAGTTACAATGCCACCTCCCTGGCCAGCATTGTAACTGAGTCTTCAAAATGCCATTTCAGTATTTTATCAAGCCAGCTGTTTTGGGATGGTAGGAAACGTGGTAAGACCAGCAAATTCTATGAGTGTGGGCCCATGGCTGCCCTTCATTTGCTATGAAGTGAGTTCCTTGACCAGAAGCAGTGCTGTGTGGAATGCCATGATGGTGGGTGAGGCATTCTCTAAATCCACAGATGACAGTTTTGGCAGCAGCATTGTGTGCAGGAAAGGCAAATCCATGTCCAAAGTAAGTGTATATTCCAATAAGAACAAAATGTGCCCTTTCCATGACAGAAATGGTACAGTGTAATCAACCTGCCACCAGGTAGCTGGCCGATCACCCTAGGGTATGGTGACATATCAGGTGCCATATCAGTATTGGTCACTGCTACTGGCAGACTGGGCACACAGCAGTGGCTGTAGCAAGGTCAGCCTTTGTGAGTGGAAAGCCACACTACTGACCCAATGCGTAACCTTCATCCCTGCCACAGGGGTGGCTGGGAAAAGAAGTCAACTTGTGTCCACAGAACAAGTTATCCTAGCCACTTGTTAAACTCCTCCTCTGCTGAGGTCACCCTTTGGTGAGCATACATATGGAACACAAATATCTTCACATTTTCTGTCCACTTAGAGAGGTTCACAAATCTCTCTCCCAGACTTCCTTGTCACCAATTTTTTAATCACATCCCTTCCAAGTCCCTGACCATCCAGCCAAAACATCGGCCACAGCCCATGAACTGATATAAAATTATGGTATATAATCAATCATCAGGCTATTTCTCCTTCCAAGCAAAATAAATAACTAGATGCATGGTTTGACATTCTGCCCACTTAGAGGATATCCTTTTTGAATATATTCTGTTCCCTTCTCCTCTTCCCCTTCCGGTATGCCCATTATTCTTATGTTGCTCCTTCTAATAGAGTCAGAAAGTTCTTGTAGAGTTCTTTCATTTCTTTTAACTCTCAAGTCTCTCTCTTCTTCCATCTGTGTCATTTCCAGATTTCTATTTCAAACATCACTAATTCTTTCCTCCATCTAATCAGCTTTATTACCTAAGTTGGACATTTCATTCTTCATTTCTTTTATTGAGTTCTTCATCTCCAGAATTTCTATTTGGTTAATTTTTTAAAGTTTCAATCCTTTTGGTAAAATATTCATTTTGTTCTTTGATTGTGTTTCCGAGTTCATTAAACTGCCTGTATTTTCTTGCATCTCACTGAGTTTTTTTCAGAACTGCAATTGTGAATTCTCTGTCATTTAAGTCACATATTTCCATGTCTTTAAGTTCATTTTCTGGAGAGTTTTCATTTTCTTTCTGAGCTGTCTTGTTACCTTGGTTATTCATGGCCACTGATGAATTATTATTTCTCTTCCTGGGTATCTAACAGGGGTGGGTTCTTCAGTGGGTTGATATGAAGAGGTCTTTCCTTTGCTTTCCTGTAGGTGTTGCTGGAATGTTTTATTTTTTCTCCCCTGCAGCCTTTTATTTTCTCTCTTGCTGTAGCATTTTCTCTTGCACTGTTCCAGCTTCTCATGGGATGGGGTTTTCTGAAGGTGGGCTTCTCCTCTGTGAGCAGGTCACCTGGGTCTTAGGGCACTGCCTCCATGGGAAGATGTGGAGGGTGATAGAGTTTTGAGCTTCTGAAAACCCAATGCTACTCCTGCCGCCCAATGCAGAGCCTGTGTGTCTCAGCGGCTCTGGTTGCCCCGCAGGGATCTGCCCAGAAAAGTGGGGGCGGGGTGGGCTGTGAGAGGTGGCTGGTGTGTTTGTGGCTCTGAGCAATGGCAACTACCAGTCCATAGCTGTCTCACCCCTACAGCTCTTTCCCTATTGCTGGAATTAGTTGTGTGCTGTGCGGGACCGTTTCTCCAGTTCTCAGGGCTATAGATAGTCTGTTCTTTAATCTGACACTGCTACCGTTTCTTCTGGAGCCCGCTTCTAACTCTGGGAGGGTCGGGGTGGGGCAAGCTCTGGGAGGTTGAGGGGAGGCAGCCGGGATCCATGTCTTTGTTTTCTGTTTTTTGTAGTAAGGGCTTAAAGCACAGTTCTCGCCTGAGGTGTCTGCCCCAAATACTGGGTTCAGCCGTATTACATGCCAATCCCTCAGGCAGGACTGTGGGCCACAGGTAGTGAACCTGCAGTCTGGATTCTTCCCTCTCCCAAGCCTGCAATGAGCTCTGGTCTGCAGCGAGCTCCAGACTGTGTCCTTTGGCCCCACGGCCTGTGTCTCTGCACTTCCACCTTCCCTCCTCCCCCTCTCGCCCTATTTTCCCACCTTCAGGTGATTTGATGCATGGGTCTCAGACGTTCTTGCGTGTTGCTTAAGTTTTCCTTTGTTGAATTATACCTGTTTAATTTGTTATAACTTCCAGGGGAGATTTCAAGAAGCACTCCTCATGCTGCCATTTCTGTGACATATCTACTGGACCCTTCTTTGTCTCTTGTTATAGCCTTTGTTTTAAAGTCTATTTTGTCTGGTATACGTATTGTATTCCAGAGTTTTCCTTTTTCCATTTCATGAAATATCTTTCTCCATATTATTACTTTCAGTCTGTGTGCATCTTTTGATCTGAGGTGAGTCTCTTGTAGGCAGCATATGTAAGGGTTTTGTTTCCTTACATATTCAGCCACTCTATCTTTTGATTGGAGCGTTCAATTCTTTTACATTTAAAGTAATTGTTGTTTTTCCTCCCTGGCTGCTTGAGGGTCAGCCACCATCATGAATGACACAGTAACTATCCAGACCAGGAAGTTCATGACCAATAGACTACTTCAATGGAAACAAATGGTCATCAAAGTCCTTCACACTGGGAAGGCAACAGTACCTACAACAAACTAGCCAAAATGTACAAAACCACACCAGATATCATCTTTGCATTTGGATACAGAACTCATTTTGGTGGTGGCAAGACAACTGGCTTTGGCATGATTTATGATTCCTTGGATTATGCAAAGAAAAGTGAACCCAAACATAAACTTGCAAGACATTGCCTGTATGAGAAGAAAAAGATCTCAAGAAAACAGGGAAAGGGATGCAAAAGAAGAGTAAAGAAAGTTAGGGAAACTGACTTCAAAGGATAATGTTGGTGCTAGCAAAAGTGAGGTGGAGATTAGACAACAGAAAGAGTAGATTTGTCAGTGACTTTATCTGTGGTGATTGAGCAGATTTTTCATGAGCAGATTATTAAACTAAGAACTTTAAAAAAACAAATAAACTGTTGATAGATATGTAGTTATTGCCATTTTATAATTTATATTATTGAACTTCTTCTTCTTAAAGAAGTCCCTCTAATATTTCTTGTAACACTGGTTTGGTGTTGATGAACTACTTTAGCTTTTTCTTGTCTGGGAAGCTCTTTATATGTCTTTCAATTCTAAATGATAGCTTTGCTGGGTAGAGTACCTTTGGTTGTAGGTCCTTGGTTTTCATCACTTTGAATATTTTGTGGCAATCCTTTCTGGCCTACAAAGTTTCTTGTCACCACACAGCAGTTTAACCTCGCCACGCAACAGCTTAACTGTTTTGTTTCCTTCTACCTGCCCCCAAAGAAAGGAGAGTCTGTAAGACGGATCCTTTCAGGGACTTTGCTAAACTTTTGTGTTTGCACCTTATGCCTCCCTGTTTGGTCCCAGAAAGATGACTGGACAGTCAATGACGAGTAAGATTCCTCACGGAAGGAACAACTCAAGCCAGACGCAGTCGCGTGGGGACCAACAGGACAACCCACGAGGTTCATGGAGGTGGGCACAGCCCCCCACCTTCCTTGGGCTAAGGAAAGCCTCAGCCTCTGTGGCTGCATTCCTTCCCGAAACCTGCAAGGGAAGTGATTCAATGAGGTGCTCTCCCTCTATTCATGTGCATATAGCTTTTGTCCCTTGGGGAAGTTGAAACTTTCGGTCCAGCTGTCTGCAGGCAAGGTTTTCTATTATGATGTATAGAATTCACAGATCTTGAGATTGACAAGTTTTATCTCCTTTGCTTCCCCACCTAACTAATAAAAGTTATTGCGCAGGCGACCAGGTGCCACAGCCCAGACCTTGAGGCTGCTGGTCCCTTGGCCTCCGCATTTAAACTCTATTCATGGATGCTGTCTTTTCTTATCCCTGCGCCGCCCTCCTTGCTCCCCACAACTTTCGTCGTGCAGGACGCGACAGTTTCTGTTGAGAAACAAGCAGACAATCTTATGGGAGCTGCCTTGTAGGTAACTAATTGCTTTTCTCTTGCTGCTTTTAAGATTCTCTGTTTGTCTTTAACATTTGCCATTTTAATCATGATGCGCCTTGGTGTGGGACTCTTTGAGTTCATCTTGTTTGTGACTCTTTGTGCTTTCTGGGCTTATATGTCTATTTCCTTCACCAGGTTAGGGAAGTTTTCTGTCATTATTTCTTCAAATAGATTTTCAATTTCTTACTGTCTCTCTTCTTTTTCTGGTACCCGTATGAGGCAAATGTTATTACATTTGATGTTGTCCCAGAGGCCTCTAAAACTCTCCTTATTTTTTGGATTCTTTTTGCTGTTCTGATTGGGTGTTTTCTGCCACCTTATCTTCTACATCGCTGATTCAGACCGCTGCTGCGTCGAATTTACTGTTGATTTCCTGTAATGCACTCTTTATTTATTGGATTCTTCATTTCCAATTGGTTCTTTTTTATGTTTTCTATCTCCATTTTTATGTTTTCTACCTCTTTGTTGAAGTTCTCACTGATCATTGAGCATCCTTATAAACAGTGTTTTGAACTCTGTGTGGGGTACATTGCTTGTCTCCATTTTGTTTTAGTTCTTTTTCTGGAGCTTTGTTCTGTTCTTTCATTTTGGGACATGTTTTTTGTCTCCCAATTTTGGCTGCTTCTCTGTGTTTGTTTCTACGTATTAGGTAGAGCTGCTATCTCCCGGTCTTAGTAGAGTGGCCTTATGTAGTAGATGACCCGTGAGGCCCAGTGGAACAGTCTCCTTGGTCACCTGAGCTGGGTGCTCCAAGTGTGTCCCTTGTGTGGGTTGTATGTACCCTCCTGCCTTGATTTTTACTTGTACCTCAATGGGAGGGATTGACCCTCAGGCTGATTGGCTATGAGGATTGTCTGTGACTACAGTGCAGGAGCTGTTGTGCAGGGGCTGACCTTACGGAGCAGGATTTGCTTTAGGAGGGCTCTGGTGCCTGCCCAGTCTGCCCTTTGGGTGCGTTGTCCTTGGAAGTGGCTAGGTGGCGCTCTACTCTGTCCAGAGCCAGCCACCAACTGTGCAGGGCCCAGGGCCTCCTGGGAGGGACCCTGCTGCAGGCCAAGTTTTAAAAGTAGATAATTCTGTCATTCGTTTGGGGGAAAAAAAACATGTAAAATAGCCAGAATTTTTTCAGAAAAAAAGATTGATGAAAAGGATCTAGCCCTATCAAATTTTGGAACACATTGTAAACATACAGTAAATAAAATAATATGGTGCTGATACTTGAATAGACAGAGCTATGCAGCAGAATATAGTCCAAAGTACATCTAGATACATCTGGGAATGTTGCAAGCACTACTAATTACTTTATACATTAATGGTGGAAGACATGAATTATTCTGGAAAAAATTAAATTGGACTCGGTGAGTTTTTTTTCCGAATAACCAATTCTTTCATTCTCAGACACCAACTCTCTCCACCATTAACTCTGTGACCAACAACTCAATTGAATTCTGACACTACCTGGAATTAGTGCAGACTGTACAGTTAAGGGCTCAGTCCCACAACATCGCCTCCACTTCAGACACCAGTTGCAAGCCCCAGGTCCCCGGACTACCTGACTTGGCAACAAATTTGGGAGTTCCCCCAACCCTTCCTCAGGTTTGAAAGATTTGGAGACTGACTCAGAACTCAGGAAATCACTTTATTTAGGTTTACACGTTTATTATAAAGTATACAACTCAAGAACAGCCAAATCCAAGAGATGCACAGGAAAAGGTATTAAGGGAGTGATGCAGAGCTTCTGTGCCCTCTGAATGTGCCACCCTACCAGGGTATCAATGCATTCACCCACCCTATTTGTTCAAGCATTTTTACAACCCACTTCCAGCCACCAATACTCCCCAGAGACTGGGGGTGGGGGCCTGATAGTTTCCACCCTCTAATCAGTGTTTTGTCATCATGGGGCTATCTAGGTTTCTCACCTTGACTCACCTCATTATCACAGACACAGGTGTATTCCAAAGGGAATTGTTATGGGTAACAAAAGACACTCCTGTCACTCAGAAAACCAATGGTTTTAGGAGTTCCGTGCCAGGAACCAGGGTCAAAGACTAAATACATATTTTCATTATACCACAGATTCTTATCTCATTCCTTACCAAAATAAACCCCAAGTGAGTCATGGGAGAAACTGACTACATGAAAAAGGATTTTTAATGTCTAATTGGAAAAAAGACATGAATACAAACAATACTGGTGAGACAGGATAGGTAGCCTAGGTAATTGACAACCCCCTCCAGGGTACAACCTGAGGCACCTCACTGGTTACACATGTAACAAGTGACCTGCAGCGGAAGAAAAACAAGAACCAGTTTTATCCAGTAAGGCTAATTCCCTTGACCAGAACCTGACCTTTAGCTAATTATGATGTCATTAAAATCTCATTTACATTGTGGTTACTACAACTCTGGCATGCATCTTACCCCATGACAGTTCTGGAGAAGTCAAATAAGGATGAAAGAGCAGGAAACTGAGGATCCCACCTACTGGGAGGAAACTGATAAGCCATGTCAATGGGATGTTACCAAAACCTGCCCCCTGGGAGGGATAAATACCCCTGATCAGGACTTCCTCAGTGCAACCCAATCTCTGAGTTTGCCTGCACTTCCCTCTCAAGTGTGTACTTTTGTTTCAATAAACTCCTTTTGCTTTCCTGCATCTGTCTGGCTCTTCAATTTTTTTCTCCTGCGGAGATAAGAACCTGGTCACAGCTGCTCCAGGTTGAGTCCTCTTTTAGACATCCTCGTGAATCTCTGGCGACATTGGATAAGTTAAATTTCAATACAGAAAACATAGAGCTCCTGAAAATCCTTAAGAAAGCAAAATAGGAAAACAGACAAAAGACATGAATAGGCAGTTCACATAAAAAGAACTAGAAATGGCTCTTACATATAAGATATATTATCAACTTCATTCTCAAAGCAAAATTTTTAAGATACCATTTTTCACCTATGGGCACAAAATATTGAACATTTTGAGATATATCCTTCTGTTCTGGTCCTTTATTGATATTGTTGACTGAAAAATAATATCAATTAGGTATTTAGTCACGAAAAAGGATTTATTCAGGAAAAAGAAAAAGCTAGCAATCCAGTGAAGGCAGGCATGGCAAGCCACATGCACATTCTGGCCTGCATGCCAAGATGGAGGAGTATTTAAGGAAAGGAAAATGGAAGTTGGAACCATAGACCTTTATTATAGCGTTCTTCCTGTGGGGTTCTCGTAATTATGTAGAATGCGAGAACTTCCATAAGCCCTAGCTCCTCCCATAGATCCTCCTGACTGATTATGTTTGCTTTAAGTTCCAGTTCATCTTTATCAATATATATGCATATACATATATATTTATATATTGGGATTTAACAAAAATAAGACACTGGACATACTTTGTATATTTTATATTTTCATGTATATTTTGCTGCGTCCCCCTTTTATGGATACACAAATTTGGGGAGGTTTGTAAAAATAAAAATATTCTGAATTTTTAAAATATATTCAATGTTTATATTTTGACGCATGTCCTCTGCCTTTTTTGTATAGATGCATGGGGAGTGTACAAAAATAAGATCATATCAGACACAGATAATAGTTTAGTGGTTACCAGAGGGTAGTGGGGGGAGAGGGGTGTTAGATAAGGGTAAAAGGGATCAAATATATGGTGATGGAAGTAGAACTGACTCTGGGTGGTGAACACACAATGTGATATATAGATGATGTATTACAGAATTATATACCTGAAAACAATGTAACTTTACTAACAAATGTCACCCCAATAAACTTTAATTAAAAAAACAGATATTATACCTACTATTTAAAACATGTCTTTCCCCCATATCAAGAATACCTATTTATGTCATTAAATATGCTTTCATCACCATCCACATGGACTTTTCAACACCCATCTTTCTGATTTCCCTATCCTTAGTTCACCCCCACCCCCTCTAGTCCACCCCTACAGTTATCTTCATCAACTAGTTCTTTGGGTTCCCAGTGCTGGCAGCCTTAGGAGTAGACTTCTTAATTAGCAAACCAGGCCATAACAGTCAGGGCAAGCTACTTCTCCAGATGTCTCGGTGCAACCTGCTTCCCTCAATCTTATGTATCCACCTTTCGCTGAGCATACCAGGCCCTTCCACTGTCACTCTGTCACTGTCTGGAATCACTCTCCTAAGCCTTCTTCTCCTGCAAAGTATCTGTGTATCTTTCAAAATCTCATTCAGAATTCATCTCCTCCAAGAAGCCTTCCCTGATGCTAATAACTTTGTGCTCACAGCACTTCATTCATCTCTTAAATATAATATCCTACACTTTAGTGTCATTTATCTGTTTACAAGTTTAGCTCCCTTACTAGGCTATGTGCTTCTTGAGGATTAGGATCTTACTTATTTCTATACCTGCTGGATGGGAATTGGGATGGGGATGACAGTGAGGGCAGGAGAGAAGAGGTCCTCGAAGAATGTTTCAAGCTGAAGAAAGGCAGGTAGAATGTTCCAAGCACTGAAAAGTTCAGAATGACCAGACAGCATAAAGTGAGAGGGAAAGAGAGAAGGGTTTTAAGCCTGGAGAGGAAGGCACAAGATGTCATTGACTCTGGAAGCGAATTAAAACATTTAGATTCCACTGTAAGGTCTTTGGGGTAACTGAGGGACTATAAGCAGAGCTGTGGCTTGTAGATTTACTTTTGATAGATTGCTTTACTAGCAACAAGAGGACTAACGGCAGAGCAAAAACTTAGGGCACTATGGTAGTTATCCCAATAAGAAATGATCATGGCCTAAACCTGAGTGGTGGACATGGGGATGGAGAAAAGTACATAGAGTGGAGAAGGGTGACATCTAGAAAGTAGGTGTGAAAATATTCAGGGAGCATGTGAATATGGGAGCCTGAGGCAAAGGAAGCAGTCAAGGGTGAAACCTAGGTTTCTGGCTCTCCCCTAATACAACAGTGTGACCTTGAGTTTATCATTTACACTCTTTCTGTGTTGATGTAATCATGTGTGAAACTGGTTTAATATAGGGCTTCAAAGGATGCATATTAGGATCAAATGCAACAACTGATGGGAAGGTGCTATGAACATTATGTAGTTAATTGCGTAATATGAACGGCAGTGGCAAATAACACCTTCCATGTCTGGCACAATACAAAGCATGTTATACATGCAATCTCAGTTTTCTCTATGATGTCATTTACCCCTACTTTATAGATTAGAAAATTGAGTCCAAAAAGTTAAGTAACTTTTCCAAGGCCACATACTGGTAAACATTGCAAACTAGAATTCAAACTCAAATTATTTCACTCTGGGATACTTTCCAATACACCACCCTGCCTCATTAGGGTTCTTTCCTTAAAATGTTCTTTATTGAAATCCCTCCTGATTCAAATAGCTGAACACCTGCCGCCACCTCTATTTCTTCAATCATGGCATACTATGGGTCTGCTCCCACAATGTGACTTTTTGTTTAAAATTCTCCAAACAACATTCTAAAGTTCTCCCATCCTATACATACATTAGCATACAGGCAACACTCCCCTGCTACTTTATTTTGCATCATATACTGGAAAGAATTAATTTGCTTGAAAGTGTGATAACTAAGACTAGAAGAATGATATATGCAAATAGCTTGCCTCTAGAGGAATAATGAGGGTCCTTGTTTTGCTGACTTTGTCTAATTCCTGGTATGATGTTAGTGGAGATGCCTAATCTAATATTCTGGTATTTGTTCATTATGGATTTTTTGCATAAATTTTGCAAAAATAACTGCATTAAAGCATTCATCTTGATTACTGAGTTTTGGGTGCCTCTTAAATTTTGCACCTCAGGAGAGTGGAAGTCTTTACACTACCCCTTTCCCTACCTGCAAGTAGATGACTGAAGTTCCACAATCTTCATCTCTGTTCATGTCTCCCACACATCTCTAACAGTAGCTAAATAAATCTGCATGCACAGCAAGTAACATCATGGGGCTCCTTCTACTGTGTTGTGTTATACTATCACTCAAACTTATGTAGATACTTTTGGGATTTTCAAATATACAAGCCTACATAAAAGCATTATATACCAGGATATTCACTGTAGCCTGAATAGAAGATCTGGAACAACCTCAACGTCCATTAGTAGGTGACTGGGTAACTATGTCATTCTTACAAAGAATATCATGCAGCTGTTCATGAGGAATCCCGCTGTTTTCACCTGCTCCCCCTCCCCCCAGCAGTGCTGGGCTGCATCGTGCTCACTCCCAGCTCCTGCTAAGCCAGTGCCACTGTTGTGTCTTTCCAGCCACCGTCGTGATGATCTACTGGGACCAAATCAGCCACGATGAGATGTTCTCCAACATCTACAAGATCCAGGAGACTGAGGATGGGCTGTGCCTGGAGGTGGAGGGGAAGATGGTCAGTAGAACAGAGGGTGATACTGATGACTCCCTCATTGGTGGAAATACCTCGGCTGAAGGCCTGGAGGGCGAAGGTCCTGAAAGCACAGTAGTCGCTTGTGTTGACATTGTCATGAACCATCATTAGCAGGAAGACAGCTTCACAAAAGAAGCCTACAAGAAGTACAAAATGATGAAATCCCTCAGAGGGAAACTTGAAGAACAGAGACCAGAAAGAGTAAAACCTTTTATGACAGGGGCTGCAGAACAAATCAAGTACATCCTTGCTAATTTCAAAAAACTACCAGTTCTTTATTGTTGAAAACCTGAATCCAGATGGCACGGTTGCTCTGTTGGACGACTGTGAGGATGGTGTGACCCCATAGGTGATTTTCTTTAAGGATGGTTTAGAAATGGAAAAATGTTAACAGAGTTGGCCATTGGGATCCATCACCTGTCATCATAACTAGCTGCTGCTTTTCATCCACTCCCCGGTCTAGAACAAATAGGACTGATGTTATCTTGAGCTGTTCCATTTATTTTCACCTTGATTTATTTGGAGTGGAGGCATTGTTTTTAAGACAATCATATCATGTAGATTGTCTAAAAATAAAATGCATTTAAACTCTTTTGAGAGAATGTCTCTTAGTTTAATACACATTTAAAACCATTCCTGTGTAGTGTTCCTGGAGAAGCTAGAGCCTGTTAGACCATTACTATAAAGTGTAAGACTGTCTTCAGATAACTTCTACAATGAAAACTACTGGGACTGGAATATAAAAAACAAGGATCAAAAGTCTAAATTCAGAGTTGAGTGAAGGGAAAGACCATGCTCACAGTAAACATTTCAAGTGGATTCCTTAGACATTTCATCACCTGCAAACGGAAGTAGTTAACTCTGGAAGAGATTACCAAAAGAATAAAAAGATATTAATACAATTGGGGACAAAAATGAGGAATCCACTTGCATTGATATTTTACAATCTCCAAGGTACTTTAACACACCCAACACTGTGTATTATAAATTGCCATTTTGTGAGGGGAAAATGCTTATATTTATGTATGTACAGAGGGTGCCAAAAAAAGTATACACATTTTAAGAAAGGAAAACTGTATTAAAATCATAATACTTAGTATATACCAATAACAAAAGATGAATACAAGTCACATTTGACCTCTGCAATTACAGGAGGGGCCCAAAGCAGTTACCATCAGTGTCCAAACACTTCTGATTAGGGCTAACTACTGCTTGAGTAATGTTGACCAAAGTGTCCACTTGTATACATTTTTTTGGCACCCCAGTATTTATTTCTAAATTCAGAAAGCATCTGGGAGAATTCAGAGCATCTAAAGGTTTAACTATGCTTGTTTGGAGGAAGTTATACCAGCAGGAAGAAGTCTTACTTTTATCATATACCCTTTGGTACCTTTTGAATTCTGAACAATTTTCATTATCTATAAAAATAAAAAACAAAACATTACTGAATACCTCGTACTTGGAGGGGTGGGGGAACTGGATGCTAGAAAACAATTGTAGATATTTTTTTCAGAATTTTTCTGTCTTCAGTGTCCTCTCAAAGGCTGGACAACACTGCTCAATCAAGTTTGAGTTTTCAAACTTGCCTTGAGGGTCTAAGGCCTCAGCAGTGAGTTTTGAGCCCAGAGGGTGAACTGACTTGCTTCTCCTCAAAGTCCACACCAATCCCACAGATTTCTAAAGGCATCTAGCACTTTCTCCCTTGCATTCTCCCTTGCATTGTATCTCTTCGTCTTCCCTAGACCTAAAACACCTAGGATACTAGGCAAGAATAAGAAACATCTAAACCTGTAGAGAATTATGAGTTTATTTATTTTTATGAGTTTATTTATGCTGGGAAGCAAAATCTCAATGGAGTGAGAAAATGCTCCGGAGAATGGCAGTTTCACAGCTTATTTTATACATTAGAATCAAAGGAGGCATAAGGAGGGTTACATGAAATCCATTGGTGGTCCATTAAGGAGGTGGAAGAAAGCATAGCAGAGAAATCTCTGGGATTCCATAAAAGGCAAAAGGAAGAAACACGCTTCTTACACTGGTGGGTACAGGATAGTAACATTTACAGCACACAGAGATGGTACCTGGGAAACAACATAATGAGGGGCTCTGTGGTCTTGTGCTCTGGTGCCAGCAGTTGTGCCTTTGGAAAAGAAAATTACTCGGACACTTCAAAGATACATTATCCTAGACGCCTACGCTATGGCTCGAGTTCCCTTAAGGTAAAGGCTAACCTTTGCTACGGAAGATGTAGGCCGACCTGCTATTACCTGCCCAGTTAGGAATTTGTGATCAGACAATCTTGGGTGGTTACTTTTCATCACTGAGTTTGTCAGGACTGCACGTGGCCCCGCTGAGCCTGTCAAGTTTATTACATAACCCTTTTCCATTCACAATCCTAGTCAGATTCACTACAGTAGCCCCACATGACCTAGAACACTAACAAGCACATAGGATGCAGTCAAGAAAACTGGTGACAGGGACAAAAGAAGGGCAGGAAACAAAGCAAACTCCGGAGGGAGGGAGGCCACTGTACAACCTGCGGTCAGAGACCTCCAGGAAGGAGCGCCAGCTCTCTAGTCACCCAAGAGGCGGACGGGCGCGCGGCCCACAGCCCCAACCTCCCGCTGAGCGGGACTCGGTCGGCCCCCGCTATGTCCTCAGGGCTCGGTTAGCAAAGCCAGCGAGGACACCGGAAGCTCGGGAGCCCTTACCGCTCGAGAACACGCTCCCCGCCTCCCTGCGCAATGGCGCCGAAGCCCGGGAGTGAGGGGCGGGGCCGCAGGCGGCCGGCCATGCGACCAAGACCCAATGAGCGGCGCCGGCCGACCGGCGGCCCAATGAGGGCGGCGCGTGGGCACGCTGGGGGCGGGCAGGGCGCGCCCGACTTTTCCAGAAGACCCGGATAGCGCCGCTGGGCCACGCTGAGCCGGCTGTGGGCGATCTTCACGCCTGCTGTTTTCTTTTTCTGCTGCTGGGTCAGTTATGGCGGCTGTGAAGACCCTAAATCCCAAGGCCGAGGTGGCCCGAGCCCAGGCTGCGTTGGCGGTCAACATCAGCGCGGCCCGGGGGCTGCAGGACGTGCTGCGGACCAACTTGGGGCCTAAGGGCACCATGAAGATGTAAGGCGGGGCTGGTGGGGGAGGGCCGGGCGGGCACCGCGCACCTCGTGTGGCCGCGATGCCGGCAGTCGTGGTCTCCAGCCCGCTGCTTCCGGGCCTGTGCGCCCGTTGCTTCTCCCCTTTTACCCCCGTTCCCATGTCAGGCCTGTTTCCTGCCCCGGCTGTTTTCTCTTGTAGTCGATGCATCCTTCGCAGAGAACAAAGCTGCCCTCGTGCGCGGATCTCTGGGACTAAAGCGACCCTGAGGACGCGCGGCACACTGTTTCTCAGAAGGGAGGGGGTGGGCACTGCGCCATTCCTGTTAACCGGGAGTGGACGACCAACTTAATGGCCGCGTGCGGCTTCTTAGGATCTGGGTAAAGCGTGGTGTCGATGGGAGTCAGTTTGGTCTCCGTTGAAAAAGTCACATTGATTTCGTTTCTGCTCATTGAACAGGCTTGTTTCTGGTGCTGGAGATATCAAGCTTACTAAGGATGGCAACGTGCTGCTTCATGAAATGGTGAGAGGCTGCTATACGTTTAAAAGGTCTTGGTTTGCATTGGAGGTTTAATTTGTAGGGAGATGTTTAATGTTTATTCTCAAGGTAGGAGGAAATCATATTCATCACCTCTCAACAGGCCAGTCTTACAGACAATGGAGAGAGTAGGAAAGTAGTCTAATCAGTAATGGTAGCCACAGTATGTTACAGTGAGGAGCCCTGGAGTCTGATACTTATTTATGAATAAGACAAAGGTCTTGTCATTTAAGGCCTTTAAAGGATTGAAATTATTAAGATTCTAATCTGAAAACCAAGCAGTTGACACATTCACATAGGCAGAATGAGACAGGTTGTTTGTACTTTGTCTCTTTAAAACAGCAATTTCTCTGTTACCTGTCATCTCTTCCATCTTCAACTGGAGGGGAGATAAAACGCCTTGCTTAACCATTTTAAAAGTCCTGTGACCAAGAATCTGAGATTATTGAGAGGATCAAAAATTTTACACATCCATAAGTTCCCAAAACTTAGCAGTTCAAATCCAAGAAAAGGAAATGACTTGCCTGTGTTTTGAGTTAAGAATAAAATGTAGGGCTTTGATAGTAGGGTACCATGCCTTCAGCATCCAAATGTAATCAGTGGCCTGTGCTGGCTGAGAACACTTGGAGTCATAGTTGAAACTTAATATCAGAAAAGACGTAGCTACATGGTTTTTTTTTTTATTTTACTTGATTTTTTAAATTGTGAAATACAGCATAAACATAGAGAAGCACATTAAACATTTATAGCTTAACAAGAAACTGTAAAGGAAACAGAAGTATACAGTGTCACCTCTGTGTTGGTCTTGCCAAAAATAGCAAATGTAGATAATGAGATAGTCTACAAGGTAATTGGGCTGGATTCTTAAAACTGTCAATGTCCCCAACGATCTGAAGATTAAAGGGTAAAAAGCAAAAGCAGTGCAGGAGCCTTGTTTGAATCCTTTCTCATTAAGAATCTGTGCGTGATATTGGAGACTTGAAGAATACCCTGTTCTTCCAAAGCCTTCCCATGCAGTGATTTAGCATCCACTGATGACCTTTGCTAGGAGGGCTATTTCTTTTTAATTGTTTGATGCCGAATAATATTGGAGGCTGCTAAACTTTTATTTTAGAAGTTACCTGATTTATTCCCACCAAAAGCCCTTAATTGAGCGTCAAATTTCCTTATCAATAAAGTGGAGATAATCTTGAGAAATATATACATGACAATATTTTGGTCGTCAGAAACAATGCAAAATAGCTAATGGTGACTTCTTAATCAAAATAATATGTAGCTGAACACTTGGGTAATTTGTGCAAATACATAGCATTTAAGGATGCCGTTCACATTTTAAGGTATATTTGTATTGTTTCAAGTTACTTAATTTTTTTTTCCTTTTTCTACTTTCAGCAAATTCAACACCCAACAGCCTCCTTAATAGCCAAAGTAGCAACAGCCCAGGATGACATAACTGGTGATGGTACCACTTCCAATGTCCTAATCATTGGAGAACTGCTGAAACAGGCGGATCTGTACATTTCTGAAGTATTACATGATTCTTACGTGTTTCTGTGATACTTTATTGTGTATAGAAAATAATCTGAGTTTTATTTATACAAATTGATGTGTTAGTAGTAGCTGAGGCTATATATAGTAGAATGTGAAGAGCATAGCGGCTTAAATCTGGGAACCAGAGTCTTTATCTTGGTCTCACACAAATTAATTGTGATCCTAGACAAGTTAAAGATCCTTCCTGGGCCCTGAAGGTTTCTTATTTTATCAAGTTGCATTGCATGTATGACATATGTCTGTCTATAATGTAGACTAATAATTGAAATCAGGACTAGGCATATTTATAAGGAAAAAGCCAACCAAAAACGGACTTAAGAATTCTACAACTTTTTTTAGCCCTGAGTAGGTCCAAAGTTAAAGCAAACCTTAATAAATACTAATCTGATGTCAAGAAAAACTTCTTAGGAAGGCAGGAGGCAGACTCTTAGTCTCCCTGTCTACTTTTTCTTGGTAAATGATAATGAATTAATTTCAGATTACCTATAGAAAAGATATAATGGTCCTATTGACTGCAGGTTGTTGTGACACTTGAGTTTTTGTCATTATTCCTTGTAGTTTGCACAGTGAACACCCAAGTGTGCTTTATAGTTCCCTTGGCTTTGACTCTGTGCTAGAGCAATGTCTGTTCTTCTCCTCTGCATTGAAAGGACTATTTATCCTTTTAAATGTATTCAGAAAGTCAGCACATTATATTAATTGTATTAAAGGGTCTAAATGATCTAGAATAAATCTTCAGAAATGTACTTTATCGTGAACTATATAGTTCCATCTAATTGAAGAATTCCAGTGTTAGTGGTGGTTTTGTAATTGTGCATGTATTGTAGGGTCTTCATCCCAGAATAATAACAGAAGGATTTGAAGCTGCAAAGGAAAAGGCACTTCAGTATTTGGAACAAGTCAAAGTAAGCAAAGAGATGGACCGGGAAACACTCATAGATGTGGCCAGAACATCTCTACGTACTAAAGTTCATGCTGAACTTGCTGATGTCTTAACAGAGGTATGTGTCTGGTAGTACAGTACACCTATACCAAAACCTTTGATATTAGAATCATCAGTATACTTAACCAATTGCAGTTATAGGGTGCTCTCTAAAGTCTTCCACAGTATTGTATTGTGAAATAAGTAGGTTCATTTTTGTGGCATTGATAACTTGATCTGTGTCCCTAAAGAGAAATGGGAAAATAATTGTATATCTGATCAGATTGTAAAAAGTATAATTAGAGGTTTCATTATTATAAAAAGCTTCCTGTTACCAACATTTTTAATAAAATAGTAGGGATGTCAGCGATTCTTTAGGTAATTACAAATTGAGATTTATATTCTATTAGCTCAGAAAAAGACTTAGAGTCAAGAAACTGTCTACTTTCAACTTTGAAGGACAAGCAACATAAATGTCTCGACTTCTGCAAATCAAATTCATTTAGTAATCATGCTTCTGTTGTAGGCTGTAGTTGACTCCATTTTGGCCATTAAAAAGCAGGATGAACCTATTGACCTCTTCATGGTTGAGATCATGGAAATGAAACATAAATCTGAAACCGACACAAGGTAGGTGGTAGAATACTATAAAATATTTAGTGTGTTTACAAATTTATAGGCGCTTTATACAATACATATTTTGGGAGTGATTTTTTTTCCTTTGAATTAATGTGTATTGCCTAGATGAGTGTTTAATTTACTCAGTAGTATTACCTCTTAAAGTTAATTGTATGTGTTTATAGTCATAACGATTCAGAAAAATGAGCTATATCAATCAGTTGGCATTTATTGAACTGTTGGATGCCAAGCATAATGGGAGACTGTTGGGGAATTTAAAAATATATTGCAAAGACCTAGTTTGAAAATAATTTTTCTTTAAAGGTAATCACAATTTGATGGCCTGCCGGTTGAGACAATTTCTCTGCAGATTTTCTGTACAAGATAGGAGTGTCATTTTTGTTTGAATGGTTTGTTTTTGTCATGTTGTGGAATAGTGCTTTTGCATAACTGAACCTGCCCAGGTTTCACCCAAAAGTCTGGTTCAAATAACTCAAGAAATAAAGTTGATTGTGTGAAAATGATCAATACAGTGTTTTAATTTTGTTAGCATACATTACACCTCATCTGGAAATCAATAACAATATAACTCTTTATGTTTTAAATTTATTTTTCAATTATAGTTGACTATTAGTTTCAGGTGTGTAACATAGTGATTAGACATTTATAGACCTTATGAAGTGATCACCGTAATTTTTTGTGTGTTTTAACAGCTTAATCAGAGGTCTTGTTTTGGACCATGGGGCACGACATCCTGATATGAAAAAAAGAGTAGAAGATGCATATATCCTCACATGCAATGTGTCATTAGAATATGAAAAAACGTGAGTTTATATCCCCTTACAAATGGAATCGAGAAACAGAGGAGCTTGGTATTTTGGGCATTCACTTCTTTCTTGAGACTCAGTTTCTCACACTGTAAGGACAATAATGCCCCAGTTGGGTTTGGGAGAATTCTAAGAAATAAACTGAGAACATACCAGGGTCAGGATTGGAACTCACTGACTGTTTAATCAAGACCAACCCAGTTTTTATGGCTGCTGGTTTACCTTCTATTCAGAATAGAAACAACCCCCAATAACTTTTTTTTTTAATAGAGAAGTGAATTCTGGCTTTTTTTACAAGAGTGCAGAAGAAAGAGAGAAACTTGTAAAAGCTGAAAGAAAATTCATTGAAGATAGAGTTAAAAAAATAATAGAACTGAAAAAGAAAGTCTGTGGTGACTCAGATAAAGGATTTGTTGTTATTAATCAAAAGGTGAGAATTTTGCTTTATAAACTATTTTATACCCAGTTTTATTTTTTTAAGGTAAATGAAACTAATTTTTATTTCTGTTATAGGGAATTGACCCATTTTCCTTAGATTCTCTTGCAAAAGAAGGCATAGTAGCTCTCCGCAGAGCTAAAAGGAGAAATATGGAAAGGTACGGAGAGCAGGTTATCTGAGCGCTGTGGATTTGTGCAAGATAACTGGCATTGTTCCTTTTTCCTCTCTACTTATTTTTTCTTTTTCCTTTTTATTGTGATGAAATATACATAATATAAAACTTACCATTTTACTCATTTTTTAAAGTGTAAACTTTAGTGACATTAAGTTGCATTCACATTGTTGTGCAATCATCACCATTATCCAGTTCCAGAACTTTTTCATCATCACAAACTGAAGCTCTGTATCCATTAATGATAACGTCCCTTACCAGTCCCCCATACTTTCTGTCTCTGAGTTTGATACCTCATATAAGGGAATCACACAATATTTGTCCTTTTGTGTTTGGCTTATTTCATTTAGCATAATGTTTTCAAAATTCATCCATGTTGTAGCATAGATCAGAATTTCATCCCTTTTTAAGGATGAATAATAATACTCTGTTGTATGGATATATCATATCCTTGTTTATCCATTTATCGATGCACGTTTATTTAGGTTTCTACATTTTGGCTACTATGAGTAATGCTGCTATGAACATTGGTGTATACTTGTTTTATTTTTAAATCATGATACATACTATATGAGGTGTGATCAAGCAATATGGTGAATGTTTAAATTCTAAAAACTTATTACAGTAAAAGACACAATGCCATTAATCCCCCTTAAAATATTCCCCCTCATTTCGAACACATTTATCCCGTCGTTCTTGCCACTTTCTGAAGCAGTTCTGGAAGTCCTCTTTCGTGAGTGTCTGTAGTTGCGCTTGTTATCTGCCTCAATGTCCTGAATCATTTTGACTTTGGGGAAGAGCCAGAAGTTGCACAGTGCCAGGTGCGGTGAATAAGGTGGATGAGGACACACTGTAATGTTTTTACTTGACAGACATTGCCATACCAGAAGCGATATGTGATATGGAGTGATGTCGTGATGGAGAATGATTTACAGCACACTTGAAAATACCTTTCAACTGTAGCTCACACCTGACTTGACTGCACTGACCAAGTTGAAACTTGTTACATGCTGTTATTAAGGTTCGACTCGCTGCTTCCCGTATTGAAGATCCCTGCCTTTCTGTTGGATGGCACTCGGCGGTAGCATTCACTGTATTTTGTTATCACAACAGAAAGGCTCCGTGACATATCGCTTCTGGTATTTGGCAATTTCTGTCAAAAACATTACAGTGTGTCTTCATCCACCCTATTCACCGGATCTGGCACCATGTGTTTTCTGGCTCTTCCCAGAGTCAAAAAGACCATGAAAGATAGACATTTTGAATCGATTCAGGACATCCAGGCAGCCATGACAGCACAACTAAAGACACCATGAAAGAGGACTTCCAGAACTGCTTCAGAAAGTGGCGAAACAATGGGATAAGTGTGTTAGGAAGCAAGGGGGGCTATTTTGAGCGGGATTAATGGCAATGTGTCTTTTACTGTAATAAATTTTTATTTGAACATTCATTGTACTGTTTGATCACACCTTGTGCATATTTTATTTACCATGTCAAGAGACAGCATCAATGGGTTTCTCAGAAATCCTTCCAACGAGCTCACCATGATGAAGAGCTCTTGTCCACCTTTAGATTGCATGTCAGTATTTGCTGACTGGAAAGAGTGGTTTAAATGGAGACTTAGGAGAAAAGACTTGTTTTCAGCTGGTTGGTAGTAAATTGAAACTTAAAATACATTTTAGAGCATAATTTTAGTGTTTAATTCTGAAAGATTGTTTAGTAAAAAATTATTCATCTTTAAAACATAACTAATATTAAAGTCACTTACACATCTACTTTAAACTACTTCAATATTTCAGGCTGACTCTTGCTTGTGGTGGGGTAGCTCTGAATTCTTTTGATGACTTAAATCCTGATTGCTTGGGACATGCAGGACTTGTCTATGAGTATACATTGGTAAGTGTATTTTCTTTCCAAAGATAGTATTTTTGGGTTTATGAATTCTTCAGTAGTAAAAACTTACTCAAACTCACAGTCATATTTGTGCTTTGTTTACATATATTTTGATAGTTTATGTATACTAATGATACGCCTTTGATGGGAAACTCAATTTGTTTTATAGGTGATTTTTTTTTTAAAGAAATAATTTGATGTAATCAGTGTTCCCTGTTAATATGCTACTTATCATTTCTCCTCTGATCATTCTTTGTACAACCATATCTTGTTTTTGAAAATACCACTTCACATAGGGAGAAGAGAAGTTCACCTTCATTGAGAAATGTAACAATCCTCGTTCTGTCACGTTATTGATTAAAGGACCAAATAAGCACACCCTCACTCAAATCAAAGATGCAATAAGAGATGGCTTGAGGGCTGTTAAAAATGCTCTTGATGATGGTAAGATCCTCACTATTTAAACTATTCTTTTTGCTAGTCTGAAAGGCATGGCTGAATACTGTGTGCTTTTTATCAGTAGCTTACACAGCCAGACACCATGCAAAAGTAAAGTGTTCCCTTTAAAATGGCTATGATGGTATGCCAGGTTTTTTCAGAGCATATCATTATTAAAAGTGGATACAAATAAGTGAGTTAATAGCTTTCAAGTGCTAGTTAAATTGAGTCATTCTGCTATTTGATATGTTGCCTGCATTGCTTTCAAATGCAATATTAAAATTGCTGTGGTTATACTGAATTCTTAAAAAAATAATAGCTTTCATGTATGTGTGTTTTAATTTATGTGCTTTCTTAAAATTCTACAGTTTTCCTTGTAGTTTAGCATTTCTCTCTTCTGCACACAACAGGCTGTGTAGTTCCAGGTGCTGGTGCAGTGGAAGTGGCGATGGCAGAAGCCCTGATTAAATACAAGCCCAGTGTAAAAGGCAGGGCTCAACTGGGAGTCCAAGCATTTGCTGATGCATTGCTCATTATTCCCAAGGTATGACTTAACAGTTAGTTTTCTAAAATAACACCAAAATGATTCAACTGATGAATGCAAAAAGCTTTTAGATAATGTGGATTTTGAATAAACAAGTTTCGTCAGTTTTCTCCCGAGCACTAGAACAGGTGTGGTGTATCTCATCATCCATATGTATTTGATTTCTCTGGAAGGAAAACTTGAATATCTGATTTCAGATGGCAAGACGGTTTTAAGAAGGTTTGTAGTGAAAGGGTTATACCTGAGTAAAAGCTTCCTTTTTTAAGTTAAACTATAATCAATATTGTGATTTTTCTACTGTTAATTGGAAATGTTGTTCATTTATTATACACTTGACTATCAGTTCTTAGGTCTTGTCTTTTAAAGTATTGAATTTGCTTGCTTTAGGTACTTGCTCAGAATTCTGGTTTTGACCTTCAGGAAACACTGGTTAAAATTCAAGCAGAACATTCAAATTCAGGTCAACTTGTGGGTGTGGACTTGAACACAGGTAAGAGAATGCAACTGTTTGTAGGGGGAGAACTAGGTGGTAGAGGTAAGATGAAGCCAGGAAGGATCACAAGAGACTTGGGGAATTGCTTTGCTGTGTGACATCAATCCTATCAGGGAACTCTGGGTTCTGAAATGAGGTATAAAAATGGAATGACTAGATACAGTAATTAAGGGAATAGAGTATATATTTGAATAATTTCAGAGTATGGGTTTGTTGATGTTGCTGAGTGATAGCAGATGGTTCAGGTTGAAAGGTTTCATATTAGGCTTACTTTACTCCATTTTTTATCAGGGACTGTGGTAAGAAAATACATTAGATCACATTCACTAGTTTAAAAAGACTGAGGATAGCAAATAATGCTGGAAAAGGGGACCAAGTGTAATGAAATTTAAAGCCCTGGTCTTGGGCCAGTGTAACAACACAAATTATATAAGTACAAAGTGGAAGAGAGGTAAATAAATCCATACAATATGTGTGAGTAAGACCTGTTGTCAACAGCATTTACATTCAAGTTAATAGAAAAGGTTTCTGGAATGAGGAAAATGGTAAGCCCATTTTGGCCAGGTTATAGTTCAAGTGCTATACTTTAATATGGACAAATGGGACTGTGTCCAGAACAAAAGATGTTCAAACATTGGTAACCAATAGAGCTTTCCTATCACTGGGTCTTGTAAGTTGGGATCAGTCACTCATCAAAGGTACTGTTCACAGGAGTCATGGTTTGGAGTACAAAATCGACTAAATGAGGAACTTTGGGTTTTCATAGTTAATATTCTGTTTCCCCGAACATAAGACCTAGTTGGACAATCAGCTCTAATGCGTCTTTGGGAGCAAAAATTAATATAAGACTGACTAGGTCTTATTTTGCTGGGGAACACGGTACTAGAGTGAGTGAGTAATCAGTGATGAGCAAAGCAGCACAAAATACTGTTGGTTCTTTTAGACAGCATTCTGATCTTACAACCTGCTCTATATGATTTTAAGACTACCCGATTACCTTTCAGGTGAGCCAATGGTGGCAGCACAAGCAGGCATATGGGATAACTATTGTGTAAAGAAACAGCTTCTTCATTCCTGGTGAGTTTGGGAAAGCCAAAACTAAAATAATCTTGAAGTAATCATCATATTCTTTAATTTGGTGTGTTCTGTTTAATTTTTTCCATTAAAAAAATGTATAGGAAAGGGGAAACTTAATTGGATTTCATTTGCACAGTTTAGTTGGAAATTGAGTTGAATTCAGGTTCATGTCTGAAATCTGAGCTACCTGTTTTTTTTTTGCCTTGCAGCACTGTGATTGCTACCAACATTCTCCTGGTAGATGAGATCATGCGAGCTGGAATGTCTTCTCTCAAAGGTTGAATTGAAGCTTCCTTTGTATCATCTGAATCATGAAGACTCCAGAGTGACCCTAAGAATACAGCTGTGGAATTTTTGTCTAAGCTTCAAATAATTTTCAACGGAATTTTCTTTTCCCATGTGAAAAAAGGAGAGAACACTGACACCTATTCAATTCCAAAGTCTGAAATTATAATTACAGCGTGTTTTTTTAATTGCACTCAGTGTACACGTAAAGCAGGCTGTTTTCACCCAGTGAACAGGATGTTTTGCTGTAGCTTCAGTGATAAAAATACATGTTAGAAAAGTATGTTACCTGCCTTATTAAATACTGCTTGAAAAAGATTTTAATGGTTTAACAATTTTTTCTAATGCATTTTAATTTATCCAATAGTTTCTTATTGTTAAGCATTCAATCTAAAAATTTTTCGACTGGTAATGTAAGTAACACTTAAATACCTTAAGGTTTTGAAAGCGTCCCTGTTTCCTTAGTGTAAATTCCTGTGAGTAATCTATTGGATCTTTCCATTGGACTTTTCATGCTTTTGAGGTAGCTTTGTTTAAAATGCTCCCCAGGGAAGTTAAGTGGTAGTGGATAGAAAGATGGGTGAACTAGAGGCAAGGGAGTTGAAAGAGCTACAAGTATAAAGTGGCAAAAATAGAAATAGAGGAGGCAGAGGTAGAAAGATGGTTGAATCCACGGTGACTAAGGGCTATGTGAGATAAAGAGATTTTCAGATGGGCCATATTTTCCCACTGCTGAACCTTTGCTTATGCTGAAATGTCCATCCCAAAACCGCCAGTATCATCTTTCTCTCGAATTATTCTCTCCTACTTGTTTCCAGAAAATCGTTTTTGTATGGTTAGTACACCTCTGTAGTCCTTGAAGGTGAAATTGTGTTCCTAAGCTTGTATTTTGAGGATTTGGCAGTTGCCGACAGTGAGTGCAATAAATGTTAACTTGAAACCGTTTCTGTGATCTTGCAATGGTATTCCAGGGTAAGGCAGGAAGTCCAAATGTTCACAAGGTAATGAAGGGGCTTCTGCAATGGCAGGGCTTCTAAACACAACCCCTGAGAAAATGGCTTTTTTTTGTTAAATTTGTTGTGGTGACAATGGTTTGTAAAATTACGTAGGTTTCAAGTGCACGATTCTATAATATATCTATGCATCACATTGTGTGTTTACCACCCAGAGTCAGTTCTTCCATCACCATGTATTTAACCCCATTTACTCTCATCTACCATCCCCCACCCCTTTATGCTGTGGTAACTACTAAACTATTGTCTGTGTATGAGTTTTTGTCTTGTTCCTTTGTTGCTTTCAGTTTTATGTCCCACATATCAGTGAAATCATGGTTCTCGACTTTTTCTGTCATTTCGCTTAGCGTAATCTGAAGATCCATCCATGTTGCAAATGGTATTACTTGATCTTATGGCCAAGTAGTATTCCATTGTGTATATATACTATTTTTTTTTTTACAAAACAATAATAGACATTTATCATTTATATCCCTCACCCAGTGATAACCCTCGTCCCCACCTCTATTACCTCTCTGACATTGCATATAGCAATTGCATTTCTAGTGTCTACTACTAATGCTGTACTTCACTTGTAATTATATATAAAATTGTAGTTGACATTATTCTTCAGCTGCAGGTGTACAGTGCAGTGATCAGGCATCTACATCATCCCTGAGGTGGTCTCCATAGTGGGACAAGTGTCCATCGAATACCCTACAAGATCTTTACAACATTATTGATTACGTTCCCCAAATTGACTTTTGTATCCCCTTGGCAATCCTATTGCTACCGATTGTGCTTTCTAATCCCCTCACCTTCCCCCTTATTTCCACCTGCCGTTGCATTTAGCAACCCTCAATTTTTTTCCTTTATGTCTCAGACTTTCTGATTCATTTTTTTCTTTAAATTCTACATATAAGTGAGATCATAGGGTATTTGTCTTTCTCTTATTTCACAAAAATGGAACACTTAACGAATTTGCGTGTTATCCTTGCGCGGGGGCCATGCTAATCTCTAGTTCTAATTTTATATACTACATCTTTATCCAATCATTTATCGAAGGGCACTTCGGTTGTTTCCATGTCTTGGCGACCAAGAATAATGCTGTGAACATTGGAGTACGTATGTCTACGGATAAATGTTTTCAGATTTTTTTAGGGTATATTTTTCTTAATTTCCTGACCCCACAGCCTTGAATTCAGGTGCCAGCCTACTCCTAGGCCTCTAGGCTAGTCATGCTCCTCAGTGGACAGTATCCAGAGGCTGCGCCAGGGGGCGGTAGACTGCGCGCATGCGCGTGCGTGCGTGCGTGCGTGTGTGTGTGTGTGTGTGTGTGTGTGTGTGTAGAGCATGCGCAGTAGAGCCACCACAGTGTGCATACCCGTGGTGCTGCTGTGTCTGGCGTTCCTGGTATGGGCTCCTCGCTGCCACTGCTGACCCTGCTATCACTCCTGTCTGGCCCGTGGATCAAGCTAGGTCAGTGTACTGGCTGGCTGGCCTTCCCCTGGTGCTGTTTGTCCCAAGAAGCATCAGAAAAGGGGTGGGGCACTCCACCCTGGTGGGGGAAAGAGACCGTGGCCTGTCCACTTCCTGGTTGGGCTCATGATGGGGTCTGGAGCAGCCGGAGGCATTTCCCAGAGGCAGCGAACCGGGAGATGGTTAACAGCTCAAACTGTATCACCTTTTCACTTTAATTGTGGAATCTTGAACTAAAAAAAGTCTTTAGTTTCAGCTGTGCAAAACAACAGTCATTAGACATTTATATACTTCACAAAGTGATAACCCCACTCAACTGTAATTGAAAAATAAATTTTTAAAAAAGTAAAAGCAGAATGTAACAAGCCCCTCCAACCAATCCCCTCTGTACCCCTTTGCCGGCTTGAACAGTTGCCAATGTATGGCTAATGTTGCTTTGGTATCCCTCCCACTTTCCCCTTCCCTGGGGCCATAGTGAAGTGAATCCAGGCATACAATTTTATTCGTAAATACTCGGCTTGAATAGACAAAAGGACAAGAAGTCATGAGAAAAAAAGTACCATGCCATTTTGCATCTACGAAATTAACATCCAGTTAGTGTTCAAATTCACATACTATAAGTGTTTCTTCATTAGTTTACTTGTTGAATTAGTGTCAAAATAAACTTTACATATTGTAATTGTATGTTGTTCCTTAATTCCCTTTTAATCTGAGATTTCCCTGCTTGCTCCTTTTTTTCTCCTTAAAGTGACTGAAATCATCAGTGTGTGTTAGAATGACAATGAGAAGAAGGCCAAAGATAGTATTTCTGAGGAATATGAAAAGACATGGAATCTGCCTTTGAGGCGTTTATGGTTCTTAGATGTCCTTATGTAGAAACATAACACCATCAAGCCTCAGTCGTATGGGCTGTGGAAAGTAGTACTGACGTGGCAGTAGAAAGATCTGGATCTAGTCCTGTCTCCAGTTAACTAGCTCTTTAAGCCATTTTTCTTTTTGGGTCATGGTTTCTTTCTGTTAAATAAGGTGATTGAGTTAAAGATCCTTTAAATTCTATAATTTCTTGAGGCATTCAAACAGCAAGTATGAAGGACCTCATTCAATTATTTAATGATAATTATTGTACACTTGTGCTAGAGATACACCGGCAAAATAGATGTAGTTCTTTCTTTTCTGGACCATATGATATAATGGTGAAAATCATTCAGAATTGATAAGAGTTCAACAAATGGAGAGGAAGAGGCAGCATGAGCATAAGTGTGGGGAGAAAGGTGCCAGATGTATTTTGAGGATATAAAGTCTATATTACCTATCTGGGACAAAGGGTTGTGTAGAAGAATAGAGAGGTAAGGAAAAGAAATATTTGTTGAAAACCTTTTTTAATTCATACAGCTATGCCTATGAGATAGAAGCTATTCTCACTTTATAGATGAAGAAATTGAAACTCAGATTAAGTAATTTGCTTAAGGTCACCCAGCAAATTAAGTGGCAGAACAAGAATTTAAAGCCAAATTTTTAAGCCTCCATATTTTTTTATGAATGCTCATTTTTATGAGTATTACATATGATCCAAATATTGTCATTTGTTTTACATACTAATGACTCTATTTTTTTCTCTGCAGGCAATGGGCAGGTGACTGGCATGGTTCAGCTATCAGGTGGGAGATTCCAGATGGGAACAAATTCACCAGACGGCAGAGATGGTGAAGGGCCTGTGCGGGAAGTGACAGTAAAACCCTTTGCCATTGACATACTTCCTGTTACCAACAAAGATTTCAGGTACCTCAAGTGTTCTTGCAAGAGGAGTAAAGGCTTTTTCTACTCTTCATTCTTAACACCTAAATGGAAACTTAGCTTGTTCACTATCACGTGTCATCTTTGCAGGATAAATGTTTGCAGGATAAATGTGGGATAAATGTCATCTACATTTTTCAGATGAAGACTCTGAAGTCTAGAGAGGTTTACCTCGCTCTCTGTTAGTGGCAGACCTGGGCCTGGAATTCAAAATCCCTGACTGTTGAGCCAGTGGATTTTCCATTACACTGGTGTAGCACTAAGAAATATGGACAAAAGTGAAACACTCAGAAACCTCTTCAACCAGGGAGAAGGGATTGGGAGAAGGATCAGACTCGCTGCAAGTACCTTAAACTCCCTTTATATTTACTTAGGGAAATGGCATTATTTTGGGAGTCAAACATTGTGGTTCCAATTCAATCTAAGAAGATAAGTTGAGTTGCCTTAGTTTCCTCAAGGTGATACATGTTATACATACAAAGGAAGGGGGAGGGAATGGGAAGACAATAAAGCAAATGTGGGAAATGACTTAAATGCTATACTTGTGGACATAAAACTTTTCAAGAGAAAAGGTTGGGGAGGGGAGGGGCAGGAAACTGGATTCAGCAGACACAAACTGAGGTACACAGAAGAATTGTCGGTGTGCTCTGACCCCTGCCTCAGGAACTCTACCTCTAGGGGTTTGTCTGAAGAAAGGAATTAAGGCTGTCCAAAAGCAATTAGCTAAAAAGAAGATGTTATAAACAACTATTATGTAAACAACTATTAACAATTTAAGGATCACTTAAACATATCAATATAACAGACTGCTTAGCAGCCATTTACAATGCTGTTGTTAAAAATAGACAGTTATGTGACGAAGGTAGTTTATAAAACAATATTTAGGGTATGATCCCATTTTTAAAAACTGTACGTAGAATGTATATGCATTTAAAAAGAGCTGGAAGTGCCACATTTCATTGGTTGACAGATTTTGCCCATGTTTTTGTTGACTTCCAAATGAAAATAATTCTAGGGAAGCACCTTGTTAAATGGTGGGGGGAGGGGACAGGTGGGGAGAATATGGAATCATATATGTTAGTTGGTGTGATAATGGATGATTTAATTTATTTTCTTTTTACCTACCTGTATTTTCTCATTTTTCTACAATTCCATGTATACTCCTTATATATGATTTCAAAAAGGAAATCATATATACGATTTTTAAAAAGGAAACTTTTTTTAAATTGAAGGAGAAATCACTTCTGATCAGACTCGTACCATATAGTGACAAACTGAAATAGGTAGATAGATAAATGCACAGTTTGATTCTTGTCTATTTCATATTATGACCTATTATATAATAGAAATATAATGTCACCTCCAGCAAGGCCCTAAACTTTTCTTAGAACCCATAATTTGTCTCTTCCTTTCTGGTAAAAGATTCTTGAACTCTTCGGATGCTCTAAGGCTGGTAAAGAGCTATTGCTACCAAATCAGGTCAATTCCATTCTCAATGTCCCTTTGATAGGTGAACGATGTTTTCTTATATCAGAGGGCTGGCACAGATAGGATACTATTAGCCCAGTGAAAACAATCCATCTTACCCCAGCAATCTTCTTGCTGAAACTTGCCCAGCCATACCAAACTATATGAAAACCCATTCTAAAATCTCAGCAACTCATTTTTGTTTGACTCAGTTTCCTTCATCTGTTATATGCAGAAAATAACATCTGTTCTGCCTCCCTCCCATGATTGTTGTGAGATTAGGTATGTAAGAAAGACCTTTCAGAAGAGAGACCCATTTCCCACCCTTAAATCTTCTCAGCAGCTTTATTCATAATCTCTAAAAACTGGAGATAATCCAAATGACCTGCAATTGGTGAATGAATAAACAAAATATGATATATCTATACAATGAAATGCTACTCAGTAATAAAAAGGAACAATCTATGGATACTTTCAACAACTTGGATAAATCTCAGAAGCATTATGCTAAATGAAAGAAGCCATACCCAAAACTTCATACTGTATGATTCAATTTATGTGAATTTATATTCTGGGAAATGCAAAACTATAGGGAAAAGAAACAGATTAGCATTTGCCAGGGCACAAGGAAATTTTGGGCGGTGTTTGATGGAACTACTCTGTTTCTTGATTATGATAGTGACTATAAGCTTTGTCCAAACTCACAAAAATATACGCTGAAAAGAGTGAATTTTACTGTATGTGAATTACACATACAGCAACAAATTTTAAAAGAAAATCTGCTCAGGGTTTCAAGTTAATTCCTTGGAGTTTATAAAAACTCTGCGATGTGTGATAAGGACTATGAGCTGTTCTGGAGCAGGAGATGGGGAGAGTGGAGAAAAGAACGCTTTCAGCTGAACCAAGTGAAATATCTCTTTTCAGGGAGTTTGTCAGAGAGAACAAGTACAGGACAGAGGCTGAGATATTTGGGTGGAGCTTCGTCTTTGAGGACTTTGTCTCTGATGAGCTTAGAAACAAAGCGACTCAGCAAATGAAGGTGAGAAAACTTGGGTTTTCAGTTGAGGGAATGGGAATGGCAACTGGACATAGAGTGCTGTGGGATATGGGGTGACCTGGCCACGTAGAGAATCACACCTGAGAGCTGGAGGCATGGAGGAAGCAAGAGAAACACTCTCTGGAAGAGTCAGGTGAACACACACTCCCAGGAAGTTAACCCTCATCTGGTTTCTGCATAGAGAGACTCTGTAAAGACTCAGATACATACAGGGTTCAAGATACCCCCTGGACTGGCAGGAGAACATGTTGACGAGCCTCCTACTAATAAGGCTTGTGAAAAGTCATGCTGTAAAGATTCCAGACACAGCCTCACTTGGACCACCCAAGTCTCAGCCTGAAGTTTCCGCTCTGCCTCCTGTGTGTCTGTCAGGCATGCACCCTTACTGGGTTAGAGCACCTTTCAGCCATGCTCTTTCTCCTTTACAGTCTGTTCTCTGGTGGCTTCCCGTGGAAAGGGCTTTCTGGAGGCAGGTAAGGGTTAGTTCCTCTACCTTCTGGAGGGCTGGCTTCCCCAAACCCTTTACCCATTGAGGAAGAGTGAGTTAAACAGGATGACAGAGAAATTTCTGGGAAACAGCGAAGCAACCCCGTTTCTTCTGCCTTAATCCTTTCCTCATTGCCCATCCCATTTCTCTGTTCAATCCCACGTTTAGTCTCTTCTTTCTGACTCTGGAGCTCTCCTCACTCACCGTCTCTCTCCTCCAACCTCCTTGCTTCATCTAGTGTTAAAAGCTGAACTCAGGTTCCCTGAGCCTAGGCCTCCTCAGACTTCCAGAAGCTCCCAGAAGCCTATCTCACTTCATCCTGTCCTTCAGCCTGCAGGTCCCGGCTCTGGCATCCGAGAGAGACTGGAGCTCCCAGTGGTACACGTGAGCTGGAATGATGCTCGTGCCTACTGCGCTTGGCAGGGGAAACGGCTGCCCACTGAGGAAGAATGGGAGTTCGCTGCCCGAGGGGGCTTGGAGGGTATAAGACACCAAGGCGATTTCCCTTTATTCTTCTCCCCATTCTGCCCTGCATAGGGTGCTTGAAAGGTGGAAAGGGTCCATGCTTCCTAGAGCAGTGCTGCTTAGAGCGTGTGCTGAAGGACTGGTTGCTGTTATTTTCATCTCTAATCCACCAAATACTACAAAAATTAATAACTGGAAAAAGGGAATGAAAGAACAGACGTAAAATTTATTATTATTGCAGATTCCACAGACATGTTACATTTCAATAAATATAATCAGAACAGCATAGCACAGGGAAAAAGGGGAGTTATCCAAATTATATGCCTTTTCCACTTGGTGTATAGGGATTAATTAATATGAAGAATTGCTGTTTGCTCATAACATTGTTGTTCTGCAGTCCTCACTAAATGAAAGTGATGAGGGTGAAATAGCAATGCCCCATGTTCAACGCCTCTGCACACTCTTTGAATGAACACTAGCAGAAGACTGGTATACAGTAGCAGATTTGTTAGTGTGACAGATGAGGTTGCTTGTTCAGTTAGCCAGTCTAAGGCCCCGTAACAAGTTTCTCAATGGCTACCCACAATTTCTATGCTGCTGTCCACAAGAACTGGTGACAAACAGTTTGCACAGTAGCATGCATCAGAACCACACCCAGGACACGCTGCCCTGGAGGTAACACAGGGGCCAGGGCTCCAATGCAGCAGCGAGTGGAAGGGAGGAGCGGGAACTTCCCTCAGCACCTCCTAACTTCCTTTTGCTTCCCTCACTCTTTGTGTTTCCCTTCTTTCCCAACTCTTCACCTCTGCCTTCCCTGCTGTCTCCTTGCCTTCCTGGCAGGTCAGGTTTACCCATGGGGAAACCAGTTCCAGCCAGGCCGCTCCAATCTGTGGCAGGTAAGACAAACATTCCTCACTCCTGTCCTTTCTCAAAGCACAGACTGGGCATTGTTACGCTGTGGGACTCAGAGGGCTCTGTGTCCCAAGGGAACTGAAAAATGGTGAGGGGTAAAGCAATAGCCAGTGTGAAAGTGTGAGCGTGTTGAGGACTAAATCAATCATTGCCTGAGAGTGGTGGGGTGACTTCACAGAGAAGATGACATTTGATCTGAATAAGTGGGACTCACCAAGTGAAAAGTGGAGAAAAGGGTGTTCCAAGCAGAAGACAAGAAACAACATGAGTGTTATCAGTGGATTAGGACAGGAAACTGTGTTTGGAGATGTGACAGATTCAGAGAGGCTGGAACATAGAGAAATCGGGCTGGGGGTGTTAGGAGACGAAGCAGACAGTTGGAGGCAGATTTTGAAGGACGAGCGGTGCCAAGATGTGGTTTTAGATTTTATCCTCTAAGCAGTGGGGAACGCACGGAGGTTTTTGAACAGGAGTACCAGCATCGTTTTCACTTGAGGGGATGCTAATTGTTGATGATTTGTGCAGAACCAGATGGAATGTCTGCAGTGGTGTTGGGGGGTCCTCTGGATTTGGATCTTTGGCAATGGCCCCAGTAAATGTAAACACTTGAATTAAGTGGAAATAGAATGGAGAGGAAGCTAAGTGGGGGAGGCTTGTCTGAGAAGACAGGCAGGATTTGGTAATTAATCAGATGTGGGGGGTAGGAGAGAGCTGGGCTGGAGCATGAATCCAAACCTGGGCAACAGGGCAGTGGGGCGACTATTACCCAGAATAGATAATGTGCTTGTTTGATGGGAGAGATGGGACCTGGTTAGTCTGGGGTCAGCTTACCTCAGGATGCTTTGGGTCATTTTTATGTTCAGTCAGAGGTTGAAAATGTGAGTCTGAAGCTTAGGACAGAGGTCTGGGTCAGAGCAAGTGACTCGTGAGTCATCAGCACATACCTTAGACAAGGAGCATATCCCCCCACACACACCCTGTAGAGTGAGGGGAGCACAGTGTCAGCATTTCAGGGGGAGCATTGGAAAGGGCCTGGAGGGGAGACTGACATTTTGGGATCAGAACTTTGCAGAAAGAGATATCTGATGGCATTGATAAATTAACCATTTTGAGCCTGTTGCTAATTTTGTTTTGTTTTTTCCCCCTTTCTTACCCCTCCCCCTGTCCTCCCACCTCTGGTTCAAGCCATTGTTTCTCAGTCTAGTTGTGTAGCTCCCTGGCCCGTGCTGGTAGTGTGAGCCTTCTTCTCCCCCTGGCTGAGGCAGTTGGTCACCAGTTGACAGTTGGCCACTCACAGCAGCTCTCGCCAGATGCCAGCCACTCATGGCAGCACACAGCAGCCAGCCGCAGCTCGCAGAAACTCATGCCAACCTCCGGCTGCTCACGGCAGCCCAGCTCCAGGGAGAGCTGTTGTTCACAATCTTAGCTGTAGAGGGCGCAGCTCACTGGCCCATGTGGGAATTGAACTGGCGACCTTGGCGTTAGGAGCACAGCGTTCCAACCACCTGAGCCACCGGGCCAGCCCCAGGACGGTAAATCTTTAAGCCTAAATTTCTTCCTCTCAGGGAAAGTTCCCCAAGGGTGACAAGGCTGAGGACGGCTTCCACGGACTCTCCCCAGTGAATGCTTTCCCCCCACAGAATAACTATGGTAAGATTTTTCTTCGGGTTGCAGTAAACATTCACAAATTGGTTGGCAGGATCATTCTATTTGACAGATGAGGCAGAGAGAGGCACCTCAGGGAAAGCATTTGCTCCATGGGCTCTGGTGGCTGGGAGGGGGTGTGGTGCTTCCCAGCCAGGACTAACCCACCTGCTGTGCTGCAGGGCTCTACGACCTCATGGGCAACGTGTGGGAGTGGACAGCTTCCCCATACCAGGGTGCTGGTCAGGACATGCGTGTCCTCCGAGGGGCATCCTGGATCGACACATCTGATGGCTCTGCCAATCACCGGGCCCGTGTCACCACCAGGTGAGGGGCGTGGTAGCTGGGGGCTGAGGGTGTCGGGCCTGGCCTCCCAGAGCAGACAGCACCAGGACCATTGTTGACACTGCTTCTGCACTTCTGCCAGCACCGGAGTTGTGGACATCGAAAAGAAAGCCAGCAGTACTAGCCGTGAAAAACAAGAGCCCAGGACAACTTGTGCCTTTTCTTGTCAGCTCTCAGCGCCAAGGGAGACTTTGTGCCCAGAATCTTAATTATATGGGTGTCTCCTCTCGTCCTCATGACTAGGTGTGCAGACGGGGGAGTAGGCGGGCCACATCAATAATTCATGGCCATGGGTCATGGTGGGCACATGAAAAATCATTTTCTATAACCATCTGGTCTTACAATCAAGGACAAGATAGGCTCAGGGAAGTCCTGGGACCTGCTCATTTCACATAGATGGTCAGCAGTGGCACCTGGATGGCAGAGTCCCAGGTGCCCGAGTCCCTTCTAGAACTTTTTACTATAATCATCTGTAGATTGATTTTGGTTGCTCTCCCTGCAACTCCTCCTACTCCTTGGCTCCATAAGGATGGTAGAGAGACCGCTGTTTCAGAGGCTTCAGGATATCAGGTTCACAGGCGTCTCTTTGACCCACTGAGGCCCCTGGATTTTCTCACCTCCTTTTTCAGTAGTGGAGAAAGTACTGGCCTAGAAACCAGCAAACTGGGCTTGACATTAACTCTGTGCCACAGAAGCAGTGGTTGGCCTTGGGGAAGACATTTAAATTTATCTAGTGTCTGATTCTGCCTTCCAGAGCAGTTGGGAAATGGCAAATGAAGGGATAGATGTGCGACTTCTTTGACAGGTCTGAAGTCCTGACTGGCACTATGACACTCTTACCTCTTGCTGACAGGTTCTTTCCGTTTGAGTTATTCTAAATTACCAACAATCAAAGTTATTAGTCATAGCTTTCTCTGCCTCCAGTGCAGTCTCTCAGAACCACTCTCACTTGCCCCACCCTGTCCCAAGGCTGCTGCACCTCTCCAGGCATGCCCTCATACCAGACTTCCTTCCAGAGCATCCCACCCCAGTCCCCAGGTTCCCCAGACCACAGCAGGCCCTGGGAGGTGGCGCAGAAAAGTCGGGTAAGGCCCCAGGCCCCTATCTCAACCAATGTCCATTCTCCCTCCCCTTCTCTGGTGCAGGATGGGCAACACTCCAGATTCAGCCTCAGACAACCTGGGCTTCCGCTGTGCTTCCAGTGTAGGTCGACTGCCTGGGGAGCTGTGAGCAGCCGTGTAGAGCCAAGGAGAAGAGTCCTCCATGGTACCCATGCTACTCCCTGGTGACATTCCAAACAGCCAAACTCCAGGCTCTTCAACTTCAGCTTCAGGAATGACCTCCTTCCCCTTCCTCCAGCCTTCTGTGACAGCACCTCTCACCAGGCAGGCGAGGCCTCTGACTGCAGAGGAGGGCTGCCACTGTCTCTTGAGGAAAGGGCCCAACTTACTGATGATGGCCGGGAGCTGGGTGTTTCTCTTAGGGGCCAACTAGTTACCCTATACGAGCCAAGTACTCAGATAATTGGGGCAGAGTGCTCTGAAAGGCAGTTCGGTAAAAGAGTTTAAATCTGTTCCCTCCCCCTTTCTCCGTGTCTCACTCAGGGATCTGACATTGTTTTCTCAAGGCAGAATTTCCCTGGTTCTCTTTATTTTCCCAGCAAATTGCTGTAGAAAGAAAATGCTTCCTTTGTTTGCCTCATTTATAGTGTTTCACATGCCTCTAAAGGAACCTAATTTCCACTCTCTGTATGTAAAATGCAGCAGCGTGGGCTCTTTAAAGCACAATGTCAGTCTCAAGGGTCTATGAGAACCGAATATTTGCCAGGCGAAAGTGCATCGTGGGAGTAACAGAATAAATAATACTCCAGAAAGACAGATATCAGAAGCTTCCCTTTGTATTGTTGATTATGTCAGGGCTGCCTCATGCCTCTCCCCTGAGAGGAACCTGCTCCCGGGTGTCACTGGACGTAGTGAGGTCAGAAAACTCTGCTGTGATTGTATATCTAACAGTTATCGGTCTCATTTATCCTCACCCTGAGACCCCACGGGAAATACATACAAGTGTCAGTAACACTGAGTCTCCATGAGGAGAAACTGAGATGGTGGCACAACTGGGAAGAGGAGAAGCAGGAAGGCTGGGGGGAGGATCACATCTAGTGCTCTCCTCTGTGGACCTGGCCCCGACTGCATTTACCACGGTGTGATGGGAGTGCTCTAATCTTCCTGTGCAGAGCCTCTGCGAGGGACAGTGGCCCAATTCCAGGGGTCCTAGCAGGACCAGGTGCCCCTCTGGACAGGGGCCGGCACACAAGCTCATTCCTTTGGCTAATGTTTCTGTGACACCCCTCCCTAGCATAGCAGTCCCTGCTCCTCCATCCTGCCTGCCAGCCCCTCAGTAGTCTTCCTCCACCAGGGAGAGAAACACAGCCTTGGGTGTGTTCTCAAAGAGGGCCGCCCTGTTCTGCTGCTGCCCCTTCTTCACCCAGTGGCCATAGATTCGGAAAGCATAGGCATCAATGAGTCGGCGCAGAGGCCGGAGGGCATAGGGGTCACGAATGACGATCTCACGGGTCACAGGCTTCACCCGGTGGTACTGGTAGTAGATCCGCACTGAAGCTAGCACGGTCAGAGCGATCACCTGCAGGGGACGGGACCTCTGTCTCCCCCTCCAGTGCAGGGAGGCCTGAGCTCGTTTGCCAAGAAGCCTTGCATGGCTTCTTGCGGGGCCCTTCCCAGTATTCCTCCCATTCCCACCCCAGCGGCATCTGCAGGGATTTAGACTGTCAGAGCCAGTCAGGTGATATCTGTCTTCCCTAAAGCCAGGAGAATTTGAACTGAACCATCATGGGGGGTTGGGAGAGGAGGGGAGGTACCCTGGAAACCCTGGGGGTGTAAGTAGTAGTCCCTGGGGGCAAGTCCCTGGGGGTTTGGATTTGAGGAGGCAGCAACAACTGCCCCAGAGCCTGAGGTAGGAAGGGAACATCTTACCTTGAACTTCCCCCGGGGGCTGAAGTGACGCACTTCTTCCACAACATACTGCTGGAAGAAGGGATGTGCTAAGGCCTCTTCTGCTGAACAGCGGCCCTGGGGGTTCACCACCAAGAAGCGGGAAACCTGAGACAACAAGGGGGGAGGTGGACTGAACACAACACAACAGGGTCCCCTCCAGCACCTCAGAAGACATGGGGTCTCTCCTGGCAGATGCCTCCATCCTGCGGCAGGGAATACTCCCCTCCCCGCATGCAGGCTTTCCCCTTGCCTGAGCGGGGGAGCCGGCAGGCCTGGCCCCTCACCAAGTCTTTCACGGTGTCCGAGTAGTCATCCCATTCGGGGGAGCCGAACTGGTAGTTGCCACTCATGATCATCCTCAGCATGAGCATCTGCTTCCGGTGCCAGAAGGGCGGGGAGCCAGCCAGCAGGGTGTACATGATGACCCCAGTGCTCCACCTGGCGCCCGGGGTGGGGAGGGAGGCAGAAGGGCTGGCGGTAGCTCCTGCCCATTCTTCCCTCCCCCAGTCAGGTGTTCCCAGCCATGGTGGCACCCCTGTCCTGATGAGTCACCCCCTTCCGCCAACACACTCACATGTCCACCTCCTTCCCATAGCCCGGGTGGTCATCGTTCATGGAGCACTCAATGATCTCAGGGGCCAGGTAACTGGGGGTCCCACAGACCTCTGCAGGAAAAGTTACCATCAGGACAGATCAGCAGGGCGAACTTGGAATAAGAAGGTCCAAAAACACAATCCAGATGTAACTGAAATGGTGTTTGGGCTGGGATTCTCCTAATACTAGCCAACTTCAGGGCCAAGGGCAGGGGCCAGATACTGGCTCATAGGGCCACCCCCTTGGGGCCTGTTTGTTCCCTGGGCACGGCTAGCCATCCTGGCCTAGATCTCAGACAGTGAGAACCTGGTTCAGCTCAGTCCTAGGAAGAGGGCCTACTGAAAAGACATCTAGCCATGAAATGATCGTATTTTCATTCTGGGGAGAAAAATAGGGAAGAAGTCCAGGCAATCTCTGTTCCTAGGAGAGTTGAGAAAGCCTGAGCCCCTGACACAGGCCGACCTCGCAGCTTTTGTCCTGGCTCCAGCTGGCAGGAGAAGCCAAAGTCTGTGAGCTTGATGTTCATGTCATCGTCCAAGAGGATGTTCTCGGGCTTCAGATCACGATGCACGATGTTGAGTTTGTGCAATGTGCAGATCACCTCTAGCAGGGCTCTCATGATCTTTCTGGGGTGGGACAAGCACATGTTACTCTCGTCTCCTACTCTGTAGGGTCAGGTAGCAGGCAGGGAGACTGAAGCCCTCACACCAGCCAGACTGCAAGTGAGAGAGGGCTTGGGACAGGCTGGGACAGTCCAGGCTGAGCCAAGGGTGGAGGGAGACCACGAAAGCCAGGGGTGCACACGCCCAGCCCAGACAAGTGTGCCCCATGCCCCCCCTCTCCCCGCCACAAGATGTGGGTGCCTGCAGCACCAGGACTCGGGCAGGGAGTGGGGAGAAGGGCAGATGGATCCTCACCTGGTTTCCTTCTCACTCAGGGTTACCTTCTCAGTGAGGTAATCAAAGAGCTCCCCTCTCTTCATCCTGTGGGGACAGAGGGTTTGTAGCTTACCCTACTCCCAGAGAGCTGTTTGTCACCCTAATATCTCCAGAGGCAAAGTGGGCTACTCCCCAAAAGGACCAGGGTTTGTGGGGAGGAGCTGGGGGGAATGAGCAAAGAGGTTGTCTGGGAAGATTGGAAGAGCAAGGGGAGCTGGAAGGATGGGATGGCACCAGTGTGAATGTCTCCCCCACCCCCACCTGTGGCAGTGCCAGCATGGACTACGATCTATCAGGGCCAAAATCAGGGCTGGGAGGTAAGACTGGCCCAAGGCCCCAGTCAGAAGGACACGAGTATCTTGAACTTTCCCAGGAGCAAATGGAAGAAATGGCAGTACAAGTGTTAAAGGAGCAGTTTTGCCAATTTTAGGATTGAGAATTGTGGTTCAGTCTTCTCACTTCTTGGGATGATCTATAAAGAGGTATCTGTTAAAACAATCTAGTTGCCTGGAGGGTAACTTAGGGTGGCATTAAAAATAGCTTCCCCACGCAACTTCTTCAAAGGTTAGAGACATTTGAGCTGCCCCAAGGGCTCCCCGGGGACAGTGCCACTGAGCAGAGAGTCAAGACAGCTGCAGTGGTCAAGTCTGGAGGGGCCCTGGGAAAGTCTCCCTCACTTAAATTAAATAGGAAATATGCCTCCTGCCCCCTCACCCGCCCCTCCAGGGAAAGCAGTGACATTCCTGGGGCACAAGGGATTTGCCAGTATCACAGAGAGGTAAGAAAACCATTGAGCTTAGCTGCTGGGCAGGGATGGAGGTTCTGTTTGAGGAGACAACCGAGAATTTACAGAGGTGATCCTTGTTTCATACAGTATCTTTACGATGTTCCTAAAAGACAATGTGTGAATCCAGCCTTTGCTGAATCCTTTTAATTCCATTTTAAAGACATGGGGAGAACTCACTATGAGCAACAGCAGCAGCAAGGAGATTCCCCAGGCAACATTGGAGACAGCAGACTCCTGCCTTCCTGGAACTGCTGGTTCCGTTGTTGTACACACGCGCCAACTTACACGTGTCTCCATGTAGACCAACACCCTGTGTCCAGTACGGCTACAATATGGAATGTTCCAACAATACCAAATCTCTACCTGGATGATTTTCTCATTGTAAATCCAGCCCCTAAATGAGCTGTTGTGTATGGAGAAATCAAGACACCCTTTTACAAAGAACCATGCAGCAGAAATTCTGTTCTTTAGTGAAGAAGACTCAAGGGAGTGGGGGAATGAGGAGCCAGAGAGTTCCTTTCCCTGGGAAACTTTTCTAATAAAAATGGCAATGTGACTGCATGCACCATTCACAGAACACTTTGTGTTGTTTGAATTTGATGCTCAAAGCCTGGTGAGTTAGACAGAGTGGTCGGTATCATTTTTCCTTTCTTGAAAAAACAGAGGCTCTCAGAGCTGGTGCCTGTGACAGGAGCTCATCTCAGTAGCCCTGCTGGTGCAGAAGCAGGGACGTAGTGACACATGAGGATTAGGATGATGGCCATCTTTGCATTGCTCCCCACATACAACCTCTGCCTCCCTGCTGGGTCTCTGGCCTCCTCCTTTCCACTCTTGCCTCATGACAATCAACAGGATCCTTTTCAAAAGTGAATCGGATCTCATTACCCTCCTGATCTCCACCCTCCTTCCCATAGCTAAAATGCCTGGGGAATCAGGTCTTTGGTACTGACTGACCTTGCATCCTGTCATCACCACCAGCTCGCTCCATTTCCCCACCGGGCTCTTGCCAGTCCTTGAACATGCTAAGCCCATACAGCTGGGCCTTTGCTCTGGCTCTCCCTCTGCTGGAAGGTTCCCTCTCCAGGTCTCTGCTCAGATCAACCCTGGACAGCCTTCCCTGACCATTTCATCTAAAGAAAAGAAGCCCCACCTCTCTCTAACCCGGTCAGCTTTATGTGTATGTACATGTACATAACTGTGTGTGTGGCTTCATTGCTTTCCGGTCACTGCCTGTGCAAATCATCACATGCAGTCAGAGACCTCATCTCTCTTGTTCATTGCTGTATCCTCAATGTTCAGAATGAGTATTGAATGACCATCTTCATCTTTGTAGCATTTACATTGTACCAGTCACTGTGCTATGATTATTCCCATAATACTGATGAGAAAACTGATACTTACACAAATAATCCAGCCCATACCCAGTGGTCCCAGGTTTCAAAACCTGCAGCCTGACCCCAGGTGCTGATCCGCTTAGAACATCTGTGATCTTGTTTGGCATTCACAATGTAGGGGCCTGGCTGTTGATCCCCAGGAAGCCCTGGATGGGGGCCCACAAAACAAGGTTCTGCCATAAGTCCCAGGGTGTGTCTGACTCCAGGGCTGGGTACTTACAGATCAAACACCAAGAAGAAGAAAGTGTTGGTCTCATAAGTGTCCTTCAGCTGTACTGAAATGGAAACAGCCAGCTTGTCTCAGGTAGCAGAGGCAGCAGGCACAGGGGCAGTGGGGGCAGAGGGGCAGGAGGATTAAAGTGGATGCGGCTGACTTCAGAAGTGGAGGGGATATCAGGATGGGCTCGAAGGAGGTCCACCAGGGGAGGGAACAGGCCCAGGGACTTCCTACCCCCTTCCCCGCCCCACACCCAGCCCCAGCCCTGCCTGTGACCCCTTCGGTCAGGCTGAAGAGGAGGCTTAGACAGAGCCTAACAACCCAGGGGCAGTCTTCCTGAGGGCTGGAACTGGGAAACTGAAGTCTCAGGGCACTGGGCTGGAGGGACCTCGGGGTACAGGAGACACTGGACAGTTCTGGCTAGCTGCACGGTGGGGACACACCCCTGACTTTGGTTCTCAGGGCAGAGTCATGACAGAGCACCTGCTGTGGTGTGGGGCTACCACTCACTGATGTTGGGGTGCCCTGAAACCTTGCGCAGGATGTCCACCTCCTTCAGTGTGGCCTGTCGCAGCTCCTGCACCTCCTTGGAGCTGAAGCTGCCACCGCCTGTGATGTCAATGACCTTCACTGCATATTCCTGGCACGTGGGCTTGTGGATGCAGCGCCTGACGACACTGCTGACTCCCCTGGGGATGCAGAGGACAAATGGTCCCAGGGCCCCAAGTCCAGGCTACAGCAGAGATGTCCCACCTTGTCCCTCAACTCTCTGTGAACTTTTGGGGACAGTCAGATGAAGAAGGCACAGAAAAGGTGATTTTCTTGTGGCTGATGAGTGACAAGCCTGGTTTTAGGCCTCTTCACTCCCAGTTCAGTGCTCGTTCACACTTAGAAAGAACATGGACACTCTTAAGGCCATAAGCTTCCTCTGACCCCTGACCTCTGACCCTGGCCCAAAGCCAGGTTTGGGTGTGCTCGTCAGCAGCATCGGGGAAAGCTCTTTGCCAGGAGAGGTCTCTGATCTGGGTACTCTTAGACCCCCTCATCTGTCCTGGCTCAGGAGGGATTGTCCAAGTGAACAGCGCTTTGGGGTGGAAATGGGTTCAGTGCTCAGGGTCAAGCAGACATTGCTCCTGTCCACAGAACCAGCTGCAGCCCAGGACAACACTTTGTGGGAAAGGCCCGGGCCTTACCTGCCCAGGATCTCCTTGGGCTCATAATTCTCATAGAAACCCTGTGCAGAACATGAGTCCGGCAGTGCCTCGTCCCTTGTCATGCTCAGCTCCTTAGGGGTGACTCTGAGGGGCTCTGAGGGGAGAACAGAAAGAAGCAATTACCCTCCTGACCTAGAGGATGTGCTCTTTGAGGGCTGGAACCGTTTCCCACTCATCTTTGTCTCTTCTGGCATGGGGCTGGCCTCTTGTGCATGTTCAAAACAAATGTTTGTGAACTGAAAATAATGCTTTGGAGAGAGCCCAGTATCCTTCTTCCCACTGGCGGTAAAATCTCGTGAGCCCCGGGTACCCTGTGTCTCCCTACGTGTTCTCACCATAAGTGGCAGTAATCAGCCAGGCCCAGGCCTAGGCCTTAGGCGGGAGAGCCCCAACATTACCTCTAAGGAGGATGGCACACCCTTGAATTTAGAAAGAACCACAGAGAAACCCTGCAGAGGACAACCTAACGTTCTTCCTTTCTGAGGAGATGAAGCTGATCCTGCTTTTCCTTTGCCTGCTCTCTGCACTTGTGGAAAAAGGTGAGAAACTTCACAGTTTCATCTTCTTCTAGCCTCTCCTTATCTATGGCAGTCCTAAATGTGTGACCTGAAAACACCCCTTCTTCCAGAACACACTTCCTGTGCTTCCTACTGCTCCTTCTGTCCTTAATCAGGACTTTCACAGTCACTCACTCTCTCACTCATTCATTCTGTTATATTCTTTGTGAAGCACTGTGCCAGGTGCTCTGAGGGATGCAGAGCTTGATGGTTGAGTCCTGGTCCCAGCCTCTGGTATCACTTGTCACTGTGTGCTGTCTGTCATCGCCCCCATTATACTGTGACCTCCAGGATGTCCCAGGCATCCCTCCCCTCTGCACCTAGTGCAGGCACATAGCAGGTGCTGACCCCTAGATGTGTGTTGGAGGTTAGAGGTATCCCTTTTGTCAGGGTCCTGCTGGCAGAATGCCCCAGGTCCTACCTAACAATGGCCAGAGAGCACAGAGGGGCCCTGCTGCAGCTGGGGCAGAACAGAGCCCAGACATTCAGGCCTGGACATGCATAAGCTAGGCTGGCCAGCTGAGCTTCAGCTATGAGGAGGCTACCTGGTACTGAACTCCCACCTCAACGAAGGATTTGCTGAATGGAGAAAATCATCCACCAGCAGGAAGAAGATAGAAAATGGGCACCAAGCCATTATGGAAGGCAGTGTGGAGGTTCTTCAAAAAATTACGAATAGAATTACCGTATGACCCAGCAATCCCTCTCCTGGGTATCTACCCAAAAAATCTGAAAACATTTATACCTAAAGACACGTGTGCTCCAATGTTCATTGCAGCTTTATTTACAGTGGCCAAGACATGGAAACAACCAAAATGTCCTTTGATAGATGAATGGATAAAGAAGTTGTGGTATATATACACAATGGAATACTACTCGGCGGTAAGAAAAGATGAAATAGGACCATTTGTGACAACAAGGATGGATCTTGAGAGTATAATGCTAAGCGAAATAAGTCAGACAGAAAAAGCAGAGAACCATATGATTTCACTGATATGTGGTATATAAACCAAAAACAGCAAAAGAACAAGACAAACAAATGAGAAAAAAAAACTCATAGACACAGACAATAGTTTAGTGGTTACCAGAGGGTAAGGGGGGAGGAGGGGGGTAGATGAGGGTAAGAGGGATCAAATATATGGTGATGGAAGGAGAACTGACTCTGGGTGGTGAACACACAATGGAATTTACAGATGATGTAATACAGAATTGTACACCTGAAATCTAGGTAACTTTACTAACAATTGTCACCCCAATAAACTTTAATTTAAAAAAAAAAGAAAGAAAATAGGCACCAGTTGCCACTCTGCAGGGCCCAAACTGCGTCGAGGCCCACCTACTGCCCTTTCTGGGCCCAAGAAGGCCTAGCCTGTCAAAGAGGCCATTTGCTGACAGCCTAGCTGCAGCCCTGGCTGCCTCTCTCAGACTCAGGCTGGCTGTTCCAGGAAGCCTGTTGTCCCCACCGCTGGGTGCCTGGTTACCAGAGAAAGGACTAGAATAACAGTCTACTCTGCCAGCAGCAGGCTCCTGGGCTGCTCACAGGCTGCCTCTGCCCTGTCAGCAACCCCAGCTGAGCACAGGAGTGTCTGTTCCCCATAAAAACAAGCTAGTTTCCTGGCAAGTCCTTTTAAGTTCCCAAGAGGGGCATCTGTGCCCCCAGCTCCCAAAGCTGGGTAGCACTGGGTCTTTCCCTTGCCCCAGCCCTCCGTGGGCAGAGGGTATATCTGGACTCACGGCAGGCTGCCATCCGTGCTGGGGACTCTGTTCCTTGGTACGGCCAGGTCCACGTAATTCTAGCTGCATTTCTCTCTCCTAGGGTGGCATGGGGGAGGTTTCTTCTGCCCCAGCACTTTGCTCTAGGTCTAACTTGGGGCTGACTTCATGCCACAGTCCACTACCCCACCTGCACCCCGACACCCTTCCCAAGACCCCTTTGAAAAGAGTCACCAAATGGGAGTAGGTAGCTTTGTCCTTTCTGGATCATAATATCCCTCCCCCAAACTCAGAGTCAGAAAACAGTCACAGAGACCCACTTCCTGTACATGAACTCCTTTGGAGGGGGCTTCCCGAGTTAGCGCTGCCACTCTTGCAGCCCATCTGCTTTTGGAAGGGAGAAGGGGGTCTAACGCAGTTGAGGGTTTGTCTTCTCTGCCCCACCGCCTCCCCGTCTCCCCGCTGGCTGCCTGGCTTTCGTCCATCACTGGCCCAGCTACTTACCGTTAGGTCCTCTCGGGCCCTTGAGTGAACTCAACAGGAATCCCAAAGGTCCAAGAGCCCCTTGGGGAAGGGGGTACAACAGAGGACTGAAGCGTGTCCCGACCAGACACCTGTGGCCAGAACAGGATTATCTTGCTATTCTTCCTTTCTGGCTTTGCTCCTTGATGAGGGAAGGCTGAGGTGCCAAAAATAAATCACAACTGCAAGCCCGGGAAGCAGGCCAAGCCTCAGCAGGGACCGCGCATGGAGCCACGTCTCAGCAGGGGTGACCTCTGGTGGAGGGCGAGGGAAGCTCGGGAGACCTGGGACCAGCCATGACGGCATGAGGTGATCAGCCTTCCTTCTGGACCTCACCTGGCCTCCAGGCCCAGAGAATATGAAGCCAGTCCCTTGCTAGGAATGCATTCACTTTTCTGGGAGTGAGATTTGTTTGTGACATTAGGAAACAGCAGTGCATCCACACTACTGTTAGGGCCTGGAGGTTGGGACCCGCCGGGGCATTTTGTGTGGCTGCCCTACAAAATGCAGACCTTAAGGACTAGGGAACATCTTCAGGAACCACCTCTGATCTGCCTCCATTATTTCATCCTTAATCCATTTTGTTTTCAGCCTGCAGTTTCTACTGGGAAGAGTTGTGTGCCAGGGAAAGCACGCAAGCTCTACCTGTGCGACTTGGGCTCTATAGGTGTCATCAGTGATTGACAGAATTGAAAATCATGTATGCAACATGCTGGCACACTACAGACACATTTATTGCTCTCCCTTATTCTAAAGCAATCTTTCTCAAACCCCTAATTCTGATATACAAGATTAAGGGGGGGGTAATACAGTGCTTCACAGGAGCTGAGCCCATAAACACCCATTTTACAAGCACTTGATTGCACTCGCTTGGACCCCAAACTCGGGTATTAGCCAATTTTAGAGAATGAGACTTGCTCAAGGTCACCGGATAGGTGAGTAGGAGGGCCTAGATTAACCCCAGCTGTGGGCCCAAGTTCTCTTTCTGTTGTATCATGCTGACCACCTACTTTTCACTCTAGGGAAATGCTTCACTGAATTGCTATATAGAAAGGAGCTGGAAATGACTTCAGGGTATGAGCTTTATGTATAAAGATCTGCGGTTTACTGAGATGCAACCACCAGGCTGCAAGGATAAGAATACCTGTCTCCTCCTTTTACTCTCAGCAGCCTTTTTTTCCCTTGTTCTAAGCTATAGACTTGACTTATGCTGGTTTATACTTTCAATACGTAACAAAATCCTTCTGACCTTAGGGCAAAAGGCCAGTGTACATAGTGGATTAGTCCCTGTGCCCTTCCCTGTGGAGCCAGGTTCCTCCCGGGGAGAGGCCAGGCCAGCCGGACTCGCGTTTTATTGGTATCAGTGATTCTTTTCCTTTGAGTCACTAATTTAACAATATTTGGGTACCTACTATACACTACCACATCTTAGACATAAGGGACATTAACACAGTGAGCCTCCAGGAAAATAGGCAAAGAGCCCACTGATGAACCCAGGACTTGGGGTTCTGGCCAGGAGTGACTTGTCTATGTCATTTGGGAGGAGGCCGTCTGGCCCCCTTTTGGTAAATGAGTACTAGGTACCAAGTGGGCACTGTAAGAACACAGACAACAGGAGGCAGCAACTAATTCACTCATCCAGCATCGCCTCACTCACCTTGCATAACATAACATAGGTCTCTGAAATTAAGAGGGGAAAAATCAGGTACAAAGTGAGAAAACTACAGGGTCATAATGTAGACTGGAGGCCAACTCCTAAGAAGTTAACGTAACATTTTCAATTTTTTGAAGGTTTGGAGCTTGGTTCATTTAAAAAACAAACAAACAAACAAAAAAGCAGGATGCACCTCAGCTGAGTCCATCTCCTCAGAACAAGTGCAGCTAGCCCGTCTGTCAGGAAGAGGGCTACAACACCCTGGGAGAAAACATCTACAGGGGGCTGCCTGGACTAACAGGATGGGTTCATCCCTGATCAACTAACTGGATATTCTAGGAAAACAGTGACACATAGTGAAGATCTGGCCACAGGGAACCCACTTCATGTGTTACTCACCTGATTAGAACGACTCACGTTTCAAAGTTTTCGGTTACCGCTCGGTTTATTGAACACGGGCTCCAAAGGCCTGTAGGATCCGGTAGCCTTTAAGGAGCAGCGTGTTTGTTAGTGAGCTACTGTTTACGGAACTACATCTCCACAAAACTCCCCAGAGGCTCTGCTGGATAGTAACATCCAGAGACTACAAACCAGGTAAACTTAAAGACATGTTGAGACAATTGTGTTCATCTGCAAAACGCGTATGTTCAGCATGTGTACACCATATATAATTTATGACCTTGAACTTATGAGACACCATTTTGGAAGAAAATCACTTTATTCTAATTGATTCACAAACAATAACATCACAAAGGCTTGTATAAGGAGGCCACACAAACATTTGCTCAGCCCCAAACTCACTATCATCTCAATTAGCTTCTGGACAGTTACAAACACCCTGTCCATTGCAATTCTGTGGCAAGGAAGCCATTAATGCTGGAGGAAAGGTTTAACTGGTGGTTTTATACTTTACACTTTCACTAGCAATTATATTTTTATACTAAATTAACATGGTCATGAGAGATGAGTTTCCGTATCTTCAATTTGAACTTCATTAGGCTAATCCTGCAAACAAAAAAGGTGCATTAGAGGAGCATTTGCTGTATATTCCTAACAAAACAGAAACCTTATCAATTACGAAAGGAGGGAAGAAGCCCAGGGTTATTCGTTTCTTTCACAAGTTATTGAAGGCATCCTGCAACCAACAAAACTTCATCTCTGCACTTGTCACAACTTAGAAAAGACAAGGCACATGTACTAAGACAGGGACAGAGTCCTGAAACACAAATACAGCCACTTTGGTATGAGATGTAGCTACATCAAAGAATTCTGATAAACTTGGGCCTGCATCTCTTACTTTCATGGTTCAACCACCTGACAGGATAAACTTCTCTCCTATGTCCTACCAAAATGAACGTGGGAAAATGAAAATAAGCATTTTAATAGATGGTGAATTCTTAAGTTGACAGGAGGAAATTATGTGAAGACAAGTTGACATTTTGGAGAGCCTAAATCTCAGTGTTCCATTGAGATTTAAAAAAACTTGTCTTTCTCAAATGAGGCGTGTAGAATGACAACATTATCAGAGTCTCTTTGTGCACTCCTGGACTTTGGTAAAAACGGAATTTTATATTCATAACCTTAAGTCTAGATCACTCACATACAGTTAACCACCATTAAGATCTGGCACACTGATCTATACCTACTTAAGGAAGAATCAGATTCAGACCTGGTAAAATATTAAGTAATGACTAGAAACCTCTGGACCAACTTCTTGTTATAAGTTAGATTATTTTTAGAGTAATTTTAACAAAATCTCCTCTAACTTGTCAGTTTGATTTATTAAACAGACTCCCTACAGGGCCCAGAAGCACCATTAAATGAATCGTGTACATGAAAGTTCAATCATGGACTGATATATCACCTACCATTTGCAAATTTGCACTGTTTCAGCACCTCACTGAAACCCTCACAAAGTTTCAGGTCACCCTGGTTCTGGGCACACTCCAAAAATTGTTTCATCTCATAGTGGCACGGGCCAAACTGCTGCTGCTGCTGCTGGTATGCCGGCTGGGTTCCCTGAGGCTCCTGCAAAAGCAGAAGATACAGGACCATTTAGAAAGAAAAGCATATTTATACCTGAACAAAGAACAGTATCCATTGTCTTTGAGGTTAACTGGGGAAAGAGAGCTAAACCCAGATGTAAATTAAAGTTTCCATCTAATAACATGGAAAGTGAAAAATTTTCAAGGCAGAAAATGAACTTTAACAATTCCAGTTATGATCAGAAAGATTCAAGAACAAAGATGCAAATAAAGTGAAATGGTTACCTGGGCATTTAAAGACCAGTGATTCAGTGAAGTTTCATGGAGGAAAAAAATGGGACTGTTATAGAAAAATGGATGGATGAAGAGTTTCAAGTACACCAGAAATGCAACAGAATACACACCCATGCTCAGTAAAGAAGAAAATTCACATACCTCAGAAAGAGGGCAGTGGCAAATGTCAGGTAAGAGATCAGAAAGCAAAGAGCTAGTAAAGAGATTTTTTGAACACTTAACTAAGATTGAGACTGAATTAGACAAAATATTTAAAGGGGAAAATGGCTGTTTTACAGGTTGAATCAGGTTACAACACTGTAATTCTGCTCCTTTGGAAGAAATATAATTTGTACAGTCCTAGCTGACGCTGGCCAAAGGTACTAACTCAACTGCCAAATGTGGCTTTTGATAAAACATTTTCTGTTAACAGCACTGTAGATTCTAAGAGTACAGACAGTTCTTATACATACGGAACTTACAAATAACTAGGTTTTCTCATAAAATACACCACTGAAGGGAAACACTGGTCAAAATCTTACCTGGTAAGTGATGTCAGGCCTTGCGGGCTCAGCATTACTTCCTCCACTGAAGCCCCCAGTGATGGCATGACCTAATGTGTGGCCAACAGCAGAGCCCACAGCCACACCAGCTGCAGTGGTTGCCATTTGGGCCATCAGACCTGGCTGCCGGGGTGCCGGAGCAGGTGAGCCAACAGCAAATGGTGGAGCTGCTGCTGGTGGCTGAGCTGCTGGCGCTGGCCTGGGCACAGGTCTCATCTGAGGTGCCCGGCTGTGAAAGAAAAGAACAAAAAGTATGAAGTTCCCACTTCTAACCAGGTCTAGAAATTGTCAACTTAAAATAAATTTGTAGGGTAGCTGGATGGCTCAGTTGGTTAGAGCGTGAGCTCTTAGCAAGGTTGCCGGTTCAATTCCCGCATGAGATGGTGGGCTGTGCCCCCTGCAACTAAAGATTGAAAACGGCAACTGGACTTGGAGCTGAGCTGCACCCTCCACAACTAGATTGAAGGACGACTTGGAGCTGATGGGCCCTGGAGAAACACACTATTTCCCAATATTCCCCAATAAAAATTAAAAACAAAACAAAAACTTGTATTACAATAAACCTCAGGATTTTCATTTTAAATTATTAAACACAAATACTATACACATACAAGAAAACTTTACAGAACACAATTCCCTGAACTATTTTATTGCATAATTTTATCTCTTTAACCTTTTGTTAAGGTTGTAATCACCAACTATAAACTATTTTTTCCTGCTCTTTTGCAACCATTTCCACATATTCACATATCCCACAGTACCTTTAAAGAACACAGTTACTCCATTACTTCATAAAAATTGTAAAATATTAAGAGGTTAAAATATCCTTACAGAATTCTCCACGTGGTATTAAATGTTAAGGAAAAAATATCAAGAGAGGGAGACCATGTTGTGGGATGTCACAATTTTAGGATAGTCAAGGGAAATCTCCCTGAGCTGGTAACATATGAATGAAGGCCTGCAGACAGTCATCTAGGGAAACAATCTAGTCCCATTCCTTCATTTTACGGATGGAACACTGAAGACCAGTAACTGGAAGTGACTTGCCTGAACTGTTATATCAAAATTAATTTCAATTCTTTCCCATCTGTAGGGCATTTGGATGCTTTCAACAGTTTCACTAATATGTCCAGTCCTGCTTTAAAAATCTTCACCTATATTATCCTCCCTCTGCCTATTTTTCAGATTGTTCGCTTGGGTGCTCTTCACCCAAATAAGGCTGGTCAAAAGTTTATGACTTCATCTGGCATAACTTTATAAAATGTGGTCTGCTGTCCTTTGGATAGAAGTTTCTTTCCATAAGCGAAAGTTTCTTCCCTACACTACTAGCACACCGAACACAATCCACCTTAGTCCAGAAAAGCAATGTGGTACTATGCTAAATGTCCTGAATTGGTGGTCATCTAAAAACTAGGGTCTGAGATCTGGCTTTCTTCTTACTGGAGACATGGCCGTGTAGACAAGACACTTATTCTGAGTCTCCAGTTTCTTTATTTCTGTAAAATAGGAATAACATCGATCTCTTGGGTTATCATGAGGTAACCGGAAGTACTTTTTAAAAGTACTTCATGAACTAGAAAATGTCATGTACACGTGCACATATGTACACGTACGGCCTTAGTGACCGTGTTCCCTACTATGCCCAGCCCCTGGAACACTCACTGCTCATGGCAGGTGCTCAAAGATTATTCACTAAATTGAAATTCGATCATTCCCCGATTATATTACCCTTCTTCTACATTTTCTTTGCTACTTTTGACGTTTCAGCGGTTTACACTTACAAAACGTCCACTTCTTTTTACAACTTGACTGTTGCAACTTAAAATGAGCTGTGAGGTATTTTAAGCAGTAAATCATGGGCATGCGAAATTAGAAACTTTGCCACCACCGGGAAATCTAGCCAAAGCCCGTTTACAAAGTGCTTGCGACGGGCGGAGAGTGGTCCACGCCGCGTCGGCCTTCAGACGCCCTAGTCGCGGCCTCCGCCAGCTTCCGCCCCGCCGCGCCGAGGCCTAGCGCGGCCTCCCTGCGTCACGGCGCCGGCAGGGCCCCAAACCCCGCGGTGGCCTCACCTGGCCGGAGGGGCTATGCGGGAGGTCCGGCTTCGGCTTCCACGCGGCATCGCAGCTGCGCGACCGCTCAGCGTCTACAAGGTAAAGACTCCGGGGAGAACTCGGCGGCGAACTCGGCAGCTTCCGCTGAACTGGAGAGTGGAAGACAGGGGGCGGGGCTGGCCTCAGCGCGCAACCAATCAGCGCAGAGCCAGAGGCCTTCCGCCGTCCGATGTCTCCGCGGGCACTGAAGGTCACTGGAATAGCAGAACGACATGGCGGCACGTCGTCGTACGCAGTTGGTGACTGGAGCTGGGCGCCCCGGCTGTTTAGAAAACCGGAAGTGCTTGCGGATTCCCGGCAAACCTTTCGTCCGAACCCAGCATGAGTCACAACTGCTAGCAGTGTGCTTCCTAGAGCAGAAGGACCGTCGCTGCTTCCTTCAAACATTTGTGTTAACATGTTAGGTCAAATGCAACTTTGAGAGTCAGATCTCTGGCGTAATTACTACTGGACCTGGCGCAAGTTGCTTATTTGAATACATTTTTTTTTTTTAACAGCGCGCACATAATCTGAACTGAAGGAAGGACGTTGAAAACTAGGCAGAGAACTTGAGTTCTGTTTGTTTTCCTTCTCTTGGATCTAGTAAACAAAAGTTAAATTGAGACAGTAATAGTGCCTTACATTTATGTATTACTATACATTTTCACCCCCCATTTCGTGTATATTATAGAATTTCTGCCCATAATTGGAATAGTATTCATTCACTGATACCTAAACAAAAATGTTCTGAATGATACACAAGTGATAGCTAGGTTCTGGAAATATAGCACCAAATAAAACAAGGCTATTCTTTAATGGTTTAAATTCAGGGAGGGGAGAAACAACGCCTATATAAATCAGGTGGTGGTGACATGAAGCAACAAACAGCAGGTTAAGGGAGATAGGAAGTTAGGGACAGGGCTCTTTGAAGACGCATTTCAACAGTCCTTGAAGTGGGAAGCAAGCCCATGTGTTTATCAAGAGTAAGAGCATTCCAGGCAGAGGGAACAACTGCGAAGGTCCCAAGGGTCTGTTTTAATAATAGTGTGAAATGCTTTTAACAGTAACATTTTAGAGCTTCTGCAGTAGGGGAAAAGTTGACTACTGGCATTTCATGGGAGGCTTCATGAGAAGGCCCTTGGGGATGAGGTGGGATTTTTGGAGGAGAGAAAGCAGAGGTGGAACCTCCATTTCTACTTGGATGTTCATCAGAAATGTCCTCCTTCCACTAGAGGTAGCAGAGTTGAATACAACCTTTTCAGCAACAGCAGATGTTTGTGGAACTGAGGGGTAAATAATGCAAAAACTTTTCGTGAAAAACAAAGTTTTATTTTCCCAGGACTTCTTAAAGAAAGCTTTATAAGTGATTAAGACTTTATAAGTACTTGCCTTTTGATCATTCATAAGCAGAGATGGAGAAAAGGAACCTTATAAAGGAAGGATGCCTTGGCACAAGAGCTTAGAGAGAGCAGAACTTTGGACAATCAAGACAGGCATCCAGACCAGAAAAGAGACAATTTTAATCATACTTGGCTAAGCATTAATTTCTAAATTGAAGAGAGAATATTAGATTGGAAACAACCTAAATTTCTAAAAGATTGGAAACAATGTAAATTTCTATTAGTAGAACACTGGTTTAAAAATTATGCACATTCACACAATATATGGTTATAAAAAGGAATAAAGAAGCTTCTCTATGTATTGATGTGAAATGATTTCCAAAATAAACTGTCAGGGGGAAAAGCAAGGGGCAGAATTGAGTATAATGTGCCATTATTTGTGTAAAATAGAAAAGACCATATTGCATATGCATAAAATCACTGCAGCTGGTAACACTGCTTGCCTTCAGGCAATAGGACTCGGTGGCTGTGGCACAGGGGTGGGACTTTTAATGATAACATTGTCTGTCTTTTGGATTTTGAAAGAGTTCATGTATTCCTGTTACTCAAAACCAAATTAAGAACATGTAAAAGGTTAATTAAAACTAGTAACAAAAAAGTGGGAATTGAAAATAAATACCACATTCTGCTACGTATTTGTAATTCACTGGAGAGACGTGCTGAATGAAATTCACTCTTTCGTAAAATTTATGTAACTTCTCATTCCATAGTGATTTCAGTCATTCTCAACAAATTTTCTTATGATGACCAAAATTTGAACAAGAAACTCTTACAGGCATTATTACAGATGTTTGACACAGACATTTGGCTAAACAGACTCTTGATAATTGCATTAAAAATTCTACTCAAATTAGGCAGTAGGTAACAGAAGTTTAAAATTGTACAAAGCCTGTTCCAGAAATTCCATATCTAGGAATTTAAGAAACAGTCATGGTACAAGTATGTGGAAATTAACTATAAGGATGTTCAACAAAATGTATAAAGTAGGAAAAACCTGTAAACAACCAAAGTGTCCTACAATGTAGACTTTCTTAAATAAGTTATGATACACACATATGATAAGATGCTGTGCAGCCATTTAAATGGTATGAAAGAATATTTGGCATGAAAGGTATTTTTCACAATATATTAAATGAAAGAGCACTTTACAAAATAGTATACATAATATGTTCATATTCTGAGAAAAATTCATATATTTTAAAGACTAGCTTTATATATCCCCAAGGAGTGACATTAGCCATTGGGTAGTGATTTCTTTCTTCCTTTTTTTTAACTTCGTCCATATTTTCCAACTTTCCTACAATGAACATACTTACAATAAACATACCATGGTGGTTTAAAATATGTCTACAAATTGTCTTTCCTTTCAAAAGGTGGAGCTTGATTCCTCTCCCTTTGAGTGTGGCTCACTTTGAATGGATTTAAAAAAGCAGAGACTAGGTCATAAAAGGTACTGTGGCTTCCTCCTTGCTCACTCTCTCAGATCACTCACTCTGGGGAAAGTCAGCTGTCACATCATGAGGACACTCACTCAGCCTAATGGAGGGTCCCATGTGGCAAAAAAGTGAAGCCTTCTGCCAGCAGACACGTGAGTAAGCACCATCTTGGAAGTAGCCTTTCAATGACTGTCATCTTAGCCAACAGTCTGACTGCAACCTCATGAGAGACACTGAGCTAGAACCATCCAGTTGAGCCACTTCTGAATTCCTGACCTACAAAAACTGAGATAATAAGTATTTGTTGTTTTAAGCCACTAGGTTTTGGAGTAATTTATTACACAGCAATAGTAACTAATACACGATTTCTACAATTACTATATTTAAATTGTAAAAGTTTTAGTATCTAAAATAAGCAAAATCTAGTTAGAACATGTTACAGAGTTGCTTTAACATGGTTTATATCTGTCTAAGTATGCTGTACTTTACAACAGGAATTTTTTTTTGGTGGGGAAGGGGAACAGGACTTTATTGGGGAATAGTGTGTACTTCCAGGACTTGTTTTTTTTTTTGTCAAGTTGTTGTCCTTTCAATCTTAGTTGTGGAGGGTTCCGTTCAGCTTCAAGTTATTGTCCTTTCAGTCTTAGTTGTGGAGGGCGCAGCTCAGCTCCAGGTCCAGTTGCCGTTGCTAGTTGCAGGGGGCGCAGCCCACCATCCCTTGCGGGAGTCAAACCAGCAACCTTATGGTTGAGAGGATGCACTCCAACCAACTGAGCCATCTGGGAGCTCAGCAGCAGGTCAGCTCAAGGTGCCGTGTTCAATCTTAGTTGCAGGGGGCGCTGCCCACCATCCCTTGCGGGACTCGAGGAGTTGAACCAGCAACCTTGTGGTTGAGAGCCCACTGGCCCATGTGGGAATCGAACCGGCAGCCTTCGGAGTTAGGAGCATGGAGCTCCAACTGCCTGAGCCACGGCGCCGGCCCCTACAACAGGAATTTTATAGGAACTGAGATGTTTCAGACATTAAGGTTCTTACACTTTTTTTTTGGTTTGTTTTGGATAACTAAAACCTACTTATAACAGTGCCTTGCACTTATCAGACAAAAAAGAATGAATGAATGTTTTTAACTGTTCACCTAAAAGTACAAAATGCTATATGAACAGATAGTTAAGTGATATTCATATGAAGTTCTATAGGACTTCAAAGGAATTCAACGTGGATGAAAGCTTCTGGAAGAAAGTGGCCCTTAATAAGTATAGGTGGAATTAGTTTCAGGATTCAAATTATAAAGGGGGAAAGAGCATGCTAAATAGATTCAAATGAAGAAGCATAATTATGGTGAGTTTAGAGGACGAAAGACCTATGTCAAGAACCAGTGTATTTTTGGAAGTTGTAGGTCAAAACTTAAGAAAATCCAATAGATGATTCCAATATAAGGAATATAGGCGTTTACCCTATAAGGTTAGAGAAGTTATTGAGGGTTTTATACGATAAAATGGTCTTCAGGTAGATTAATCTAGACATACTGTCTGAGACATAGCAGAGGGACACTAGGAATAAGGAAAAAGTCCTGAAGGCTAAGACAGTGGCAGTGGAAACATTACTAATTATTTGACTGCCTATTATATACCGACACTAAGAGCTTTACATACATTATTCCATTTATGCCTTACAAGAACTCTTAAAATAGGTACTGTATTATCCCGATTTTTCTAGGTAAGAAAACATGCTTAGAGTTTAAGCAAATTGCCCAAGTCAGTAGAGTTGTTTGACTCCAAAGTCAGGACTCCAACCATACCACACTGCCTGGATCTTGGGAGATATTTTAAAGGAATTAAACGCAGTGATTGAAATCATTTAAGACTTTGTGACTAGAGAGGAGGGAAAGGAGGGTAAGCTTAAAAAGTTACCATTTATTGAGTACCTATTATGTGCCTTTAACTGTGTCAGATGTTTTATATATTTTATCTGTAATCCACAGTTTGGCAAGATAATCCAGTATTATTCCCATCTTAACAAGTGAGAAACCTGAAGCTTGGTGGAACTTGAAAGGAGTTATCACTCAGAAGTTTGCTGACAGCCAGAGCAATGAGGTCATAGCTGGGATTAAAATTTGGGGCGCTCCTTCCAGTACACCACCCTTTTCTCCTAACCAAGGATTCACCACTGGATGCAGAGTCCTGACTAAATGCAGACTGAAGATAAAGAAAAACAACCCTGCCATATTCTGCATAATTTTTTAACTAAAACTCAACTCTTGTCCTTGGACATGGAGTTTGTGGGTGGTTCTGAACCACAGAACATTGTCTACAGCTGAGGAAAGCTGTGACACTGGAAGGAGTGAATGCTTTATTGTATCTGTTATGCTGGCCTTCTTGTTTTTCCCTTCTTCCACCTCTCCCCACTCTGGTTCAAGCCGTTGTTCTCAGTCTAGTTGTGTAGGACATAGCTCCCTGGCCCATGCTGGTATTATGAGCCTTACTCCACCTGAGTAAGGCAGTGGGTAGCCAGTCGAAGGTCTGCAGCTCACAGCAGCTCGCTGCTGGCCGCTCACAATGGCTGCCAGCCACTCACACTGGCCACTGGCCACTCATGGCAACCCATGGTAGCCCAGCTCCAGGGAGAGTTGTTGTTCACAATCTTAGCTGTAGAGGGCGAGTTCACTGGCCCTTGTGGGAGTCGAACTGGCGACTTGGCTTTAGGAACATGGCGCTCCAATCACCTGAGCCACAGAGCGGGCCCTATGCTAGTCTTTCTAACCAGCTGTGTCACCTCTGGAAAGTAATGTGAACTCTCTGAGCCTCAAGAATCCCCTTTATAAAAATGGCACAACAGCCTCTACCTCAAAAGGATTGTCATGGGATGAGGGGTGCAGAGAACCTAGCAACTAAGTTCAACAGACACTATTATATAAAATATTCCTATTTGGACAAACATATTAAACCTACACAGTAGTCTCTGACACTTGGGTTGAAATCTTGTATAAATTCCAATCTTTGTTCTCTCATTCATCTTTGCGACCTCTTCACACATTTGAGAACTCAAATATTTGTGGATTTGAAAAGTTATGATAATTAAAAACAAAAACCCAGAAGAGTTAAAATGCCATTCTTGCTGTTTCTTTTAATTAAAAACCCTAAAAAGGCATACCCACTGGGATGTTACAATTAACAGTCATTAAGGAAGATACTGCAGGAGAGTGATGTGGAAAAGAAATTGTTGACCAACACGGATTCTCTCCCCCTTAGAACTACAGTTACGGTGGGAGTCAGCGAAAATACTTTTATCAGGTCTTTTGGGTATCCTGTAGAAAATCAGACAAAAACAAGTCAGGTATTCTCTTTAGTCCGAGCATAAGCACTGGAAGTAAAGCCCTCACTTGTATTTTTTAAAAAGGTATTTCCCAGTGCCTTTTCTACCGAACTGCAGAATTCCAACAGGTATAGTTTTCCACCACTCCAGCTGCAGTCAGGAGATAAACTGAGGGCGGGAATCCAGCTATGACTACCGTGTTTACCCGAAAATAAGAATTAGCCGGACAATCAGCTCTAATGCGTCTTTTGGAGCAAAAATTAATATAGGACATGGTCTTATTTTCAAGGTCTTATATAAGATAAGACTGTCTTATACTAATTTTTGCTCCAAAAGACGCATTAGAGCTGATTGTCCGGGTAAACGGGGTAGCTAACGCGGAACTGCCTCAAATGGGGGCGACTCTGCCCCGGTGAAGTAGCAGGAGGCCGACGGGAGCGAAGCCCAGGGGTGGCCCGCGGTGCTCACGGGGCTACCCACGGCCCTGACCGGTCGCGGCCGTACGCACCAGCGTTCAGGCGAGGCGAGAGCGCGGCCGGGGCTGCTGCTGGCGCTGGCGACGCTTGCGCTGGCCGTTGAGGAGCTTCTGTGCGATTTTGCGCTCGTGGCCACCAGGCACTGGCCAGTTGGTGCGCAGTTCCCGCTCGCGCCGAGTCCGGCCCTTGCTGCGCCGGGCACCGCAGGCCGGAAAGTCACACAGGTAGTAGTAATCGATGCAGTCGTAGAGCTCCTCTTCTGAGCTCACCGCCTCGGGTGGCGGCGGCTGGGCCTGAGCCTGGGTCCTAGGAACCGCCAGGTCCATTGTGCCAGGCGGCCCGGCCGCCCCGCCCGCGCTCGCGGACGCCTGTGAATGGCGGACCCGCACTACGATTGGCTCCGTCTGAAGGGGCGGAGCCTAATCCTGACGTCACAGAGCAGGGGTCTTGCCCCGCGCGAGGCTTCTGCACTGGGTTGCCAGGAACCGTGACTTCCTTTCCAGAGCATTTGTGCCACCGGCCGAGAAGGCAAAATCCGACTGAGCACTTGGTTTATGGCGGCCAAAAATGGGAAACTACCCAAGTGTCCAACAGTGAGGGACTGCTTAAAGAAAATGTAGGGCTGTGCATTCCTCCCGAAGACTTTTATCAGCAATAAACATTTTGTTACTATTTGATGACATGAGAAAGGGCTCAATAATGATGTAAACCGAAGAATTAGCTTCTGAATACATGCCCAGTAACGTATTTTTAAAACACATCTGTTTATGAAAGACTGAGAGGAAATCCAGCATAACGCTGAAAGTATTTCTGGCTGGTAGAGCTATACATTAGTTCTTTTTCCTTTCCTCAAGTCCATGTTTTTGATAAGGAGTAGGTGTTAATTGTATTAAGAGCCATTAAGAAGGAAAAGTCACCCTGACTGCTGCAAGGCCCAGAACCGCACAATTTCGGATTGTCGGTGGATGCCCACGACCTGGCTCAGGAGGCATAAGCGTGACAACTTTATGTCGCCAGCAGTTTGGGATGAGGGGGGAAGAGTCTGAGAAACTCAGCCGGGAAACCAGCAGGAGCCCAGCATCCCACTGACTACGCCTGGCCCGCCATCATGGGGGACGGTCCTCCATCAGAGCAGCAGAGAGGAAGCTGAACAGAGCTTGGAAAAGGTCACTTTTATGTCTTGGTGTAGAATTAACCCCTGGTCGTTCGCAGAATGTAAAAAGAATTTACGAGACTACAAAACTAAGCACAGATATATTGAAAGTCAAAAAGGGAAAAAGAGAGTTCTGTTTGGAACTGGCAGAAGTTTGCCAGGGCAGTCTGATGGAGACAGCTGCGGAGACGGGTAAGAGAGAGATACTGGGAAATGGAGTTTAGCCAGGGTAGAGTCTTATGGGGAAGAGCTGCACCCATGAGAAGGAGTGCTGGGGTTTTATATTTTTCCATGCTGGATGTTGGATACTTGTCAGCTTGCAGGGGAGTGGAGGAGGGAGGCTGCAATCCTGTTCCCATCTATGAGGGATGTCAGCTTGTAGAGAATTGCTATTGCAGTTGGGTACTGTTCTGTTCCCATCCATGATGGGTGTTTGTTAGTTTGCAGGGGGTTGTCGTTGCAATTGAGAACCGTTCTGTTCTCACCTATGAGGGATGTAAGGTGCCTGTGAGCTTGCAGGTGCAGTGCTATCCAGGGGACTCAGAGCCCAGTGGTTAACGTTTAAGCTCACTCCTGTTAACTCTTTGCCTGTCCCATCCTGCCAGCTCACAAGCCCACTGCTGTTAACTCTTTGTCTCATTAGTTTACACCTCTGGAGATATGCTGCACTGCAGAGTGGGGGTCATTACCCCTCCACCCAGGCTCTGCTGTAATTCCCAGGTCTAATTACTGCTTCCTTAAATGCTGTTCTCAAGGAGTTATTTCAAAGACTTTTTTCTTGCTTTGGTTTAACTATGTAGATGAAAAAAGGAGTTCTATGAAAATTAACCTCATGGAATGATCTGATCATAAACTTTTAACTGGCCAGGTCATGGTGAATAGCCATGCCCCAGGCATACAACTTTTTAGTAAAAGCTTTATCTTTGCCTTAAGCAAGCCCAGTCAATTGTTTCTGTGCATCTAGGATAACACAGCTTTGAAATAAACTGTAACCACCCTCACCAGAGCACATAATTTTAACTATCCTGTAATCCAATCCTTGCCTTTCTTCTCCCACCTCCATATAATCTTCCTTAAATTCCCTCTTTAATTTCAAATGCATAAACAAAACAAAAACTGCAAAACTTATTCTCTGGAGTATTTGACATCTTGCTCCCAGACATTTTCATCAGTTTGGCTCAAATAAACTCATAAAAATTCTCTGGATGTTTCTCATCTTGATAAGTAGCACAGATTATTCTCTTGCCAGAAGAGTTGCAACTACCCCCTTGGGAATTTTCTTTTTATTAGATGGAAAAGAATTCTCTACTTAAATAAAAATTTTAAAAGAGGACTTTGGTATTTGATCTTGCTGAGTTTGTCTATGACCAAACTGCCGATTTGAGTTTTTTCTTCTGCACTATGAAGCCTTATCCCTGGTGAGGCATGGCCTACATATTGCCCTCTAAGAGCAATTTTGGTGGTTCCTTAAATTAACAAATCCCAGGAGAGTGTTTTTAATTAAACACCGGAGGGGATTTTCTCTTATACCCACACATCTTACATCTGCTACTGGGAAAAAGAAACTAATGTTTATCCCTATACCACTCTCGCATACGTTATCTCTTTCCAAAAAAATCTCTCTAGGCTTTGTCTTTATGAAAATATTCAGACATTCTCAAAAGTGAAAAGAATAGAATGTAAGGGTAAAATTCGGTAAATCAATAACACAGTTAGACTTGGTGAGTTTGCAGTTTGACTCACTGCATAGTTTGCTATTTAGCCACCTGTATTTAGACTTAGTTTGCAGTTAGATCCATCCTAATATTTGGCTGTTTGCTCTTTGTCTCTCCCCTCACTGATTAACTTAAGAACTCTGTTCCCTTTCTTAAGGCTACCCATACCTCGTGAATACATTTAATACATTAAACTTGTTGCAACAATGTTGCTAACCTCTTTTGATATCAGAGTGATTATTCATGATGAATTTTTACCAACTGAACAAACAATTAACCAAGTTTATTATTTGGAAGTGCTGAAAAGGCCGCGTGAAAAAGTTAGACGACCTGAACTTTTCACCAACAATTCATGGCTCTTGCATCACGACAATGCACCAGCTCACACAGCACTCTCTGTGAGGGAGTTTTTAGCCGGTGAACAAGTAACTGTATTAGAACACCCTCCCTACTCACCTGATCTGGCCCCCAATGACTTCTTTCTTTACCCGAAGATAAAGGAAATATTGAAAGGAAGATATTTTGATGACATTCAGGACAGGAAGGATAATACGATGACAGCTCTAATGGCCACCAGAAAAAGAGTTCCAAAATTGCTCTGAAGGGTGGACTAGGCACTTGTGTCAGTGCATAGCTTCCCAAAGGGAGCACTTCAAAGGTGACCATAGTGCTTTGTAGCACTTTTTTGAGGATGAGTTCGTGAACTAAATTGTCAGATCTTGAACATATAACTCAGAATACATACAATATCTACACATGCAATGTACTTTTATGGCTTTTAAGTCTCTTATATTACAGCAGTCTCCCTGTCCTTTTCATTTTTCTGACGCTGACTTATTGCAGAAATCTGGTCAGCTGTCCTATAAAATTCCCCACTTTGTGGATTTTTCTGCTTTCTTGTGTTGTCATTTAATTTGTTCCTCTCTCCCCCATATTTCCTGAAATTTGAGGTTGTATCTAGAGGCTTGTTTATACTCAGATTAAATTTTGGGGGCAAGAAAACTTCCTAGGAAGTGATGTGTTGACATCACCACACTGGGAGACCCACAATAGCTCATTGTCCTAATTTTAGTGATGCTGTATGACTGATCAATGGGCTCAGGTGTTCATGCAATTGTAAAGTTTCACCTTAAACTTTTAGCTCAGGGTTTCATCCATATTTCATCACTTTATTTGTTAATATACCATTAGGGTTGTGAAATGGTAATTTTGTATTCAATTGTTCCTTCTAAATTTATTAGCTAGAATTCTTTCCCTCATGAACTAAGACTATTTGGTTACCCTGAAATACATTTTGACAAGAAAAGCAGGACAAATGCTTAATTATTTCCTTCTATGGATGGGTTTTCAGGGGTTCCAATGGACTTTACTTTTCCTAGACAATCATTATGAAATCATGGATCTTTTTAAAACATAGTAATGTGTTTTAATCAATTTCATTTATTTTTATTCTTTTGTAGTGCTCAAATTCTTCCATTTTTGGCCAGTGTGAGCTCCTTTGTGTGATTCTTCTGTTCTTTTGGCACTAACATAGTAATCTTGGAGAATGTTTTCTGGTAAACTAAGATGTCCAGGCTCATCCTGTACATTTTATGCCCCATACCTGGCGTCAGCCATTTCTCCAGGGAGTCCTTGATTTTTTTTAGTGTGGAAAATGGATTTAGAGACAACAGTGTTAGTGGTAAGTGTATTATGTCCCTTGATCTTTACAAGAACCCTGTGAGATATTACTGTCCCAGTTTCTAGATGAGGAAAAGTTTAACAACTTTCTCAAGGTAATATAATTAATAAAAAGCAGAGCCAGACTGAATGAGATCTTCTGACCCTTAGGTAATGTTTCTTCTATTTTACTGTGCCTCTTGGTATGAACTCATCACTTTTCAGTTCACAGACAAATCACTAAACATCACTGCCATCCTAGCATCTGAGATGATATTTAAAAGCAGGTGCCACCATCTGCCTTGCTCTACTCTCCTGCCTAAGGACTCTAAACTAATGCTAATGACATCACTGTAGTAAGATTTTAAAGTGGACTTTGTATCTTGCGTAGTGGTTTAACTCTAGACTCAGGGGACAAACAACTAACACTCATGCTTCAGAAGCAGACTTTAACTCCTTATATTAGCATAACTATGCACAAATTATAAAGCTCTGTCTTATCACTTTCTCAATAAATCATTGCAACTACCTCATAAGGTAGTAGAAAAAGAAATGGGGAGATTCAGCCAGGTCATATTGCTTGCCCAACAACCATGGTGGAGTGACTTCCTGTGTCTGCAGTCGAGGCTTAAAGAACTTGCTACTGTCCCGTAGGTCCCTCATGTAGGACTTAAAGAATATTCATTTGCAAACTCAGAGCTACCTACAGCTGACATTCAATACTTCTCTCTCCAACATTTACCATTCTTTCATTTATTCATGCTTTTGCATTATTTATGTATTTGTCCATCACCCCTCTAAGATTAGAAATGCCATTGGCCCCATCTCCAGTTCACAGTAGGTGTAAAATAAATGCCTGTTAAATAAATACATGCATGGATATATAAACAAACCAAACCATTAAAAATTATGAATGAAAATAAACAAAATTTGATATAGTAAGATCAAAATGGTGACGTGAGGTGAGCCTCTGGAAATCACCCCTGGAATTTACAACAGATTGAAAAACCATAACTGCACAAAGGACTCCCTGCACAGCAGACAGGCAAGACAAAGAGTCTCACTACTGAATTCACCTAAAGGTGGGCAAATTACTCAAGCAGGGGATGAGGGAAGGGAGAAGTGCGGAGACGGAGCCGCACAGGCGCAGGACGCAGACCTAGCTCAGTGCTCCGAGCTCGCTGCATCCTGGAGCTACCGCAGCTGCAGGAGAGGGAAGAACTCAAGACTGCTAGGGCTCCATTTATGACAATTTGTGGCAATCAAAACATAAAAAGGGGGAGAATAAAGGCCTGAACCGGAACATGGGAATGGAGAAAGTAGGCATGTTGAAGAAAATGGAATACTCTAAATATCAAACTTTCTTTTACATAAACTTAAGGGAAACCACTCAAAAAAAGTCCAGAACTGAAATATATACTGTAATAAAAGAAGAAACAGAGGGAAACACAATAGAATATACCACACAGAAATAATAGACAACAACAAAAAGGCAAAGAAACAATGGAAACACAGTCTTACCAGAAAACTAAAGATAGAATGATAGGAAATCCTCACATATCAGTAATCTAATTTTAAATGGACTGAACTCACCAATAAAAAGGCACAGAGTAGCAGATTGGATCAAAAAACTAAACCCAACCATGTGCTGTCTCCAAGAGACGCATCTCAGCTACAAGGGCAAGCATAGACTCAAACTGAAAGGGTGGAAATTGACACTCCAAGCAAATGGTATCCAGAAAAAACCAAGTGTAGCTATCCTATATCAGATGAAACAGACTTCAGGGTGAAATAGTTAACAAGAGACAAAGATGGACATTTCATAATGGTAAAGGGGACTATTTAAACAGAAAACATAACAGTCATCAATATTTATGCCCCCAATCAGGGAGCACCGAAATATACCAAGCAACTACTAAACAGAACTAAAGGGAGAAATTGACCAAAACACAATTATACTAGGGGACCTAAATACGTCATTGACAGTCATGGATAGATCATCCAAACAGAAAATAAGTAATGAAATAGCAGCCCTAAATGACACATTAGATGAAATGAACATAATTGACATTTATAGAGCACTTCATCCTAAAACATCAGACTATACATTTTTTTCTACTGTGCATGGAATATTCTCAAGGATAGACCATATATTGGGACATAAAACTAACCTAAGCAAATTTAAGAAGATTGAAATCATACCAAGCATATTCTCTGATCACAAGGCTTTGAAATTGGATATCAACTGGAAAAAGAAAGCATGAAAAATCACAAATACATGGAGCTTAAACAACATACTTTTAAAGAATGACCGGGTCAAAGAAGAAATTACAGGAGAGATCAAAAGCTACATAGTAACAAATGACAATGAAAATACATCCTACCAAAATTTTGGGGATGCAGGGAAAGCAGTTTTAAAAGGGAAATTTATATCATTACAGGCCTAATTCAAGAAACAAGAAAAATCTCAAATAAATAACCTCATGTTACACCTTAAAGAGCTAGAAAAAGAAGAACAAATGAAACCCAAGGTCACCAGAAGAAAGGAAATAATAAAAATCAGAGCAGAACTAAATGAAATAGAGAACAGAAAGACAATAGAAAAAATTAATGTGACAAAGAGCTGGTTCTTTGAAAAGATTAACAAAATTGACAAAGCCTTGGCTAGGCTCACTAAGATAAAAAGAGAGAAGACACTAGTAAACAAAATCAGAAATGAAAAAGGGGAAGTTATCACGGATGCCACAGAAATATAAAGAATCATCCAAGAATACTATGAAGGACTATATGCCACCAAATTCAATAATCTAGAAGAAATGGACAAATTCTTAGAAACATGTAACCTTCCTTGGCTGAACCATGAAGAACTGGATAATCTAAACAGACCGATCACCAGTAACGAAATTGAATCAATCATCCAAAACCTTCCAAAAGCAAAAGTCCAGGACCAGATGGCTTCACTAGTGAATTCTACCAAACCTTCAAAGAGGATCTAATACCAATCCTGCTCAAACTCTTCCAAAATACTGAAGAAGAGACAGTACTCCCTAACTCATTTTATGAGACCAACATTACTCTGATACCAAAACCTGGTAAGGACAACAACAAGACAGAAAACTACAGACCAATATCTCTGGTGAATACAGATGCAAAAATCCGAAACAAAATTCTAACAAATTGAATGCAACAATGCATTAAAAAGATGATTCATCATGAGCAAGTGGGGTTCATCCCAGGGGCACAAGGATGGTTCAACATATGCAAATCCATCAGTGTACATCAATGTACATCACATAAACAAAATAAAGGACAAAAATCATATGATTATATCAATTGATGCAGAAGAAGCATTTGACAAGCTGCAACATCCATTTATGATTAAAACACTTAGTAAAATAGGTATAGAAGGAAAATTCCTTAACATAATAAAGGCCATATATGACAAACCCTCAGCTAATCTCATAATTAACAGAGAAAAACTGAAGCCCTTTGCTCTACGTTCAGGAACACGACTGGGCTGTCCCCTATCACCTCTGGTTTTCAACATAGTGTTGGAAGTCCTCGCCAGAGCAATCAGGCAAGAGAAAGAAATAAAAGGCATCCAAATTGGGAATGAAGAAGTTAAATTGTCACTCTTTGCAGATGACATGATGCTATATATGGAAAACCCTAAAGACTCCATCAAAAAGCTATTAGAAACAATCAACGAATACAGTGAAGTTGCCAGCTACAACACCAATGTACAAAAGTCCATTGCATTCCTATATATTAACAATGAAATCTCAGAAAAAGAAATAAAAGAAAACAGTTCCTTTACAATTGCAGCAAAAATTAGACCTAGGATTAAACTTAACCAAGGATGTGAAAGACCTGTATGCTGAAAACTACAAGACATTTTTAAAAGAAATTGAAGAAGACACAAAGAAATGGAAAGACATTCTGTGCTAATGGATTGGAAGAACCAACATAGTTAAAATGGCCATATTACACAAAGTAATATACAGATTTAATGCAATCCCCATCAAAATTCCAATGGCATTTTTTAAAGAAATAGAACAAAAAATCATCAGATTTGTTTGGAACTACAAAAGACCCCGAATAGCCAAAGCAATCTTAAGAAAAAAGAACAGTGCTGGAGGTATCACACTACCTGACTTTAGCTTGTACTACAGGGCAACAGTAATCAAAACAGCATGGTGTTGGCAGAAAAACAGACACATAGAACAATGGAATAGAATTGAGAACTGAGAAAATAAAACCACATATATATGGACAGATAATTTTTGACAAAGAAGCCAAAAACACACAATGGAGAAAAGACAGCCTCTTCAATAAATGGTGCTGGGAGAACTGGAAAGCCACGTGCAAAAGAATGAAACTGGACTGCTATCTGTCACCATGTACCAAAATTAATTCAAAATGGATCAAAGACTTAAGCATAAGACCTGAAACAATAAACTGCATAAAAGAAAACATAGGTAGTAAACTTATGGACCTTGGGTTCAAAGAGCATTTTATGAATTTGACTTCAAAGGCAAGGACAGTTAAAGCAAAAATAAATAAATGGGACTATATCAAACTTAAAAGCTTCTGCATAGCAAAAGAAACCATCGACAAAATAAAGAGGCAACCAACTGAATGGGAGAAGATTTTTACAAACAGTGCCTCCGATAAGGGGCTAATATCCAAAATATACAAAGAACTCATGCAACTCAACAACGAAAAAACAAACAACCCAATTGAAAAATGGGCAGAGGACCTGAAGAGACATTTCTTCAAAGAGGAATACAAATGGCACATAGACATATGCAAAAATGCTCAACATCACTAATCATCAGAGAAATGCAAATAAAAACCACAATGAGATATCACCTCACCCCAGTCAGAATGGCTATCATCAACAAGACAATTAGTAACAAGTGTTGGAGAGGCTGTGGAGAAAAAGGAACCCTCATACACTGTTGGTGGGAATGCAGACTGGTGCAACTGTTATGGAAGGCAGTGTGGAGGATCCTCAGAAAATTACGAATAGAATTACCATATGACCCAGCCATCCCTCTCCTGGGTATCTACCCAAAAAATCTGAAAAGATTTATACAAGACAAGTGTGCTCCAATGTTCATTGCAGCTTTATTTACAGTGGCCAACATGTGGAAACAACCAAAATGTCCTTCAATAGATGAATGGATAAAGAAGTTGTGGTATATATACACAATGGAATACTATTCGGTGGTAAGAAAAGATGAAATAGGACCATTTGTGACAGCATGGATTGATCTTGAGAGTATAATGATAAGCGAAATAAGTCAGACAGAAAAAGCAGAGAACCATATGATTTCACTGATATGTGGTATATAAGCCAAAAACAACAAAAGAACAAGACAAACAAATGAGAAACAAGAACTCATAGACACAGACAATAGTTTAGTGGTTACCAGAGGGTAAGGGGGGTGAGGGGTGTAAGATGAGGGTAAGGGGGATCAAATACATGGTGATGGAAGGAGAACTGACTCCGGGTGGTGAATGGGATTTATAGATGATGTAATGCAGAATTGTACACCTGAAATCTATGTAATTTTACTAACAATTGTCACCCCAATAAATTAAAAAAAAAAAAAAAGAATGTTTAGGGTCGGCCAGGTGGCTCAGGTGGTTGGAGCGCCGTGCTCCTAACACCAAGGTTGCTGGTTCGATTCCTACATGGACCAATGGGCTACGCCCTCTACAGCTAAGATTGTGAACAACAGCTCTCCCTGAAGCAGCTCTCCCTGAATCTGGACTGTGATGAGCAGCCAGAGGTTGGCCTATGCTGCTGTGGGCTGTTGTGAGCTGCCGTGGGCTACCGTGTGCTGCCATGAGCATCCGGTGGCCAGCGTGAGTGAACGGCAGCTAGTGTGAGTGGCTGGCAGCAATCGTGAGCCGCCGGCAGCCGGCAAGAGCTGCCGTGAGCTGCTGTGAGCGACCGACTGATGACTGGTAACCGACTGCCTCAGCTGGAGGGAGAGCAAGGCTCATAATACCAGCATAGGCCAGGGAGCTGTGTCCTACACAACTAGACTGAGAAACAATGGCTTGAACTGGAGTGGAGGGGAGGTGGAAGAAGGGGGGATAAATGTTTAAGAAACTTAGTGAGAATCTCAACAAGGTGATAGCAAACATAAAGAAGGATACAGAAATCATAAAAAATAATGAGTCAGAATTAAAGAATACAACAACAGATCAAGAACACACTCAAATGAATTACCAGCAGATTAGGTGAAGCAGAGGATCGAATCAGTGATTTAGAAGAGAAGATAGCAGAAATCATCCAATCAGAACAACAAAAAGAAAATGAATAAAAAAAACAAAGAAAATAGTTTAAGAGACCTGTGGGACAACATCAAGCACAACAACATGTGTATCATAGGAATACCAGAAGGAGAAGAGAGGGAGCAAGGCATTGAGAACATATTTGAAGAAATAATGAGTGAAAACTTTCCTAACCTGTTGAAGGAAATTGACATACAAGTCCAGGAAGTGCAAAGAGTTCCAGCTAAGATGAATCCAAACAAGCCCACACCAAGACACATTATAGTTAAAATGACAAAGGTTAAAGAGAGAATCCTAAAAGCAGCAAGAGACACAGCGAGTTACTTACAAGGGTGCTCCCATAAGATTATCAGCTGACTTTTCTACATAAACTTTGCAGGCCAGAAGGGAGTGGCAGGAGATATTCAAAATGATGAAAAGCAAAGGCCTACAACCTAGATTGCTTTATCCAGCAAGGGTATCATTTAAAACTGACTCTGGGTGGTGAACGCACAATGTAATGTATAGATGATGTGATATAGAATTGCACACCTGAAATCTATGTAATTTTAATAACAATTGTCACCCCAATAAATTAAAAAAAAAAAAATTGAAGGAGAGATAAAGAGCGTCTCAGAAAGAATAAGCTAAAGAAATTCATTACCACCAAGCCAGAATTGCAGGAAATGTTAAAAGGGCTTCTTTAAGCAAAAGAAAGATGAAAACAATCTAACTAATGAAGACCAGAAATACAAATAACAAAATGGCAATAACTACCGTGTTTCCCCGAAAATGAGACCTAGCTGGATCAGCAACTCTAATGCATCTTTTGGAGCAATAATTAATATAAGACCCAGTCTTATTTTAATATAAGACTGGGTTAATATAATATAATATAATATAATATAATATAATACCCGGGTCTTATATTAATTTTTGTTCCATAAGATGCATTAGAGCTGATGGTCTGGCTAGGTCTTATTTTTAGGGAAACACAGTATGTACGTATCAATAATCACTTTAAATGTAAATGGATTAAATGCTCCAATCAAAAGACATAGGGTGGCTGAGTGGATAAGAAAGCAAGACCCATGCATATGCTGTATACAAGAGACTCACCTTTATTTCATGCAAATGGAAATGAGAAAAAATATGGAGTACCAATACTTATATTGAACAAAATAGACATTACAATGAAGAATATAATAAAAGAAAAAGAAGGGCACTACTTAATAATAAAGGGATCAATCCAACAAGAGGACATAGCCCTACTAAACATCTATGCACTCAACATCAGAGCACCTAAATATAAAAAACAGATATTGATGAACATAAAGACAGAGATCAACAATAACAATATCATAGTAGGGGACTTCAACACATCACTGACAACGAGGGACAGATCCTCCAGACAGAAAATCAATATGGAAAGTGGCCTTAATGACACCTTAGGCCAGTTGGATTTAATCAATATTTTTAGGGCATTTCACCCCAAAGGTGCAGAATATATACATTCTTCTCGAGCGCACAGAGAACATTTTCCAAGATAGACCAAATGTTAGGCCACAAAACAAGTCTCAATAATTTTCAGAAAATTGAAATTATATCAAGCTTCAGAGAAGATATCAATCTTCTCTGATCACAGTGCTATGAAATTGGAAGTCTATTACAAGAAAAACACTGGAAAACACACAGATACATGGAGGCTGAATAGCATGTTACTAAATAATGAATGGGTCAACAATGAGATCAAAGAAGAAAGCAAAATATGCCTTCAGACAAATGAAAATGAAAACACAATGGCCCAAAATTTATGGTGAGAAGCAAAAGCAGTCCTACGAGGGAAATTCATAGCAATGCAGGCCTACCTAAAGAAACAAGAAAATGTCAAATCAACAGTCTATCCTTACACCTAAGGGAACTGGAAAAAGAACTGCAAAATAAGCTTTAAGGGAGTACAAGGAAGGAAATAATAAAAATCAGAGTGGAAATAAATGAAATTGAGACCAAAAAAACAATACAAAAGATCAACGAAACCAAGAGCTTGTGTTTTGAAAAGATAAACAAAATCGACAAACCTTTAGCCAGACTAATAAAAAAAAAAAGAGAGGACTTAATAAAATCAGAAATGAAAGAGGAGAAGTGACAACAGACACCACAGAAATACAAAAAATTTTAAGAAAATTCAATGTTCCAAGCATAATACGTTCCAAGGCTAACTCAAAAAGAAACAAAAAATCTGAATAGAATGACTACTACCAGTGAAATCGAATCAGTAATCAACAAGCTCCCAACAAACAAAAACCCTGGACCAGATGGCTTCACAGGTGAATTTTACCAAACATTCAAAAAAGAACTATCACCTATTCTCCTCAAACTATTCCAAAAAACCCAGAAGGAGAGAAGGCTCCCAAGCTCATTTTATGAGGCCACTATCACCTTGATCCAAAAAACAGACGAATACACAAAAAAGAAAACTATAGGCAGATATCCCTAATGAACATAGATGCCAAAATCCTCAACAAAATATTGGCAAACAGAATCCAGCAATACATTAAAAAGATCATATACTACGATCAAGTGGGATTCATTCCTGGTTTGCAAGGTTGGTTCAATATCTGCAAATCAATCAATGTGATACACCACATTAACAAAATGAAAAATCAAAATCAAATGGTCATATCAATAGATGCAGAAAAAGCATTTGACAAAATCCAGCATCCACTTATGATAATAACTCTGAGCAAAGTAGGAATACAGGGATCATAACTCAACATAATAAAGGCTGTATATGACAAACCCACAGTTAACATCATACTCAATGGGAAAAAAGCTAAAAGCATTCCCCTTAACATCAAGAACAAGACAAGTTGCCCACTTTCACCATTTTTATTCAACATCATTCTTAGAGTTTTAGCCACTGCGGCCGACCAGCAGCCACGAATCAACGCGGATCCTGAAAGGGGGAGTGGGAATGAAAAGACACTCACAATGATGATGATGCGGCCGGTCTCCAGTGATCCTGAAGCACGGAGTTTACTTTCCTTTACCAATATATACCACCTGTGTACGTGCAGCTTAACAATCACGAGTGAGCATTTTCTCATTGAAAGTAAAATTTGCAACTTTTACATATGAACTACAGACTCACTGAAACTCTCCCAAAGTCATTATCTCAATGACAAAGCCCACCAATTACCCTGATAATCATCAGTGATCTGTGTCCGGGAACTGGCCGTTCCCACCTCATTCCTCAGCAGCTTGCAAGCACCCTCCAGGTGTAAGCAGAGACAACGCCTTAAGAGCTAAAACTGAGCCAGTCTGCAAGGTTACAGAATAAACAAGAAATCATGGCTCCCCACAAGCCACAGCAATCAAACAGGAAAAAGAAGTAAAAGGCATACAAATAAGAAAGGAGGAAGTAAAATTGTCATTATATGCAAATGACATGATACCATATACAGAGAATCCCAAAGACTCCACCAAAAAACTTTTAGAACTGATAAATGAATTTAGTAAAGTAGCAGGATACACAAAAATAATATTCAGATCAGTTGCATTTATAAACACCAATAAGAAATTATAGGAAGAGAAATTAAGAAAACAACCCCACTCACAATTGCTTCTAAAACAATAAAATACTTAAGAGTAAATTTAACCAAGGAAGTAAAATACATGAGTGTACTCAGAAAATTATAAGACATTGAAGAGGGAAATTAAAGATGATAGAAATAAGAAGAAACATACCATGCTCATGGATTGAAAGAACTAATATAATCAAAATATACATGTTACCCTAAGTAATCTAAAGCTTCTATGAAATCCCTATCAAAATACATGGTATGTTTTGCAGAACTAAAATATATAATCTCAAAATTTATATGCAACCATAAAAGACCCCGAATAGCCATGGCAATCATGAGAAATAAGAACAAAGTGGAAGGTATCATGCTACCTGACATCAGATCATACTACAAGGCTATAGTAATCAGAACAGCATGGTATTGGCATAAAAACAGACACAGATCAATGGAACAGAATAGAAAGTCCAGAAATAAATCCATGCCTATATGGTCATTTAGTCTATGGCAATGGCAGCAAGAATTTACATTGGGGTACAGGCAGTCTATAAAATAAATGGTGCTGGGAAAACTGGACAGGCACATGAAAAAAAATGAAGCTGGACCACCCTCTTATGCCATATACAAGAATAAATTCAAAATGGATTAAAGATTGAAATGATTCAAAACCATAAAACTCCTAGAAGAAAATACACAAAGTAAGTTTGCAGACATTACCCTTCGTAATGTTTTTACTAATATGTCCCCTTTGGCAAGGGAAGCAAAAGGAAAAATAAACATGTAAGGTTACATCAAACTAAAAAGGTTTTTTCACAGCAATAAAACAAAAAGGCATCCTACTGAATGAGAAAAGATATTTACCAACGATACATCTGATAGGGGGCTAATATCCAAAATTTATAAGAACTCATACAATTTAACACCAAACAAACAAACAAACAAACAAACAAAAAAACAACCCAATTAAAAAATGGGGGAGAATCCTCGCGTGGCGGGCGTCCGGGAGAGAAATTGGAATCTGGAGGAAACTATTCCCCAAAAAGAAACCTATTGGTTTGGAACTGGAGTGTCAGACACTCAGATGAAGGAATCACCAATAGAGGGTGAACCTGACAAGGCAGTGGCACCACAGCTGCTGCCGTTAGATGAAATTAAGACAGAACCCAACAATACCCAGGAGTATTGTCAAGCCAAACATTCCAAAACTCAGGAGAATGAAATGAAAATAAACACTACGTTTTCAGACAGTGCTTCACAGTTGACTACAGGCATTCTGATTTCTCTGACATCATCTGGCATGAATAAAATGCTTCCTTCAGTTCCAGCCACAGCTGTTCAGGTTACCTTTGCTGGTTGTAAAAAAACCCTCCAGAAGGGGCAAACTGCTTACCAGAGGAAAGGGTCTACGCAGCTGTTCTGCTCCACCCCGTGCATCACTGAGTACATCTCCTCTGCCAGTGCACCGGCTCTGCCCAAGAGAACTTGTTCAAACTGCTCAAAGTATATAATTCTAAATCATGCCTCCTTTTACTTCCCTACATAGATCTTGATCAGAATCTTGGCTGTAGTTTTTAACATTTTCATTTTTTCTGAAGAAGTATCACCTTGCTTTAGTGAAAAGAAGCTGCTTCTGTTTTCAGTGCCTCTAATACTCTTTAGAAATAGGGTGGTGGTGGTGGTGTTTATTGAGAGATTTGTAAAAATTAGAATGTGAGGCGTTCTCTTCGACTTTAAATAGTGTGACTTCCAAAACTTATTTTCCTATTCTTTTCATTTGAAATTCTGTGTAAGTGAGGTTGTATGCCCATTTTATCATTTAACTGTGTAAGAACAACCTACTGAAAAATTAATCATACAGTTACTTTGGATCTTCCGAGGGATAAAATTGTTTCTTTTGTAGTTGTAAATGAAGTTATTTAATTCTTTTGAAAAATTGAATAGCCATTGGTAAACATGGATGGATGGATGTAATCTTATTAAGATTTCTGTGAGCTATTGTTGTGGTCTTTGATGCTAACTTCTTTACATATTCCTATGTATAGCTATGTAGATGCAGAGAAAGGAAGTAATGGTAATTTCATAATAAATTAGTGAAAAATGTTCAGGACTTTGAGCTCTACCCTGAGATGTACGAGTATAAAGGAGAGGCTTATCGTAGTATAATCCTGGTTTGTTAGTATTCATTAAATGATAATGCTAAGTTTTAAATATCTAGTTCAGAACAAGAAAGCAGATAGGCCACCAATTTTACTTTAAATATAATAAATTCCTTTAAAATAATGTCTTGTTTTGGAGTTGGATTGCCATTTAGAATTACATTTTGCTACTCAAAGTGTGATCCTTGAGTAGCTGTTTCAGCATCATCGGGGACCTTGTTAGAAATGCAGAATTTCAGGTCTCACCCAGACCTGTTGAATAATAATTGCATTTATCCCCAGGTGATTCATATACAGTAGTCCTCCCTTATCCATGGGGGATATATTCCAAGACCCCCAGTGGATGCCTGAAACCATGGATAGTACCAAACTCAGTATACACTATGTTTTTTTCTTATATGTACAGACCTATGATAAAGTTTAATTTATAAATTAGGTACAGTAAAAGATTAACAACAATAACAAATACAATAATTAAAATCTACTGTAATAAAATTAAAGTGAATATAGTTTCTCTCAAAATATCTTACTGCACCTGCACTCATCCTTGTGATGATGCTATGACCTCAGGTAATGAAACTGTGGAAAGCCAAACTTTGGATAAGGGGAGACTACTGTACATGAAGTTTGGAAAGCATTGAGAACTTCTTTCTTAGTATTCCCATCTGTTTTGTTAAATGTACATAGGAAATATGAACATTAAATAAGTGATCCAGATAATACTGGCATGTAATATAATAACTCTTAAATGTTAGGTATCACTATTATTCTCTTAACAAACTCACAAACCCTTTTTATTGGTTGCTTCAGTTCCTCATTTGGCTGCTGCTTCAGGTGTTATTTGTTGCTTCAAGTCTTATTCCCTGGAACTTTCCTTACCTTTCTCTTGGGAGTTTTCAACCCTTTAATACTATACTTTGTCTTTTTTCTTTTTGCTATGGGCTGTATGACACTCTCTTCAGTCTGCTTCCTTCTGCAGAATCATAAAACTGGAAGGGACCTTAGAGATTATCGAGTGCAAACATTTTCTTTGGGTTTTGAGGAAACGGAGGCCCTGAGAAGTTTAAGGTATCAAGTTGCTATGTTTGCAGTTTACCCATTATACATCTTTAGAAGATCTCCCAGATAGATTGAAAAGGCTGAAGCAGGAAGGATTTAGTGTGTAAGTTGTTCTCAGAGGCAAAGAAATCAAATCTGAGCAAAAATGTGAAACAAGTTTTACTTCCTTTGGAATAAAAAATTTTTTGATACAAAACACTATTGATAGGTTGGTGGAAAGGTGGTAGAGTAATGCCTAGGCTAGGAGAGGCCATCCATTGTTCAGAGGAACCTGTGCTTTTTTTAGAATTTTTTTTTTTTTTTAATTTATTGGGGTGACAGTTGTTGGTAGGATTGCATGGATTTCGGGTGTGTAGTTCTGTGTTACATCATCTATGGGTCTCATTGTGTGTTCGCCACCCAGAGTCGGTTCTCCTTCCGTCACCATATATTTGATAGAACTTTTTTTATTCCACATTCATTATCCTTTTGTATTAATATGTAGTTCCCAAGATTTTTAGATAATTATCAGTTACTGTTGAGGTTTCTTTTATAGCATGATTTAAAATGTTTTTGAGTTGATGAAAACATTCCATATCTTTGAAAATGATATTTTAAATCATGTTAAAGATTTTTTTGAGAGCTGTATATTTAAAAAGTGTCATTTCTGCACTCAGTATCCCAGTTGGAACCAACCAGAGATCCTGAGAGCAACCAGTCGAGTTCAAAACAGGCCCATGCACTAATTCTATAACACTTTAATTTAGAGGAAAGTTCTCAGACCTATGCTCAGAGTCTTTTAAAGCTAATTTTAGGCACTTTGAACAAAATTCACTTTTTGATTTTTTATTTATTTAGTAAATTAGAAATCAGCAACCTAGTATGCTACTAGCAGTATAAATCAGTAAGCGTTTCCATTTCCATGCTTCTGTCAATGCAGTTTTTCTGCCTCTCTTCCCATCTGGCTAATTTTGTATCCTAAAGGCCGGCCTCAGATATCTTTACCTCTTGTCTATTCTCACATTCTTCCTCTCCTCTTACTACCTGCCACTCACCCAGATTACTTGTTCTATGGTCTGTGTTTTGATAGTGCTTTTAACTCCCAAAGCATTGATCATAAAAGTAATATTTTTAAAGAATTGATATTGCCCAGGTTAGACTATGAGCCTCTTAACAACAGGGACTAGATTACAGTCATCTTTATATCCCCAAGGCCTAAACACTGCCTGGCACACAGTGAATCCTAGAAGAATTTTTGTCAAATGAAGTACAAGTATAGCACAATTTAGATACGGCATTTACAGCTGTATTTTAAACCAGTAAAATGATTGATGATTTGGTAATGAAATGAGACTGTTGTTTTTGGTACCACCTGTTTAAGAGGGTGGGAAAATCATACACTAAAAAAATTGTAAATATTGAAGTGTTAAAATAATGTTAATTTTAGGAGTATTTCATCTGAAAAACTTATCCTGAAAGATTGGTGTTCTGAGGGTCCTAGGTAGCCAGGTATCTTGGTATTTGTTGTAGCAACAGTTCTTAAATTTTCTGTTTCACACTCTTAAAAATGATTAAAGACCCATAGAGCTTTCGTTTTAGGTAGGTTATGTCTACCAGTATATACTGTGTTAGAAATTAAAACTGAGAAAATTTATTTAATCATTAACGCATTTAGAATACGAATCTTGGTGCATGTTAACAAATATTTTTATGAAAAATAGCCATATATATTTAGTGAGAAGAGAAATTTTAAGAAAAATTTAGTGAACATTGTTTTATCCATTTTGCAAAACACTTTAATGTCTGGCTGGGTTTTCATATCTGCGTCTGCATTCAGTTTGTTGCAAAATATTGTTTTGGTTGAAATCTAAAGAAAATCTGGCCTTATAAATATGTGATTGGAAAAGGGAGGTGTGTTCTGCTAGCCTTTCAGTTAATTGTGGATTCTCTTCTTTGATACATCAGAAAACAAAGGGTAGTTTTTTAAAGGTTAGTTGTAATGTGGAATCTGAAACTGTATCAGTGAAGTTTTTGTATTGTTATTAATGTATTAAAATTCATTGGTGTAATTGTAAAAAAAAATGGGCAGAGGACATGAAGAGACATTTCTCTAAAGAGGACATACAGATGGCCAATAAACATATGAAAAAATGCTCAACATCACTAATCATTAGAGAAATGCAAATGAAAACCACAATGAGATACCAATTCACACTGGTCAGAATGGCTACCATCAATAAATGAACAAACAACAAGTGCTGGTGAGGATGTGGAGAAAAGAGATCTGTGGTGCACTGCTGGTGGGATTGCAGATTGGTGCAGCCACTATGGAAAACAGTATGGAGGTAAATCAAAAAATTGAAAATGGAACTATCTTATGATCCAGTAATTCTATTCCTTATTATCTATCCAAAGAAATCCAAAACACTAATTCAAAAAAATATGTGCACCCCTATGTTTATTGCAGTGCTATTCACAATAGCCAAGATATAGAAACTACTGAAATGCCCATCAACAGACGACTGAGGTGGTGTTCTAAAGGGTTTTGTGATGAGTAGCAATGATTTACCTTTCTGTCATAAAAGCACCTCTTTTTCTTCTTTTTGGGGCAGGATTTGAGATTACTTAAAAGTAGATGAAAGAAAGACCTGAATAGACCTTCCTCCTAAAAGAGATTGCCAACAGACATATGAAAAAATGCTCAATGTCACTAATCATTAGAAAAATGCAAATTAAAACACAATGAGCACAGATAAGATAATTGGAAATTTGGAGTAGAATATTTGAAATTAAAGAATAACTGTGTAGGGTGGTTAGTGTGATCACGGTATTATGATTATGTTTTCTTTAATTGTATTAAATATATTGGGGTGACATTAGTTAATAAAATTATATAGGTTTCAATTGTACAATTCTATAATACATCATCTATATTTGGGTGTTCACCACCCAAAGTCAAATCGCCTTCTTTCTCCATATTTTTTACCCCTTTTATCCTTTTTTACCTCCCCGCAGCCCTCTGGTAACCACATTGTTTGTGTCTGTGAGTTTTTCTTCATTTGTCTCATTCTTTTGTTGCTTTCCATTTTATATCCCACATATGAGTGAAGTCATGTAGTTATAGACTTTTTCCATCTGACTTATTTTGCTTAGCATGATATTCTCAAGTTTCATGCATGTTGTCCCATGTGGTAGTATTTCATCTTTTCTGATGGTTGAGTAGTATTCCATTGGGTATATGTAGCACATCTTTTTTATCCAGTCATCTCTTGAAGTACATTTTGGTTGTTTCCATGTCTCGACTACTGTGAATAATGCGGCAATGAACGTAGAGGTACATTTATCTTTACAAATAAATATTTTCAAATGCCAGGTATTGTTTTAGACTTTCAGGAGAAAGTTCACTGCTCTCATGCAGTTTATATTCTAGTGTGAAGATGCAGACAATAAAAAATATGTAACATATGATCTCTCTTGGTAATAAGTACAATTAAGATATATGAAGCATGGAATGTCACAAATGTGATATTGCAGACAAAGGGCTTGGAAGGTCTTTTTGAGGAGGCAGCATCTGAGCAAGATCAAAATGCAGACAGCAAAACTGACATGAGCAAAATTGTGAACTAGGAAGCTCTAAGCTCTTGTTCCCATACAAAACACCCAGAAACGGGCTAAAGTAACCCTCAAGGAGCTCTGGAAGACAGTCACATGTCTAAAGCAACAAGACAAATAAAAAGTCACATTCCAACAGAACATTTCATGTTGTTTTTACTTGCTCTTGACTCATCCCTTCCAGGGCACAGTAATGGTCTTGGTCTGGAGGAGGCAGGAGCCCAGCTCCAAATTCCCCCCCATTGAACCAGAGGAAGCGAAGCACACCTTATTTGCACCATTCTAACCTGTCTGGGGCTGAAGGACTGGTATCTGTTTCACTTCACTTGAAGCTTAGGTAGCAATCACACATTGCAGCTAATTCTAGTGACGGGCGGAGACAGAGGTGGGGCAGCTGTGGTCTAGTAGCCTCCAGGCTGGGAGGAAAACAAAGCCACAAATGCATGATCTGGCCTCTCCCAGCCCATTCTGCCCCCCGACGATCACAGCAGAGCCCAGTGGAGGCATCAGGAGCACCTCAGATAGTACAACACTGCTGTCAGCATCTAGTTGCAGGAGGCAGCGCTGGGATGTCACAGGCTCAGAACCCCTTCGCTCATCACATCCCCCACGGGGCTGGTGCCCTGAGACTGAAGGTGACCATGCCACAGAAAGGATGCCCACCTCCCCAGGGAATAGAGGGCATTTTCCATGGCTGAGGTGACACCACCCCACAGAGATTCCTGAAGCTCTGGCAGTGCAAGTAAGCTAAAATAAAAAGTTGTCCTTTAGTGCCACCTATTGGAAAAGGAAAGAAAGATCTCTTCTTATCAACCTGCCAAATAGAGAAATGTCACTCTTCAAAAAAAGCAGATTTCAGTCCCATAAATGCCTAGGCAGAATAATAATCCATCAAATACCATGAATAACCAAGGTAGCTCAGAAAGAAAATAAACTTAAAGACATGGAAATATGTGATTTACATGACAGACAATTCAAGATTGCAGTTCTGAAAAAAAACTCAATGCAATACAAGAAAACTCAGAAAGGCAGTTTAATAAATTCAGAAATAAAAATCAATGAACAAAAAGAGTACTTACTGAAGAGACTGAAACTATAAAATAGAACCAAACAGAAATTCCAGAGCTGAAGAACTCAATGAAAGAGACAAAGAACGAACTAGAAAGATTAGGAAATAGAACTGACCAGATAGAGGAAAGAATTGGTGGTATCAAAGATAGAAATTTAGAAATGATGCAGATGGCAGAAGAAAGAGATTTGAGAGTAATAATAATAAAAAAAGAATGCTATGAGAACTATTTGACTCCGTCAGAAAGAGCAATATAAGAACAATGTGTATATCAGAAGGAGAAGAGAGTGAGAAGGAAACAGAAAGCCTATTCAAACAAATAGTTGACAAGAACTTCCCAAAACTATGGAAAGAACTAGATCCTCAAATCCAAGAAACAAACAGAACAACTAATTATCTCAATCCAAAAACACCTTCTCCAAAACACATTATATTAAAACTGAAAAATTAATGACACAGAAAGGATTCTCAAGCAGTCAGGGAAAAGAAGACTGTAACCTAGAAAGGAAACCCCATTTGATTATCCTGGGATTTTCAGCAGAAACCCTATAAGCTAGGGAGAGAGAGACATCACCAGCCAAGAATAATATATCCAGAAAGTTATCCTTTAAATATGAAGGAGATACAAAGACTTTTAAGGTATACAGAAGCTGATGGAATTTACCACCACAAGATCAGCATTACAGGAAATACTGAAGGGTGTTCTTCTACCTAAAACAAAAATACAGAAGAATACAAAACTATGAGTAAGATAACTAACAAGCAGACAAAAGCAGGAAATTGCAACCCTTGTTCAGAATAGTTTAATATACACTTAAATATAGCATAAAGGTTATAGGAGGTGGAAATATTTAAAAAGAAGTAAAATTATCTATTCCAATTTGGAAATGACCTCACAACATTAAAAACAGACAATTTTTGACAAGACTATAAAATGAGAGGTGGTAAACGTCTGAATTTGCAGACGGGAATGGAGATAAATGCATGCAGAAGGGAACTACTGTATATATGAAACTTTCTTTTGCATAAGCCTAATGGTAACCACAGAAATTAAAATATAGAACTGACACATAACATAAAAAAAAAAGAGGAAACAGAGGGGGAAAAAGAAATCATAGAATACCACCAAACCAAAATAACAGACAGAAACACAAGGGAAAAGAAACAATGGAGACACAGAGCTACCAGAAAACAAAATGTAAAATGGCTATATTACATCCTCATATATCAAATCACCCTAAATATAAATGTACAAAACTCACCAATAAAAGGCACAGAGTAGTGGGTTGGATCAAGAAACAAAACTGAACTAAATGCTGCCTTCAGGAAACACATCTCAGCTGCAAGGACAAACAGACTCAAAGTGAAGGTGTGAAAAATGATACTCCAAGCCAATGGCATCCACAGAAAAGTCAGTGTAGCTGTACTTATATCTGAGAAAATAGATTTCATGATAAAAAAGGTAACAAGAGAAAAAGATGGATATTTTGTAATGATAAAGGGGACAATACATCAAAAAGACATAACACTTATTGGTATATATGCACTCAATTTGGGAGAACCAACATATAAAACAACTAATAGAATTAAATGGAAAAACTGACAAAAACACAATAATAGTAGGGGACCTAAATATTGACAGCAATGGATAGATTATCGAAACAGAAAATCAATAAGGAAATACCAGCTTTAAATGACACATTAGGCCAAATGGACATAATTGATATTTACAGAGCCTGTCATCCCAGAACACATTATTCTCTAGTGCACATGGAACATTTTCAAGCATAGACCGTATTTGGGTCACAAACTAGCCTCAAGAAATTTAAGAAGATTGAAATCATACAAAGCATATTCTATGACTACAATGCTTTGAAATTGGAAATCAACTGCAAAAATAAAGTGGGGAAAAACACAAATATATGGGGATTAAACAACATGCTATGAAACAATGACTAGGTCAAAGAGAAAATAAAAGATGAGATCCAAAGATATGTAGAGACAAATGACAATGGCAATATGACTTATCAAAGATTTTGGGATACAGCAAAAGTGGTAATAAGAGGGAAGTGTATATCATTACAAATCTACCTCAAGAAACAAAAATCTCAAATAAACAATTTAACATTGCACCTTTAAAAACTAGAAAAAGAAGAACACATGAAGCCCACAAGCAGTGGAAGGAAAAAATAATAAAAATTACAGTAGAATTAAATGAAATAGAGAATAAAATGATAATAGAAAATTAATACAAAAAAGAGTTCGTTTTTTGAAAAGATTAATGAAATTGACAAACCTCTGGCTAGAGTAAGAAGAAAGAGAAAAGAATGAAATAAACAAAATCAGAAATGAAAGGGGAGAACTTACAAAGCACACCACAGAAATACAAAAGACTATAAAGAATACTTTAGGCAGAAATTACCTGCTCCTGGGCCTTACAGTTTTGTTTTTTTTCTCTGCTTCCAGACCCAAGGCCTCTGCTGCAACCAGCCTCCACCAAATCCTCAGTCAGGCCAAGAAGCATCCAAGGTTGATCCCCCTCCTTGTATTTATTGAAGCTGGAGGTACTGGAGTTGCACTGTATATATTGTGCTTAGCATTGTTCATTACAGATGTTTGTTGGGACAAAAAGAATAACCTGGAACCCTGGAACAAACTGGGTCCCAATGATCAGTACAAGTTCTACTCAGTGAATGTAGATTACAGCAAACTGAAGAAAGAAGGTCCAGATTTCTAAATGTAATATTCACTATTAAGCTGCTTAGAATGAAGGTCTTCCAGAATCCACCTGCACAATTTGCCATTTAACCAGGAAATATTTCCCCTCCAAATGTATTTTGGAGTTTACACTGATTAATAAATGCAAAACTTGAAAAAGAAAAAAAGACTATAAAAAGCGATATGCCACCAAATTTGATAACCTTGAAGAAATGGATAAGCTAGAAATATATAACCTTCCAAGACTGAATCATGAAAAACTGGAAAATCTCAATAGACTGATCAACACTAAGGAAATGGAAAACATTACCAAAAACCTCTTCAAAATAAAAGTTCAGGATCAGATGGTCTCACTAGTGAATTCTACTAAACATTCAAGAATATTTAATACCTATCCTTCTCACACTCTTCCAAAAAATTGAAGAGGCAATATACTCTAACTCGCTTTATGAGGCCAAAATTACTCTGATACCAAAACCTGGCAAGTAGAACACACACAAAAAATAAAATTACAGACCAATATCTCTGATGAGTATAGATGCAAAAATCTTTTTCTGTTGTTTGTTTTTTTTTGTTTTTTCCTCCTTCTTCTGCGTCCCCCGCCCCACTCCAGTTCAAGCCCTAGTTTCTCAGTCTAGGTGGGTAGGACACAGCTCCCTGGCCCATGCTGGTATTATGAGCCTTGAGCTCCCCCGACTGGGGCAGTAGGTTGCCAGTTGTCGGTCGGCCGCTAATAGCAGCTCACGGCAGCCGGCTGCTGACCACTCACTCTTGCCACCGGCCACCATAGCAGCACTCAGCACCCTGCGGCAGCTTATGCCAACCTCCAGCAGCTCACGGCAGTCCAGCTCCAAGGAGAGCTGCTGTTCACAATCTTAGCTGTACAGGGCGCAGCTCACTGTCTCATGTGGGAATAGAACCAGTGACCTTGGCAGTAGGAGCACAGCACTCCAACCACCAGAGCCACCGGGCTGGCCTCTAGATGCAAAAATGTTAACAAAATACTAGCAAAGTGAAGATAACACTATGTTAGAAAGATGATACATCACGGGCAAGTGGGGTTCATTCCAGGAACACAAGGATGGTTCAACATATGCAAATAGATCAATATATAACACAATACACAACTGCAACAAAATAAAAGATAAAAAGTATATGATCATATCAATAGATGCTGTAAAAAGCCTTTGATGAGATACAGCATCCATTTATAATTAAAATACTCAATGAAATCGGTATAGAAGGAAAGTACCTCAACATAATACAGGCCATATACTACAAAGCCTCAGTTAATATTATACTCAATGGTGAAAAACTGAAATCTTTTCTTCTAAGATCACGAACAAAACAGAGATGCCCACTCTTACCAGTTATTCATATAATGCTGGAAGTCCTGCCTAGAGCAATAAGGCAAGAAAAAGAAATAAAAGGCATACAAATTGGGAATGAAGAATTCAAATTGTCACTTTTTGCAGACGACATGATTTTTTATGTAGAAAACACTAAAGACACCACCAAAGAAACTATTAGAAACAATAAACAAACACAGTAAAGTTGCAGGATACAAAATCAATTAGAAACAATAAACAAACACAGTAAAGTTGCAGGATAGATAATCAATGTACAAAAGTCCATTGTGTTACTATATAATTGTAGTCACACAACAGCCTAGCCAACTGTCCCCCTGGGTCTTTCCTTAAGGAAAGAAGAGTCTGTGAGAGTGTGCCTTTCTGGGACTCTGTTCCATCCTTTATGTTTACACCTTATGTCTCTCTGTCTGGTCCCCAAAAGATGGTTTGCAGCCAAAGATGGGTAAGATATCTCACGGGAGATACAACCTAAGCCAGGCGGAACCGAGTGGGGACCCCCCGATGTGATGCCTTAGAAAAATATGGGAAGGGGCCTTGCCTCCCCTTCACCCTGCCTGGGAAAAGCTGTTGCCGGCTCTGGCTTTTCCCTTGCACCTGTTTGTGAGAGAAGTCATGAGGACAACAAAGATCAGTTCTCTCCACTTATCTCAACGGAGCTGTTACAATATGAGAGACTTGACCCTGAAAAGGTACATACCTTAGGTTAGACATCATGGGACCTTGTGCTTTGGCTGTTTACAGACAAAGGGTGATCGGAATAAACATTTTTCTGCTATGATGTATGAGTCTCACAGACCATGTAAGAAACAATGTTACTTTCTTGTATTTGTATGTCTACCAATAAAAACCTTCAGTCGGCCTTATTCTGGGCTCCAGTCCTCTGAGACTGAGAGACCCCTGGCCTTTAGAGAGATTTAATTGCATTAAGTCTCTGTTTGTTTCTTTCTTAAAAACTTAATCCAAATCGCCTCTTCTCGCACACTCACTGCCCGTGTTGCGCTGGACGCGACATATAATAACAGCAAAATTTCAGTAAAAGCCATTAAAATCAACTCCATTTGCAGTTGCAACAAAAAGAATAAAATACCTGGAAATAAACTTAGGGAATGCCCAGTGGCTTAGGCAGTTGGCATGCCGTGCTCCTGATGCTGAAGGCCAGCGGTTGGAGTCCCACATGGGCCGGTGAGCTGAGCCTTCTACAGCTAAGATTGTGAACAACAGCTCTCCCTGGAGCAGGCCTGCTGGGGGCTGCCACGAGTGGCTGGTGGCCAGTAGCAGCCATAATGAACAGCCGGCAGGTGGTGAGAGCTGCTGTGAGCGACCAACTAACGACGGGCAACGACTGCCTCAGCCATGGGGAGTGCAAGAACAATGGCTTGAACCAGAGTGGAAGAGGGGAAGGTGGAAGAAACGGGGGGGAAAAAGATTGAATTTTCTTAGAGACCATAAGGGATCCAACTTTTCTATTTAGAACAATAACTTTGGTGGCAGCATGGACAATGGATAAGATGGGAAGAGAAAAAAAGAAGGAGGGAGGGAGAGAAACAGAGAGGAAGGAAGGAAATTTGTCAGTTACTATTTACTAAGATTTTAATAATTGTCACACATTGCACTCAGCAATTTCAGTTGCAATAGCCCAGATGATTACAGTGGAATTGAGGAGAATGCATCCAGAGCTTCTTAGAAAGTAGGATCAATAAAGTCTGTGATGATTGGTTTGATGTGAATGATGAAAGAGTAGGAGGTCTTGAGGAGAAAAATAAGAATCTGTTTTCAGGTGCACATAATGAGTCTAGCTGGGGAACCGTTGTCTTGGTTTTGTGGTTTGGCAAAGTATTGGCCTCTACCACCATAGGGGCCAGAGCTCCTGCTTCTAAAGTTTCCTCCTCTCATGGATCCAAAAGTTGAAGATTGATTATTGTAATTACCAAAATCACTGTAGCTTCCGCCACCTCCAAAATTGCTTCCACAACCACCGCCAAAGCTGTCTCCGCCTCCTCTGTTGTTAGAGCTGTCATAGCTGCCACTCCCGTCATAGTCACTGCCCTGGTTTCCATCACCCTGTCCACCACTTCCATAGCCTCTGCTTCTTCCAGGGTAACCATGGCCACCTCCTCCAAAATTGCTTCAATCATTACCAAATCCATGATAGCCACCCCCACTGACACCATATCCTTCACCACTACAACTGCAACCAAAGACACCTCGACCACTGAAGTTTCCTCCACAACCAAGTTGTCATTCCCACCAAAACCACCTCCTCAACCACCACCGACATTTCTAGAACAACTTCAACCCCTTTGACTATACGAAACACTAGCCATCTCTTGCTTAGATAGGGCTTTCCTTACATCACAGTTGTGACCATTCACACTATGGTATTTTGGAATGACAAACTTGCCTACAGAGTCATGGTCATCAAAGGTCAGAAAAGCAAAGCCTATGTTCTTGCCACTGCCTCAGTCAGTCATGATTTCAATCACTTCAGTTTTCCCACACTGTTCAAAATCATCTCTTAGGTGATGATCTTCTGTGTCTTCTTTAATATCACCAATAAAAATCTTTTTTTGAATAGAAATGGTGGCATGAATGGAGCCTCTTGAGCTCTCCCCTGGAATTTACAACAAATTGAACATCTACAATTCCACAAAGGACTCCCTGTGCAGCAGACAGTCAAGACTAAGAGACGCGCAATTGAAATCATCTAAAGGTGGGCAAATTGGGCAAGCAGGGGAGGAGGGAAAGGGGAAGTACAGAGATGCAGGCTGCGTGGACGCAGATTGCGGATCGAGCTCCATGCTCCCTGCATTCTGGAGCTATCACAGTTGCGGGAGAAGGAAGAATTCAGACTGCTAGCGCTCCCCTTATGGTTCACAGTCATGCCTGAGGGATCAGCATATAACACGGCTGAACCCAATGCTCACGGCAGAGACCTCGGAGTAAAGACAGGGAAGCAGGATGAGAATGGTGGTTTAAGCCCTCACTGCCAAGCAGAGGATGGAAGGCTTAGGCACGGAGCCTAGCCGCCCCCTCCCCATCCTCACTGAGCTCCCCCCACTCCCACCTGCCCAGTGCTAGAAGTGGAAAGTTAGCAGTGTCAGATCAAAAGAACAGAATATTTGCAGTTCTGAGAACTGCAGATGCAGCCACAGACTCGCAACCCAACTAGTTCTGGCAAAAAGGAGGCAGCCTTGGGTGAAGAACTGGCTGTGATGGTAGTTGCTGCCATTGCTCTGGGCCACCTCTCACAACCCAACCCACCCCTGTCCCCACCTATCTGGGCGGATCCCTGCAGTGGTAAACAGAGCCGCTGAAACACACAGGCCCTGAATCTGATGCAGGAAGAAATTCAGAACTTCAGAAGCTCTCCACGTCCCCCCACAGAGGCAATGACCTAACACCCCGGAGACCTGCTCACAGAAGAGAAGCCCACCCTCCAGGGAATTGCCCCCATTGTGTGAGAAGCCAGAACAGTGCAGAGAAAATATAACACTACAGCATGACACAGAATAAAAGGCTGCTCTCAGAGAGAAAATAAAGCATTCTACCAATACCTACTGGAAAGCAAAAGAAAGACCTCTTCCTATAAACCTGCTGCAGAACCTACTCCTGTAGATGCCCAGGAAGAGAAATAATAATTCATTAATTGCCATGAATAAGCAAGGTAAAAAGACAGCTCAGAAAGAAAATGAAAAGTCTCCAAAAAATGAACTTAAAGATATGGAAATATGTGATTTAAATGATAGAGAATTTAAGATTGCAGTTCTGAAAAAACTCAACAAGATGCAAGAAAACACACAGGTAGTTTGATGAACTCAGAAACACAATAAAAGAAAAAAAATGAACATTTTTCCAAAGAGATTGAAATTTTAAAACAGAACCAAATAGAATTTCTGGAGATTTACAACTCAGTAAAAGAAATGAAGAATGAAATAGCTAGCTTAGGTAATACAGCTGACCACATAGAGGAAAAAATCAGTGACATAGAAGATAGAAATCTGGAAATGACACAGATGAAAGAAGAGAGAGACTTGAGAGTTATAAGAAATGAAAGAACTCTACAAGAACTTTTCTGACTCCATCAGAAAGAGCAATACAAGAATAATGGGCATACCAGAAGGAGAAGAAAGGGAAAAGGGAACAGAGAGTATATTCAAACAAATAGTAGGTGAGAACATCTCAAACCTTTGGAAAGAACTGGATCCTCAAATCCAAGAAGCAAATAGAACCCTAATTACCTCAATCCCAGTGGGCCTTCTCCAAGGCACATTGTATTGAAGCTGTCAAAAATTAACAACAAAAAAAGAATCCTCAAGGCAGCCAGGGAAAAGAAGACGGTAATCTACAAAGTAAAGCCCATTAAATTATTATCAGATTTTTCAGCAGAAACTCTACAAGGCAAGAGGGAGTGGAATCAAATATTCAAACTATTGAAAGAGAGACATTATGAGCCAAATAAACATATCCATCCAGTAAACATATCCCTTAGATATGAAGGAGGAATAAAGACCTTTCCATACATACCAAAACTGATGGAATTTTCTAATACATGACCTGCACTACAAAAAATACTGAAGGAGGTTGTTTGACCTAAAAAAAAAAAAAAAAAAAAAGAATACAAGAATACAAAACCATGAGTAGTATTATGAACAGACACAAAGAAGCAGGACATGAACATTTTACCAAATAAGACACTACACTTAAAGATAATATGCAAGTTAAAGAAGAAGGGAAAAAAACTTAAAAAAGAAAAGAGGAAAAAGACAACTTGCTCCTGCAGTGCAGAAACCAACTCACAGCATAAATAGGGATAATTTGTGACAATAAAAACATAAAAGGGGAGAAAGTAAAGGTCTGAAGCAGTACGGGGAATGGAGAAAGTAAACATGCTGAAAAAATGGAATACTCTAAATATAAAACTTTCTTTTACATAAACTTAATGGTAACCACTTGTTGTGTCCATCGCAACATGGGCAGTGAGAGAATGAGAAGGGGTGGTGAAGGGTTAAAAAAGAAACAGAAATCAAGAAAGTTTTGAAACAGGGGCCAAGGGTCTCACAGCCTCAAAGGACTGAGAGCCCCAAATCAGGCCACCTCGTGGCTTTTATTGATGCACATACAAGGAAGTAGCATTGTTTTTACGACGGTCTGTGAGTCCCATACACCATACCAGAAAACTGCTTCAAACCAATCACGCTTGCCTGTCTGAAGTCCCATGATGTATAAATAACTATTGTTTGTATCTCCCCAGGGGACAAAACCTTTATGTTGAAAACTTACTGAGATGGAGAACTGATGTCATCACATCTAGAATCACTTCCCAAGCAGGTTGTGGGAAGGAATACAGCCACAGAGGCAGAAGCTCTCCTTAGACGGGGGAAGGTAGGGGGCTGTGCCCACCTCTATCAACCCCCGTGAATTCTCCTGGTGGTCCCCACGCGACTGTGCCTGTCTTAGGTCATTCCTTTCTTGAGGAATCTTACCCGTCATTGGTTAGCCAGCCACCCTTTGGGGCCAAACAAGGAGATGGCATAAAGGTGAAGCAATGTCCCTGAAAGGAATAGTCTCACAGACTCTTCTTTCTTTTTAGGGGTAGGTACGAGGGGACAGACAGACATGCTGCTGTGTGACAACAACCACTCAAAAAAATTCCAGAACTGAAATATACAACATAAAAAAAAGAAGAAACAGAGGAGGAAAAATCATAGAATACCACCACACTGAAATAGTAGACAGCAACAAAAAGGCAAAAAAACAATAGAGACACAGTTCTACCAGAAAACCAAAGATAGAATGATAGGAAATCCTCACATATCAATAATCACCCTAAAAGTAAATGGACTGAACTCAACAATAAAAAGGCACAGAGTAGCAGATTGGATCAAAAAACTAAACTCAACCATAGGCTACCTCCAAGAGACACATCTCAGTTACAAGGACAAAGTGAAAGTGTGGAAATTAACACTCCAAGCAAATGGTATTAAAAAGAGAAAATCGGGTGTAGCTATACTGATATCAGATGAAACAGACTTCAGGTTAAAAAAAGGTAACAAGAGACAAAGATGGACATTTCATAATGATAAAGGGGACTATACAACAAGAAGACATAACAATCATCAATATTTATGCCCCCAATCAGGGAGCACTGAAATATACCAGGTAACTACTAACAGAACTAAAGGGAGAAATTGACCAAAACACAATTATAAAAGCGGACCTAAATACATCATTGACAGCTATGTATAGATCATCCAAACAGAAAATAAAAAAAGAAATTGTAGCCCTAAATGACACATTGGATGAAATGGACATAATTGACATTTATAGAGCACTTCCTCCTAGAACATCAGACTATACATTCTTTTCTAGTGTACATGGAACATTCTCAAGGATAGACTATATATTGGGGCATACAACTAGCCTCAGCAAATTTAAGAAGATTGAAATTATACCAAGTATATTTTCTGATCACAAGGCTATGAAATGGGATATCAACTGCAAAAAGAAAGCAGGAAAAAACACAAATATGTGGAGATTAAACAACATACTTTTAAAGAACGACCGAGTCAAAGAAGAAATTAGAGGAGAAATCAAAAGGTATAGAGAAACAAATGAGATTGAAAATACATCCTACCAAACTTTTTTGGATGCAGCAAAAGCAGTTTTCAGAGGGAAGTTTATATCATTACAGGCCTATCTCAAGAAAGAAGAAAAATCCCAGATAAATAGCTTCATGTTACACCTTAAAGAACTAGAGAAAGAAGGACAAATGAAACCCAAAGTCAGCAAAAGGAAGGAAATAATAAAAATCAGAGCAGAACTAAATGAAATAGAGAACAAAAAGACAATAGAAAAAATTAATGCAACAAAGAGCAGGTTCTTTGAAAACATTAATAAAATTGACAAACCCTTGGCTAGACTCACTAAGATACAAAGAGAAAGGACACAAATAAATAAAACCAGAAATGAAAGAGGGGAAGTTACCATGGATGCTACAGAAATACAAAGAATACTATGAAGGACTATCTGACACCAAATTCAATAACCTAGAAGAAATGGATATGTTCTTAGAAACATATAGCCTTCCTAGTCTGAATCACGAAGAATTAGAAAATCTAAATAGACCGATAACCAGTAAGGAAATTGAATCAGTCATCTGAATCCTTCCCAAAAGCAAAACTCCAGGACCAGATGGCTTCACTAGTGAATTCTACCAAACCTTCAAAGAGTATCTAATACCTGTCCTACACAAACTCTTCCAAAAATTTGAAGAAGAGACAATACTTCCTAACTCATTTTATGAGGCCAACATTGCTCTGACACCAAAACCTGGTAAGGATAACACGAAAAAAAGAAAATTAGAGACCAAATATCTCTTGTGATTACAGATGCAAAAATCCTAAACAAACTTTTAGCAAATCAAATGTAACAGTGCATTAAAAAAATTATGCATCACAACCAAGTGGGGTTCATCCCAGGGGCACAAGGGTGGTTCAACATATGCAAATCGATCAATGTGATACATCACATAAACAAAATAAAGGACAAAAATTATATGATTATGTCAATAGATGCAGAAAAAATATTTGATAAGATACAACATCCATTTATGATTAAAACAGTTAATAAAAGAGATATAGAAGGAAAATACCTTAACATAATAAAGGCTGTATATGACAAACCCTCAGCTAATATCATAATTAACAGTGAAAAACTGAAGCCCTTTGCTCTACGTTTAGGAACACGACAGGGCTGTCCCTTATCACCTCTGCTTTTCAACATAGTATTGGAAGTCCTAACCAGAGCAATTAGGCAAGAGAAAGGAATAAAAGGCATCCAAATAGGGAACAAAAAAATTAAATTGTTTCTTTTTGCAGATGACATTATGCTATATGTAGAAAACCCTAAAGACTCCATCAAAAAGCTATTAGAAACAATAAACAAATATAGTGAAGTTGCCGGCTACAAAATCAACATACAAAAGTCCATTGCATTTCTATATGAACGGTGAAACCTCAGAAAAAGAAACAGACAAACAAAAAGCAATTCCTTTTGCAATAGCAACAAAAATAATCAAATACCTAGGAATAAACTCAACCAAGGATGTGAAAGACCTATACACTGAAAACTATAAGACATTTTTAAAAGAAATTGAAGAAGACACAAAGAAATGGAAAGATGTTCCATGTTCATGAATTGGAAGAATCAAGATAGTTAAAATGGCCATATTACCCAAAGTAATATTCAGACTTAATGAAATCCCCGTCAAAATCCCGGTGGTATTTTTAAAGAAATAGAACAAAAAAACTCATCAGATTTGTATGGAACTACAAAAGACCCCAAATAGCCAAAGCAATCCTAAGAAAAAAGAACAATGCTGGAGGTATCACACTCCCTGACTTTAGCTTGTACTACAGGGAAACAATATTCAAAACAGTATGGTATTGGCAGAAAAACAGACACACAGACCAATAGAATAGACCTGAGAACCCAGAAATAAATCCACATAAACATGGGCAGATAATTTTTGACAAAGAAGTCAAAAACATACAATGAAGAAAACACCGCCTCTTCAATAAATGGTGCTGAGAGAACTGGAAAGCCACATGCAAAAGAATGAAACTAGACTGCTATCTGTCACCATGTACCAAAATTAATTCAAAATGGATCAAAGACCTACACATAAGACCTGAAACAATAAACTGCATAGAAGAAAACATAGGTACTAAACTTGTGGACCTTGGGTTCAAAGAGGATTTTATGAATTTGACTCTAAAGGCAAGGGAAGTAAAAGCTAAAATAAATGAATGGGACTATATCAAACTTAAAAGCTTCTGCACAGCAAAAGAAACCATCGACAAAATAAAGAGGCAATCAACCGAATGGAAATGATTTTTGCAAACAGCGCCTCCGATAAGGGGCTAATATCCAAAATACATAAGGAACTCATACAACTCAACATAAAAAATAAAAACCCAAACAATCCAATTAAAAAATGGACAGAGGACCTGGAAAGACATTTCTCCAAAGATGGCCAATAGACCATCTGAAAAAATGCTCAACATCACTAATCATCAGAGAAATGCAAATAAAAACCACAATGAGATATCACCTCACACCAGTTAGAATGGCTATCATCACCAAGACAAATAATAAGTGTTGGAGAGGCTGTGGAGAAAAAGGAACCCTCAGACACTGTTGGTGGGGATGCAGACTCGTGCAGCCGTTATGGAAGGCAGTGTGGAGATTCTTCAAAAAATTAAGAATAGGGCCGGCCTGGTGGCTCAGGCGGTTGGAGCTCAGTGCTACTAACTCTGAAGGCTGGCGGTTCGATTCCCACATGGGCCAGTGGGCTCTCAACCACAAGGTTGACACTTCAACTCCTAGAGTCCCGCAAGGGATGGTGGGCTGTGCCCCCTGCAACAAGCAACGGCAATTGGACCTGGAGCCGAGCTGCGCCCTCCACAACTAAGACTGAAAGGACAACAACTTGACTTAGAAAAAAGTCCTGGAAGTACACACTGTTCCCCAATAAAGTCCTGTTCCCCTTCCCCAATAAAATCTTTTAAAAAAATTAAGAATAGAATTACCATATGACCCAGAAATCCCTCTCTTGGGTATCTACCCGAAAAATCTGTTAAACATTTATCCATAAAGATATATGTGCTCCAATGTTCATTGCAGCTTTATTTACACTGGCAAAGACAAAGAAATAACCAAAATGTCCTTCGAAAGATGATTGCGTAAAGAAGTTGTGGTAAATATGCACAATGGAATACTATTCTGCCATAAGAAAAGATGAAATAGTGCCATTCGCGACAACATGGATGGATCTTGAGATTATAATGCTAAGTGCAATATGTCACACAGAAAAAGTTGAGAACCACATGATTTCACTGATATGTGGTATATAAAACTGAAAGCAACAAAGGAACAAGACAAAAAAATGAAGAAAAAAACCTCATAGATACAGACAATAGTTTAGTGGTTGCCAGAGGGTGGGGTGAGGGGCTGGTAGATGAGGGTAAAAGGGATCAAATATATGATGGATGGAGAACTGACTCTGGATGGTGAACACACAATGTGACATATAGATGATGCATCACAGAATTGTACACCTGAAACCTATGTAACTTTACTAACAATTGTCACCCCAATAGACTTTAATTTTAAAAAAATCTTTTCCACAGTGGGTACCAGGTCTTTGAGAATCTTCTCTTGAGAGCCTTCTTTTTCCACAACTCTTCACCCACCTAGTGTGACCTTGCCTTCATGGTTGCACCCACCTCCTCCACTGTGGCATAGGTGACAAACCCAAAGACTCTGGAGCACGTGGTGTTTGGGTCTCTCATCACCACACAGTCTCTGAGCATTCCCCATTGCTCAAACTGGCTCCTCAGATTCTCACTGGTTGTCTCAAAGCTCAAACCTCTGATGAAGAGCTTCTGCAGCTGTTTGGACTCTTTGGGAGACGACTTAGACATGATGACCGTGGGAGGGGAGACTTTAATGATGCTTACTCGTGGGTGTCCACCATCAGAAAAGGTACACCACATTTTCTTTACCCATTCATCTGTTGATGGATATTTGGATTTCTTCCATCTGTTGACTATTGTGAATAATGTGCAATGAAGATGGGTGTAAAATATCTCTTCAAGATCCTGCTTTGAATTCTTCTGCATATATACCCAGAACTGAGATTGCTGGATCATATGGTGATTTTTTTTAAAACAATTTTTGAGGAACCTCCACATTGTATTCCTTAATGGCTGCCCTATTTCATATTCCTCCACTAGTACACAAGGTTTCCAAATTCTCTGCATCCTCAGCAACACTTTATTTTCTATTCTTTTCATAGTGGCCATTCTAATGTGTGTGAGGTGATATCTCATTATGGTTTTGATTGGCATTTTTCTTATGATTAGTGATGTTGAGCATCTTTTCATATGCTTGTTGGGCATTTGTATGTCTTCTCTGGAGAAATATCTATTCAAGTTATTTGGCCATTTTTAAAATCAGATTTTTTTGGGGGGTGGCCCGTTAGCTCAGTTGATTAGAGTGTGCTGCTAATAACACCAAGGTTGCCGGTTTTATCTCCACATGGGCCACTGTGAGCTGTGCCCTCCTTAAAAAACTAAATAAATAAAATAAAATAAGATTTTTTTTGTTGTTGAGTTTTAAGAGGTGTCTCTCTCTCTATATATATATATATATATGTATATAGATAGATAGATAGATAGATATAGATGTATATATATCTATATATGTATATTAAAATTTTCTATATTTTTATTTTATTATTATTTTTTTACCGTTTTTTGTTGAATTTTAAGAGGTCTTTATATATAAATTTATATATATTAAACGTTTTCTATATTTTTATTTTTATTTTATTATTATTATTTTCTTACCTTTTTTTTTAAGGAGGGTGCAGCTCGCAGTGGCCCATGCAGGGATCGAATTGACAACCTTGGTGCTACTAGCACCACTCTCCAACCAACTGAGCTAACTTGCCACCCATATATATTCTTGATATTAATCCCTTATCAGATATATGATTCGCAAATATTTTCTCCCATTCTGTAGGGTGACTTTTGCTCTGTTCATTGTTTCCTTTGATGCACAGAAGTTTTTAAATTCGATGTATTCCATTTGTCTATTTTTGCTTTTGTTGCCTGTGCTTTTGGTGTCACATCCAAGAAATCATTGCCAAATCCAATGTCCTGTAGCCTTCTCCTTATATTTTCTTCTAGGAGTTTTATAATTTTAGATCTTACTTTTAGGTTTTTAATTCATTTTGAGTTAATTTTTGTATATGGTGCAAGGTAAGGGTCTAACTTCATTATCTTGTGTGTGGATATCCAGTTTTCCTAACACTGTTGAAGAAACTATCCTTTTCCTATTGTGTAGGCACCCTTGTTGAAGAACATTTGACCATATACGTGAGAGTTTATTTCTGTGCTCTCTATTCTGTTCCATTGGTCTATGTGTCTGTCTTTATGCTGTCTTGATTACTGTTGTTTTGTAGTATGTTTTAAAACCAGGAAGAGTCCTCCAGCTTTGTTCTTTTTTTCGAGATTGTTTTGGCTCTTTGGGGGTCCCTTGAGATTCCATATGCATTTAGGATGAGCTTTTCTATTTCTGCAAAAAAAAAAAATCATTGTGTTTTGATAGGGATTACATCAAATCTGTAGATTGCTTTGAGAAGTATGGACATTTTAACAATGTTAAGTCTTCAAATCCATGAACTTGTCTTTTTTATTTATTTGTATCTTCTTTGATTTCTTTTAGCAATGTTTTGTAGTTTTTGGTCTTTCATCCCTTGATAAGGAGGGGCTCTTACCTTTGAGATAGGAGAAACAGGAGTCTACTACTGCCTTGACCAACTGCAACCACTATCATTGCTATATCTCTACATTGCTATATAATTCTACTGAGTGTCTATCCTTAGAAAACACACCTTCTGTGCTTGCTCTTAAACATCCCAGGCCAGATCCTACCTGGTGCTACCACCTGAGCCATAGGTGTGACTCACAGTGTGCTCAGGGAATGCTGGCAAATACTTGCTTACATGTCAACTCACATACAAAAACAGAAGTTCCTTCTCCAAGGGCATGGATATTTGAAGGGTGTTTCCCTTCATTGATCTCACAAACACAAGACTTAGAATGACCTTTGAGACACTCTCTTTTTGAGTTTGCCTGAAATTCTTGCATGTTTCTGAAAGAAGAAAGACATGTTTTCCCTGATTCAAGATCATGGAGGCAGATATTTCTGGCCAGAACTAGTGTGGTACAGAGGTAAACATAGTGTCAGATTTAGAAAAATTGAGCTTAAATCCTTATGATCTGATCTTGGGCACGCCCCTTACCTTACCTGAGTGAGAATTAGGTGGCATAATGTAACATATGTTACATTATGCCAACATAAAGTTAGTCCTTAGCAAGTATTATTTTCTTCTCTCTCCTTTTCCTTATTTAGTGGCCTAACACTTTATCTGCACCACTATAAAATGAGATAGAATTAAATTTAACAGATTTATTGGCAGAAACCCCACAAGTAAAGTGTCAATAAACACACCTGTGTGTGTGCATAATAACTTTTCTCTTAAACGAGAAAGAAGTTTATTTGTCTCTCTTAAAAGTTTAGACTGGGGGTGGACAGTAGCTCAGTTGGTTAGAGTGCCAGCTCTGGGCAACGAGGCTGCCAGTTCGATTCCCACATGGGCCAGCGAGCTGCAACCTTCTGCAACTAGAACGAAGTGAACGAGCTGCCGCTCAGCTCCCGGGTTGCCAGATGGCTCAGTTGGTTGGAGCGCGGGCTCTCAACCACAAAGTTGCCAATTCAACTCGTCAACTTTCACAAGGGATGGTGGGCTCCACCCCTGCAACTAACAATGGCAATTGGACCTGGAGCTGAGCTGCACTCTCCACAACTAAGATTGAAAGGACAACTTAACTTGGAAAAGTCCCAGAAGTACACACTGTTCCCCAATAAAGTCCTGTTCCCCTTCCCCCCAAAAAAAGAAAGAAAAAAGTTTAGACTGGTGGTCCAGTTGCTAGAATGGTCTTCCATGGTGTCAGAGTCTTGAGCTCCTTTGATCCAGGTGCTCCATTCTGTGTGGCCTCCTTCAGAAGGACAGCATCTGTATCCCAGCAGGAAGGAGGGAGAGAAAAAGAAGAGGGAAGGGTGTGTGCCATCTTTTGAGGAAGATTCCTGTTATGTCCAAAACTTACTTGGCCTCACCTAGCTGCAAGAGAGGCTGGCAAATATAGTCTTTACCCTGGGAAGCCATGTACAATCAGAGTGAGTTTGATTTTTACAGAACAGTGGGTTGGTCTCAACCATGGCTGCCCACTAGAAACATGTGGGGAATTTTAAAGAATCCCAATGCCCACGCTGCACCCCAAAGTAAACCAGACTTGATGGGGATAGCACACAGGCATTGGTATTTTATGAAGCTGCCTCCTAAGTTCCAATGTGCAGGCAAAGGTTGAGAACCTCTGCTTAAAAGGTATATCAAGGACAAGCTAGCAGTGTTTGCCCAGCCACTGATTACAGCCCTCAGCCCAGTGGAGTTGGCTTGAGCCCCAATCAAGACTTAGTAAATCTGAATCTGGGCTTGGGAAGCATGGGGCTAGAGAATCTGTATTTGTAAATAAATTTCCCAGATGATTCTTATAGACAAGAGAAGTTGGAGAACCCCTAGGTTCCCACAATTACAAACTGGTTCAGAAAGCTGGCTGCTGTAGAATAGGCTTCTTTTAACAAGTTTGGAAAGATAAAGAATATTTTCTCTTCTTGATTTGTCTAGATGAGTAGTCTTCTTTCAATAGACACTCACTATATGCCAGGGTCTGTTCTAATAGCTAGAGATATATTAGTCAACAAAAGAGACAAAAATTCATACCCTCAGGGAGCTTCCATTCTGTCAGGGGGACATAGATGATCAACAATAAATCTAGTACATGAGTAAAGTTTGTTAAAGTAGATAACTATTTTGGGGGGAAAATAACTAGAGCTAGGTGAGGAAATCCTTACTGCTGAAAAGAGTGACGGCCTTTCCCAAATGTCCATGTTTTAATTCCTGGAATCTGTGAATATTTTATCTTAAATAGCAAAAAGGACTTTGCAGATGTGATTAAGGATTTAAGATGGGGAGATTATCCTGGATTATCTGGGTCAAAGCAACGTAATCACAAGGCTTCTTTTAAAGGGAAAGAGGAAGGTAGGAGAGTCAGAGCTGGAGAAAGAGATGTGACAATGGAAACAGAAATCAGAGAGAGAAAGAGAGAGAGAGAGAAAGAGAGACAGAGACAGAGAGAGAGAGAGAGAGAGAGAGAGAGAGAGAGAGAGAGATTTGATGATGCCATGTTACTCACTTTGAAAATGGAGGAAGGGGCCATGAACCAAGGAATGCAGTTGGCTTTTAGAAGCTGGAAAAGGCAAGGAAACAGATTCTTGAACCTCCAGAAGTAATGCAGCCCTGCAGACACCTTGATTTCAGTCCTATAAGACTGATTTCTCACCTCTGGAACTGTAAGATAATGAATTTGTATTGTTTTAAGCCAAAAAGTTTATGGTAATTTGTTATAGTGGCAATCGGAAATTAATAGTGGGAATGGGCACAGAGCAATATAAAATAGAGTGGTCAGGGTTGGCCTTATTAAAGTGAAAATTAAACAAAGGCTTGAAGGAGGTGAAGGAGCCAACCAAGGGGCTAACTGGGGGAAGAGCATTTCAGGCAGAAGGAAGAGAATAAAGGGCCTAAGAGGGAGCTGTCTGGTGTATCTGAGGTTCAGCAAAGAGGCCAGTGAAGCAGAGAGAGTGAGAAAGAGAAGTAGGGGAGGAGTTCAGAAAGTTGATGAGCCACGGTCAGTGCAGATCATGTGAGCCATTGCAGGTCATTGCCAAGACTGGCTTTTACTTTGACTGCAATGGAAATCACGAGAGGGTTCTCAGCAGAGAGGTGACACAATCTGTCTCCTGATTTAAAAGGATCCTCTGGGTGCTGAGTTGAGAAGAGACTGCAGGAAGATTTGGATAGAAGCAGGGAGAACATGCTGTTGCAACATCTGGGTGGGAGATGGTAGTGGTTCTGACCAGGGTCATAGCAGTGGTGAAAGTGGTCAGATTCTGGATACATTTTGAAGATCATCAACAAAATTTCCTGACAGAGGAAAGACAACAAACATGGTTGAGTTTTATTCCTGTGGAATTCTTAAGTGATTTTAAAAAATAATACCGCCTTTCCCAATCCTACCAAATATAGGAAGCTAGATTTAAAAAATCTCAAATCAGATAGATCCCTCTTTGGCCACGTATCCCATGCAACACCACAGAGTTGTGTTGCTAATGCTTAGGAGACCCTTGCACAGTAATAGTTGCCTGTCTAATCAGTTTTTTTCATCTATTAATCAAATTCTTTTCATCATGCTTGATACATATGATTTTTGGAATTCTTTGAACAGCTTGTAATATTTTACTGGTTCCCTCATTAATTATTTCCCCCCTAAAATTAGTTTTGATTAATGAGAAAATGAAATTATGTTATTTGCACACTTTAACCAAGATTGGTGTTATATTGGCTAAATCAAATCAATCCTTAGAGCTTCTTTAGCATGGGACATTCTGGGTGTCATTATTGAAGAAGGTGCCATTGTAAAAATAATCTTTAATAAACAGCTGCTATCATTTCAGATTACCTGCTATTTAGGCACTTTTAATTTTTTTAATCAGAAGGCACATTTAAAAATATAGATTACTGGCACTTGTAATGAATTTAACATTCATAGTTTGTGCAGGACTGCCCTCCAGAGTTGTAATTTACCAGTGAAGTTTCAGAAGCCACTTAGTTAGTGACTGACCCTAACTAGCCGCCCAGCATCACATCTCCTACTTTCGTGTTTTTCTCTACTCCTCCTCAAACTTGGTTACTCTCACAAAGTGACAAAAATTTGCTTTCCTTTTGGTTTTTATAACAGCTTTATTGAGATGTAATTCACATACCATACAATTCATTTATTTAAAGTGTACAATTCATTGGTTTTTAGAATATTCAGGTTTGTACATCTATCACCACAATCAATTTTAGGGCCTATTTCTTACCCTGTAAACAAAAACCCCACACGATGTTTTCCCCGTTTCTCTGTGTCCTGCCTTAGGTAACCACTAACCACTAACTTTCTGTCTCTATAGATTTGCCTAATTTCGATATTTCAAATAAATAGAATTGTGCAACATGTGGTCTTTTGTGATGGTTTCTTTCACTGAGCATAACGTTTTCAAGGTTCATCCATCTTGTAGCATGTGTCAGTAGTTCATTCCATTCCTTTTATGGCCAAATCATATTCCATTGTATGGATGGACTACATTTTGCTTATTCATTTATTAGTTGGTGGACATTTGGTTTATTTCTACTTTTTGGCTATTGTGGAAAATGCTGCTATGAACATTAATGGACAAGTTTGTGTATGGGCATGTTTTCATTTCTCTTGGGTATATACCTAGGAGTGGAATCATTATAGCCTCTAATGACTGTATATTTAACCTTTGGGAAAACTGCCAGACTGTTTTCCAAAGCAGCTGCACCATGTTATGTTCCCACCATCAATGTATGAGGATTACAATTCCTCCACATCTTTGCCAATATTTGTTACTCTTTTTTATTATAATAATCCTAGTGGGTATAAAGTGATAAAACATATTTCTTAACGAAAAATGGCCTGAAATGAAAGTCAATGCTAGAGCTTATGACTAAAAGAGACATCTAATCATTTTTAGTCAGAAGGCTATTTTATAATTGACTTTTGAATCCTGTATATATAAAAATCAGTAAGAGTCTGAAGGGTAACTTAAAATTTTCAACTAAACTTTATACTAAAGAGGTATTCATGAATTTGGGAATTTCGGAAGGTCTCAGGACTAGACCTGTGAATGTCAAGATTCTACTCTAGGTTAGAATACCAAATTTCTTTTGTCCCAGAGACAGTATTCTAAAAATCTTGCCATTAAAGATCAACTTGCTTCAGGGGCAGAGTAAAACTATTCATTTGTGCTTTAGTCTCACTGCCGTGGGAGACTCAGAGGAGAGATATTTTTAATTCCTTTCCTCCCCATCCAAGAAGCTTCTGTGTTCTGAATTAGGACTCCCCATCCCTAGAAGATTCCTGACAGCTTTCATGTTGCAAAGCTGGGGAAGGGGGAGTGCAGCTAGGGTTGCCTATAAAATATAGGATGCCCAGTTAAATTTGCATTTCAAATAAAGAATCAATTAAGTTTTCAATATAAGTTTGTCTCCCCCCCCAAAAAAAATGTGTTGTTTATCTGCTTACAAATTTAGCTGGGTATCCTATGTTTATATTGGCTTCATTTGACAACCCTAAGTGGAGGGTAAAAGTAGGAGCCCTTACCCTGCTTCTCCCCACCCATAAGGCTTTTTTTGGAGAGTAAACATCAGTTCAAAGAGATTCTACTGAGGGTGGAGGAAGTGGAACTGGCCAACATGAGAGCTGGAGTATTGGGGTTGGCTTTGGATTGGATTCAGCGAGGGTCTGGAGCCTGTGATTTATTGCCATGTGTCTGCTAAGAAAGTCCAGCCCACTGACGGTGTGAGCAGTGGGTGTGGGTGTTAAGAAGCTGAACACAAGGTGTGGTTGTTGGGGAGCTACACTGCCAAAATTCCTGCCAAATAATCCTAGATCACTGCATGACCCAAGAGAGGAAGCAACAGGGGCAAATGGGATGTGTCTGATACATTTAGAGAGCTTAGGTCAGTGACTGGCACAAAGTAGGTGCTCTATATGTAGTAGCTGCTATTTACGACAAATGGAGCAATGTGATGTTCGTGAATTTTCATAACATACATCAAAATAATACTGTACTTCTACCAAAGAAGTTTAGTTAGGTCTCTCCTTTTCTGAATGTCCATAGATTTTACTCTTTTAAGTCAATCTACCTTGGCATTAGGCATAGCAGTCAAAAAATTCCTAGCAGTCAACAAATTTCACTGTTCAGATTATAGGAAAATACATACTACTTGAGTACCGCAGGAATATCACAGTACTGTCCAATGATGGTTTTAGCCCAAGTCTTTTGAGCATTGTTCAGTACAATATTTAATACAGCTGAGATATTTGGAGAGTTATTTGGAGATTTTTGATAAAGGAATGTGACCCATATCTTTCAGGTTACTCAGCCTAATCACTAAATGGTTCATAATTCAACCCATTTCTATACCTCTAGATACACGAGGTCTGACAATTAAGTTTGCAAACTCACCTTAGAAAAAGTGCTACAGACCTCATTGCTGAATATCACTATGGTCACCTTCAAAGTACTCCCCTTGGGAAGCTATGCATGGACGCCAGTGCCTAGTCCACCCTTCAAAGCAATTTTAGAACTCTTTTTCTGGAATGGCTATCAGAGCTATGATCGCATTACCCTTGATGTCCTGAATGTCACCAAAATGTCTTCCTTTCAATATTTCTTTATCTTTGGGTAAAGAAAGAAGTCATTGGGGGAAGATCAGGTGAGTAGGGAGGGTTTTCCAATACAGTTATTTGTTTACTGGCTTAAAACTCCCTCACAGAGAGTGCTGTGTGAGCTGGTGCATTGTCGTGATGCAAGAGCCATGAATTGTTGGCAAAAAGTTCAGGTCGTCTAACTTTTTCACACAGCCTTTTCAGCACTTCCAAATAGTAAACTTGGTTAACTGTTTGTCCAGTTGGTACAAATTCATAATGAGTAATCCCTCTGATACCAAAAAAGTTTAGCAACAGCGTTGCAACAAGTTCACGAACTTAATTGTCCAACCTCATATGTATGATTTCAAACATGGCAGATCCTTGTACAGTGTGAAAAGAAGAGAAAGAATGCTTTTACTCTGCCACAAACAAACCTGCCAGACAGATGACCTGGAGAAGGTCACTCAGTCTCACTGAATTACAGTTTCTCCTTTGGGCTAAGAATGAAATATCTCTAAGGTTCTTTCCAATGTAAAGAGAATGGTATTTGCTATCCAAAGACCTGGATTTCAGCCCTGGCTTTGCCATTTGTTAGTTGTGTGACCTTGAGCAAATTAGAAAAACCTCTTTGAACCTCTAATTTCTCACCTGTAAAATGGGGATAATAATACTTTGCAAGTTGTTCCAAGGGTCAAATAAATCAATATGTGGAACTATACTTTCTAATACACCATAAAGTGATAAATTAATACAGAGGTATCATTTTTTATGTTTGAAAGTAGTTCATCATAAAGTAAAGCAAAACAAAATAAAGCACAGTTTTGATTTATAGTTTTGGTTTCTTCAGAATTTACAAAACAGGAAAATTATAAATGTATTGGGGCCTGTATAGCAACAAGAACTTAGTTGAAAATATAAACATTAATGATCTAGAAATGCTTGGCCATGGTGAGGGAATATAGCCTATCAGCTCTGAAATAGAGAAGCGTTGAACCAACACCAAGAAACAGCTGGGTTATTGGTTTCCAACAGGGCACAAAACAGTACATCAGGTAGGCATGAAACACTTTGATCCTTGGCACCTAAAACAATGGACTTCTTACTGGGGATAAGAGAGAGAGAGAGAGAGAGAGAGAGAAGAGGTACAAATGTACAAATATGGAAAGGGGGAACTAGAACGAGCCCTGTGGTGTTGGCTTGGAATTGGAATGGTTGGTATAAATTCATACTTCATAATGTAGAGAGATATGGATATAAGTATAGATATTAAAGTGTGGGGGGAGTGGAAGGGTGAATACGTACATTTATTCCCTCTTCTGTCCACCGAGAGGCCCTGGGAGCAGTGACATTCGAATAGTGATAAATATGCTTAGCACTTAGAACTTGGCCTCTAAATACTATTCCACATTAAAAAACAAAACAAAACAAGGCTATTTGAAAAATGACTAATCTCAGGCAAGGTTTGGGCAGAGAATATATAAGATGGACCTGGAAAATTCTGTTGTGAAGAAAGTATTCAAATAATAATGAGAACATGCCAAAAGACAGAGTGTAATTTGAAGGAACTCCCACTTGCCAAATCTGAGACAATTTTACCATCAAAACAAATAATAGTAATTGGTTAAAACCAACTGAAAAAATATAGGAATTCATGAGTCCACACAGACCTAAAAAATAAATGGGGAGAAGAGAAACTCTCCTTTATATAGTAGACTATAAATTAACAAATGTAGAGAAAGCCAAGAGGAGCTACAGATAAGAGAGAGTCAAAGAAGTATCGTGGACCAAAAGAAAGAGATGTATTGAGAAGGAGGGTGTGTCAATAGTGTTGGCTATTACGGAGGAGACAAAGTGAACCCTGGGAAATGTCTGATAGATTCATGCCCTGGATTATTGATGAAAATCAGACTGAGTGGTTGAGGGGGGAATGGGAAGTGAGAAAGTGGAAACGGTGAGCACAGACAACTCCCTTAAGAAATTTCACTATGAAGTAGAAGAAAAGTGGGGTGGCCGCTGGGGAACATACTGAGTTTAGGGAGGGCTTTTTAAATGGAAGAAATGTGAGTAGTTTAAATGTTAATGGAAAGGAACTTAAAAAGACAGGTTAAAAATACAGGAAAGTGGGAAGAAAATTGATAAGTGAGGTTCCAGAGAAGGTAGGAGGAGAGGAGATCCCCCAGATGGGGGATTAGCACTTTCTTTATAACTTGAGGGAAAGAGGAAAGGTGGAATACAGGATAGTACGTAGATTTAGGGGCAAAATGTTGAGGGACTTTCTGTCAGATGGTTTCTAAGTTTTTGTGAAATAGGAGATGGGGTCACTGACTGCAAGTGAGGAGCAAATGCCTGGGGTTAGACACATGAAGAGCACAGAAAGGCGTCTGGGGGATATGGGAAATAAAAGCTGGCTCAGGACATGTAAGCAACTGCTTGAAAGCATCAAGGGTCCAGTGAAGAGAGGCATTCAGTGGACAGTGGCCTCAACCTGTGTGGTTACCAGGGTTTTTCTCCTATCCCTCTCACACTGAGTCTGCAAATCTGGAGAAGCCAGCCTTTTCCCCCCTTCTTTTCACCCTCATTTTCTTTCTTCCCTTCTTTCCTTGGCAGGTGAAAATGATGTATCATGTGCCAGTTATCAACTGATTGCCTCTAAGCTCCAAATCCACCCTTCATGGCCTGCTCTGCAAACATGAAGATGGGTCCTTTCAATGTTTCTTTTGCCAGGTGACGCAAATCAGCAGAGGGCGCTGGAAAGACATTTTCTTTCAGGTCCTGGTGTACTAATCTTCACAGGCACAGCGCTTCCCAGCAGGGCTCCTGTGGTGCATGCTGGTCAGCAGCTTTTTCAGCACCGCCTTGGGTGTTTTTTAGTGGTGCCTCCAGTGAGACATCTCTTCATTAACAGCTTAATCTAGAACCTTGAAGTGTGGATTTCTACCGTGCTTCACTAAGTGCTGCACAGGGGCCTCTTTGCATTCAGTCACCCGTGACTGTGCTCTCCTAGGAGGTCTGGATCTCAGCCCTGGGGCAGGGGTAGAGATCCCTTCCTTGGGCATGCTATTGAACCTAGGGTGGTTCCTGCTTCTTAGAGCTGTTATTCTTTGGAGTTCTTTCTACTTTTAGTAGACAGTGCATTGCCATTCTGATCCTCTGTTATAATTCTTTATATTAAACTTTACTTATTGTGGGGACAGAGTCCCAGAGACCAGTTTCCAGGCTTTCGGCCTCACATGGAAAGGTGCTGGCTTGGGTACTAGATGGCTATCAGTTGTGACTGGTTGGTCATCAGCTGTAACCAGTTAGTCAATTAGCTACTGATATAACTGCCATGGCTGTGTTGGTTAGTTGGTTGGCAGGCAGACAAACGGTTGGCGGATTGCAGCTAGCAAGTGGGGGGTTGGTTGGCAGAGAAGTGGCTGGCAGATTGAGGATCGTGTGGATCCTACTTTGTGTGTCTGCCCTGGCCACCAGTGAGACTAGGGTGCAGAAAGACCCCTTGTTGGGGTACTGGTGGATGTTTGCTCCCTGTGTCTCCAACCCAGCCGCCAGCGAGAATATAGTGGTATGACTCCCCTATCTATGGCTCCGTGGGTGTTCCTTTTTGGCCTCACCATATCCTGCGTTCTTATGTGGGGAGCGGGACCAGAGTCCCTGCATGACACCTGCTCAACGTCTGTGTGGTTTTTGTGTTCTGATTGGACCCTGACACAGAATTGGTATCAGGAGTGGTACCAGTAGAGAGACCCACAAAGATGGGATTTGGGTGTACGTTTGGTCATGCCTTTGGCCTTGAGTGCAGTGCTGAGCAGTGCTCCTTATCAGTGGGAAGTGGAATGGTCACGCAGGGTGTGGGGACAGAGCCAGGAGTGCAGTTTCCAGGCTCTCGGCCTCGCGTGGAAAGGTGCTGGTTCGGGGAGTAAATGACCATCAACTGTGATTGGATGGTCGTCAGCTGTGACTGGTTGGCTGTTGGCTGTAACCGGTTGGCCAACTGGTGTAACTGCTGTGACTGCGTTGGTTGGTTGACTGGTTGGCAGGCAGAAAAGCAGACGGCGGATTGCGGATCTTATGGTTCCTATTTTGTATATCTTGCCTGGCTGCCGGCAAGAATATAGTGGTACGACTCTCTTATCTGTGGCTCCATTGGTGTTCCTTTTCAGCTTCACCATATCCTGCGTTCTTATGTGGGGAGTGCGTGCTGAGACCCTGCATGAGACTCTGCATGACACAGGGTCTCTGGTCTCACTCCTGGTGGGTGGACAGAGAGTATGGTGAGGCCAAAAAGGAACACCAATGGAACCATGGATAGGGGAGTCATACCACTATATTCTTGCTGGCAGCTGGCTTGGAGACACAGGAAGCAAGAGCCACACGATCTGGAATCTGCCCTCCACTTCTCTGCCAACCAACTAACCCCCTTGCCAGCGTAGCCACGGCAGTTATATTAGTGGCTAATGGCTAACTGGTAACAGCTGATGGCCAGCCAGCCACAGCGGATTGTCATCTGATGACAGCTGATGGCCATCTAGTAACCGAGGCAGAACCTTTCCCCATGAGGCCCAGAGCCTGGAAACTGCTCTCTGGGACTCTGTCCCCACAGGGATGCTGGTAATTTATGACATGAAATGACATCACAGTTAATCAAGCTATCACTTGTTTGTTGTGATGAAATGCCAGCTGAAGCTCATGCCTTGGATGTTGAGTGGCTACTACACAGTAATGATTATGAAGACTGTGGAGTGGGATGGATCCTTGTGAGTGCACTTGAGCCCCTACAGAGAGAAAAACAAGCTTACATTTAATTCGCAGCTTAAGTCATGGTCTAAGAACCAGAGAGTTGCTGTGATAGGCCTAAAAGAATCTCTCATTTCTTTTCTTTCTTTTTTTTTTTTTTTTAAATACAGACACACTTCTATTAAATAACAAGTTACTTGTAAGGCCAGTTTTGAAAATGTAATCTTTCTGTGTGCTCGCACCACCCCCACACACACACCTGCTTTGATAAATACGCAAGCTTGTTAGAAAAATAATACAGAAATCAATCTAAGTCTGTGAAATGTGACCCTCACATCATACACAAAGTTGAAAAATAGAACTCATTCCTAGTTTCCAACAAATTCCTTCTCTAACTTTTAAGTCCTCAAACACATCCTTTACATCTCCAGCCAAAGTCTTGGTTGTGGGAAAAACATTACTTTGTACAGTCCAACATTTACACACTATCTCGAGGGGAGGGCAATCCTATCCCTTCAACCTCAAGCTCAATGAAGGCAGCCCCCTTATTCTGCATCCTCCTACAGGTCCTAGAAGTTAACATTTAGTGTAGTTCTTGGTTTACAGGCAGGTCCGAGGGTGAAATTTACTTCCTCCTCTTTCCTCCTTGGTGTCGCCCTCCTTGGTCTTGCCACCCCAGCGAGGCCGTCCGGAGTTCATCTTGCCTTCCACTTTTCTTTTCCCTCGGCGGCTGGGCGGACCGCCTTTCCTCTTGCCTCCAGGACCCTGTCGGCCTCCCTTTCTCTTGCCCTTTGGGCTCATTTTCCGTCCCTTGGCCGCCTCCTCCTGTTCATCCTCTCTCATCTGCTTAGTGGTGGCCCTCGTCACGTCCAGCTGAGGCTTTTTGCTGTTCATGACTCACAGCATCTCCAACTGGCTGTTTTTCTCGGCTGCAAAGTCCCTGAAAAGGGGCTGAAACTTCCTCTTCTTGCCGGAGCCCCGGGGAGTCTTCTCCTTGGGTAGGATCCTGGAAGCGCCCCACTGAGGCGGTGGAGACCTTGGCCACCTGCAAGGCGCGGCCCAGCTCCTGGTGTCCCGTAGGGGGCATGCCAGCCGCGCTGGGCAGCTGTGTTTTGTGCTGCGGGCTAAGTTACGCAGCCGGTTCAGCTCGTTCTGGGCCACTCGTTCCTTCTTAGCTTGAATCCGCTTGGCGAACTGGTCCTCCAAGGGGTCGGCACTGCGGGGCACCTCGATCAGCCATTCCTTGGTATCGTCGCGGGCGCGCTGGTAGCCCCAGCGCTGCCACCACTGGCCGCTCACCTCGTCCCACACCAGACTGGTCTTCTTCTTGGGACGGATGCCCTTGAGGCGCGCGAACTGCTGCCATTGTGTAAGCGGCCGTGGCCGGGGCACCAGCTTCTCGCGCGGCAGGCGAGTGGTGGGCTCCGGCAGCTGCGCCACCAGCGCCTCCCCCCCGCCCCCGCCCCCAGTCCGAGGCCAGCAGGTTACCCAGGTCGATCTCCATCTCCAGCTCCTTGTGCACCGTGATGCGCTGCAGCTTCTCTGCCTCCTCCCACTCCGCCTTTGCCAGCAGCTCCTCTATGCCCTGGCCCTCTATAGCTTCAGCTGGGCTCACTCACTCACTCCAGAAAGACAGTTCAAATAACTTCCTATCATTTCTTATAGCCACAGGGCTGTTGTTGAAAATCAAACACCAATTTAAGTATGTGGACTGCTGAATTACAAGAGTTGAGATCACAGTTTTACCAGGGTTCTCAAGTGAAAGTTAGGGCATTAACTGGTAAAGAATGGAATCCTAAAACTTGGAATGGGAACGTGTGTTTGGACCCAGATGCAATTGACAATCTCTCATGGAAGCTGAGAAGCCAAAGGGGTGGATTATGCCAATGTGGGGACAGAGCCAGGAGTGCAGTTTCCAGGCTCTCGGCCTCATGTGGAAAGGTGCTGGCTCAGGTAGTAAATGGCCATCAGCTGGGGCTAGTTGGCCGTCAGCTGTAACCAGTGAGCCAGTGACCACTAATATAACTGCTGTGGCAACGCTAGCAGCAAATGGGGGCTAGCAAGAGGATGGTGGCCGAGTTAGCAAGCGCGGATTGCAGTTAGGCCGGCGGGTTGCAGACAGTGTGGCTCCTGCTTCCTGTGTCTCCAACCCATCCGCCAGCGAGAATATAATGATATGGCTCCATGAGTGTTCCTTTTTGGCCTCACCATATCCTGCGTTCTTAGGTGGGAGCGGGACAGGAGACCCCACATGATGCCCTGCATGACAGCCAATTTTAAATTTATTGCCTCTCAGCTCCAAATCCATTCTTCACTGCATGCTCTGCAGAAATAAAAATGGGCCCTTTAAATATGTTTTCTTTGCCAGCTGCTGTGATGTCCTGCTTTGTCAGTAGAGGGTACTGGGGAGACATTGCAGGAGGAAGTTTTCTTTCTTGCTTCTGATGTGCTCCTGTCTGCAGACATCGGCAGATTCTCCAGTCCCAGCTCTTGCTTCATAGGTGCTTCCTTATTCTGGATGCTGGTTCCACTCAGTCACATAGGCTAGAAACCTGACAGTCATCTGAAACTTCCATTTCCCCTCTTGTCCCATGTGTTAACACCAGGCCAAGACAATTCTGTCTGCAGGGCATTTCTCATCCTCCCATCCTCCTGACCTCCCCTTGCCCCATTCCATTCCCACTCCTACTGCTTTAGTTCAAGCCTTGCTCAGAGGGTTCAGAGAGTTCTGAGCCTGAAGCCTAATCCTGTATTTTCACCTCATTTCATTCGCCACACTTCAGACAGAGTGATTTTACTAAAATAAAATCTGATCTTGCTTAAATTCTTCAAATGGGTTCCCACTGTTTATAACAGTGGTCTCTAAAGTTTGTTTCTGGATCCCATCACTAAAATATTTTTGAGCATACTACCACAATAGATGTACCTCTCTACTTAAAATTATGAATATAATACAATATATACAAAAAGAAAAATGAAAATGGGCAAGGTAAAAATAAATATAAATAGAATAGTATTTTCTTTCCACATCTCAATAGTTATTTTTGGAATCTCCTGAGGAGTATTTGCCTACTTTGGATATCATTAATTAATTGAACAAAAGAACTGCTTGGCTTGTCATACAAAGCCCTCATGATGACTCCTACTTGACATTAAAACTTGGCTTAAAAACTACCTCACCTTCCACCTTCTCTTACTTTTCCAGCTGAAGTTAGAGAGTTCTGTCCAAGATCCCACAGTCCCTTTTTCATATTTTTTCCATAGCAGTTTTTACTAGTGGTAGCTCCAGAATCTCCACCTTGAAGACTTAGAGGCAGAAATTGAGCTGGGGTAGTGGGGTTTGAAAGGAGTTCAGCTACCTGACTTGTCTTGAATCTGTGTTTGTATAACTAACACACCCTTTTCACTTAGATTGTAGGGACTCTACTTGGTGTGACGTCAGTGGGGAATGGTGAAGATGTGAGGATAGTGAAGCCCCCAACCCCACCTCTTGGCAAATCTGAGGGATTGATGCAGCACCTATCAGGGCCTGTTAACAGGGGTCTCACTGGAAGAATGAGCACCATGTCTGGTTCACTGGGGTCAAGGGAAAAGTGATTCTGAGAGGCCTGCTCAGTCTGTGTCTCTCATCATCCTGTAACTCAGTCATGTTAGAGGTGTTGGTGAGGCGACAGGGCCAGATCTGTCACAGGGTCATTGCCTGGGTGAGCCATTCAGGATGTGTGGTGGGATGCGTGCCACGGTAGGGCTGGAGACAGGGAGTAATATGGTCTGCTTCATCCTTTATATACACCACTCTGGCTGTCTTGTGGAAACTAAGTTGTAGAGGGACAAGTGGAAGCAGGGTTAGTAGCTTTGTGTGGGTCCTGTGGTGGCAGTGGGACCTCAGGTGGGCCATGGCCCTAACAACGCCAGGAGACATGCCACATCAGAGGAAGATCCAGTGGGGTAGCCAAGAACACATGTGAACACGCTGGGCAGCTTAGGATTTCATAGGAAATGGAGTTTCTTGAGTGCAGGTGGGGTAGGAACAAAACCAATGACTCTCTCTCATGACTATGATGGTGGATTCATTTTTCACCTGCAGGCTAGCATTAGCATGACCTGGGAAACAGGGGCACACCTTTATTACCATTTGCTTTTCATCTATCATTAAGAATTTACTTTTTAAGTTATATAGTATGAATACAAACACACACACACACACACACACACACACACTCTCATTGTGAAAGAGACATTTGAATACCTAGAAATGGATAAGCTTCCTCAGGTTTTTGAAACCACCCTTAGAGCAAACACTAAAGAAGTACAAAGTATCATTATTAATGAAGGTAATCAGAGATGACCTGAGTCAGGAGTACTTTGCACTCAACCACCTTCCAACAGAGCATCTCAAAGGGCTTGATATATCTGAACATGAAACCCTTGCACAAAGATCAGGAGGTTCTGTAATGATCACCTCTCTTAAGACCTAAGTCTGACCCTTGTCAGGGTGAAATTAGCAGCTATTTCCCAAATCATAGAGATATTGAGTAACAGCCTTGCTCAGGAAATGAGTATTGCATTTGGCTTGTCTTAACAAGTTCCTGGCCTAGGCAAATGGGAGTATTGCAAAAATGTGTGTGTGTGAACACTTGAGTGCACGTACGTGGGGGTGGGAGGTGAATTTCATAAAACCAGCAGGAGTCAGGCTGGTAGGAGAATGCTAGCTTTGGCATCAGGCAAAATTCTGACCCTGCCCTTGCTATCTCTGTGACTCTAGAAAGTTAACAAACACTGTGGGCCTCAGTTTCCTCTTCTGGAAAACGAAGATTATAATTCTATTTATAGATTATAATATGATGAATCATATGTGGATTAGACGATCCAATATGCAAAACATCTGGTACATAATACGTTCTGAATAAATGTTATTTCCTGCAGCTTGTTCTTAATGACTTCTTAATTTTAAAAATGTTAGAATGACTATTGTTTTTGTAAAAAATAACTTGTAATTATATAAAATCAAGTCATATACAAAAGTACAAAGAAGAAAGTAACAAATCATGAAATTTCCTATCACCAAGAAATAACTGTTTTCTTTTTTATTTATTAATAGTGCCTCTGATAATGAGCTAATATCCAAAATATACAAGTAACTCATACAACTCAACAACACAAAAGCAAATAACCCAATTGAAAAATGGGCAGAGGGCCTGAAGAGACATTTCTCCAAAGAGGACATACAAATGGCAAATAGACATATGAAAAAATGCTCAACATCACTAATCATCAGAGAAATGCAAATAAAAACCACAATGAGATATCACCTCACCCCAGTTAGAATGGCTGTCATCCACAAGACAAATAGTAACAAGTGTTGGAGAGGCTGTGGAGAAAAAGGAACCCTCATACACTGTTGGTGGGAATGCAGATTTGTGCAGCTGCTATGGAAGGCAGTGTGGAGGTTCCTCAAAAAATTATGAATAGAATTACCGTATGACCCAGCAATCCCTCTCCTGGGTATCTACCCAAAAAATCTGAACACATTTATCCATAAAGACAAGTGTGCTCCAATGTTCATTGCAGCTTTATTTACAGTGTCCAAGACATGGAAATAACCAAAATGTCCTTCGATAGATGAATGGATAAAGAAGTTGTGGTATATATACACAATGGAATACTATTCGATGGTAAGAAAAGATGAAATAGGACCATTTGTGACAACATGGATGGATCTTGAGATTATAATTCTAAGCGAAATAAGTCAGACAGAAAAAATCAAGAACCATATGATTTCACTGATATGTGGTATATAAACCGAAAACAACAAAAGAACAAGACAAACAACTGAAAGAACAAAAACTCATAGACACAAACAATAGTTTAGTGGTTACCAGAGGGTAAGGGGGAAGTGGGGCTCTAGAAGATGGTAAACGGGGTCTAATACATGGTGATGGGTGGTGAACACACAATGTCAGATATAGATACTGTATTATAGAATTGTACACCTGAAATCTATGTAACTTTACTAACAATTGTCACCCCAATAAACTTTAATTTAAAGGAAAAAAATAGAAATAACTGTTTTTAACATTTGGTGATAACCATTTCATATATCTTTCTGAGCAAATATAGATAGATAGATGAATGAATTAAATTACATATTTTATATGTATTTTAGTTTAAATAAATACATGTTAACTTTAATTTTGCTTGATATAACAGATATAGTTAATGAAACTAAAGTAAGATGAAAAATTTTCTGAACTTCAAATAAATGCTTATGTATAGTGATATTTGTTTCTTCAAGATTCATTAAGGTTATAAAAAAGATAATAGAAAATATGATGATTCTTTTTAATCTGCAGTTTGCATTTTTAGCTCACGTATGCTTTATTTCCTGAACTGGTACATATTTGAGTTTCTTCTTAAGGCCTTTTTGTATTTGGATGACATCTTTCTGGTATTTTTGATTAATGCTCCTTTTCTTTAGTTCTTCTTTCGAGCTATAACTCTAGTATCTCCTGGAGTTGGCTGTGGCTATGGAAAGTTCTGAGGCTAGATGAAGGCTCTTCTCATGTGTAGGTCATGTTTTCTTGCCTGAAGGCCTGTGGAATGCTTTCTTTATCCTTGAAGTTCAATAGCTTAGCCAAGATTGGCTCTGAGCTAGTCATTAATTTTTCCAGGTATATGGTGTGCTCTTTGACCTCTGATTATATTCTTCTATATCTCTGCATACGTTTCCTGTTTCATTTTTTAGGTTCTCTGCCTCAGGGTCACCAATTGACAACCTAGAGTTGGATCATCTGTTTTAATTTCCATAATTATTCATTTTTTTCAAGTGCTTCAATCTATTTTTTTATATAATGCTTTATTCCTGGATTTTAACTTAATTGAATTTTTAATCTTTTTTATTAGTTTCAGGTGTATAAAACAACATAGTGATTAGACATTTATATACCTCACAAAGTGGTAACCCCAATAAGTCTATTATGCATCTGACACTGTACATAGTTATTACAATATTATTGACTATATTCCCCATATTGTATTTCACATCCCAGTGACTATTTTGTAACTACCAATTTGTACTTCTTAATCCCTTCACTTTTCTTGCCCATCCCCCAACCTCTTCCTATCTAGTAACCATCAGTTTGTTCTCTGTATCTATGGGTCTGTTTCAGTTTTGTTTGTTCATTTATTTTGTTCTTTAGATTCCACATATAAGTGAGATCATGTGATATTTTACTTTCTCAGTCTGACTTATTTCACGTAGCATAATACCCTCTAGGTCCATCCATGTTGTCACATTTAATCTATTTCTTTAATCCTCTGAATTCGCTGATTATATCAAACATTTCCTCTGTTACTAACTTTTATTTTTGATCATGTTGGTACTCTTCCTTGTTTCTAATTGATTAGATTTTAATAGTGGTGTTTTGGTCCTCTCTTTGCTTCCTTAGTTCTATAATTCCCTTTTTCATCTAATCTGGTGTCATTTCTTATGCTTGTGCTCTTTTTCTTCTGATTCAAAGCACTTGCAGGGGCATTTTCTTCTAATTTTGGCCTACATTTTCTTACAAACAGGGTTCTAAATGTAGCATCTCTCGGATTAGTCTTTTTCTCTGTCTAATCCTCTGGCTAGGTAATCTCTTCTGTCCTTTGCCTTTGAATGTCATGTATATTCTAACGACTGGCATAGTCATACCTTTAGCCCACACCTCTCTATTGAACTCAAATTAAATTTCAACTGATTCCTTGATATTTCCATTTGTATATCTAATATGCATCTCAAAATCCAAATAGGTGAAACTCTTGGTTTTCATCTCCCTCCTCCCAGTGACCTATTTCTCCCTCAGTCTTCTCCATCAGAGTACAGGGCACCAATACTCACCTTATCGCTCAAGCTAAAGGCTTCAGTGTCTTCTTCTCCTCATGCCCTAAACCCAGTCCACTACCAAGTCCTGATGTCTCTACCTTCCAAATGTATCCTGGCATACTGCATGTCTTTCATCTCCACGCCACTGTCATTTCTTCCTGGATACTGCACTGACTCCTAGCTGGCCTCCCTTCTTCCACTGTTGTCCCCCTATAACTTATTTTCCACCTAGGAACCGGGATGTGGTGGTTTAAAACATGTCTGTAAATTCTCCAACACTTCTTTCATCAAGAGGTGGAATCCAGCTCCCCTTCCCTTGAATATGGACTTTGTCACATTCTTCTAAGAATAGAATGCCCATGACTTCCAAGGTTAGGTCATAAAAGATGATTGGCTTCCAGCTGGCTCTTTTTCCTGGGATGGCTGCTCTTGGAACCCATTCACCATTCCGTAAGAGCCCAGGTCACGTGGAGAGAGTGTAAGTTTCTGCCCGACAGCCCACATTAACCACTAGATATTTGAGTGAGAAATCCTTGAGATGACCTGAGCCTTAGTCACTGTTCAAAGGTAATGGTTTAAAACATAAGAGACCAAGAACCACCTAGTTGAGTCCAGTCAACCTCCAAAACTGTGAGAATAATGAGTGTTATTTGACACCACTAAGCTTAGGGTGGTTTGTTACATAGCAATAGATAATTGATACACACAGTGATTTTCAAAAATAAATGATACTAGGTCACTTTCCCACTGACAACATTTAATGGTTTAGAATTGATTTTAAAATAAAATAAAAACCAAATCCTAGCACGATCTGGCCTTGCCTTCCATCTTCTAACTTTCTTTTCCCCCCTTGCTCACTGTGCTCCCGCCACATGGATTTCTTTTTCTGCTCCTGTAAACACCAAGCATTTTCCATCTCAGGACCTCTGCACATGCTCTCCCCTGAATGAAACAGACTTCCCATACCTCTTGCTATGGCTGGATCTTTCTCACCTTTTAGGCCTTAGCTCAAGCACCACCTCTGCAGAGGATTACATTCTCATCCTGTCTAGAGGAGGAACTTATCCTCCTTCCCATCATACCACCCTGCTTAGTTCCCCCAGAGAAGATATCACACTCAAAAATTAGCTCATTATTTATTTTTTAAAATTGCATGTTTAGGGCAAATGGTTAGAGCGCAGTGCTCATAATACCAAGGTCGCCGGTGCGATTCCTGCATGGACCAGTGAGAAACAATGGCTTGAGCTTGGAGCTGAGCTGTGCCCCCCCACAACTAGATTGAAAACAACAACTTGACATGGAGCTGATGGGTCCTGAAAAAACACATTGTTCCCCAGTGTTCCCCAATAAAAATTTTAAAAAATAATTGTATGTTCTTCTTCCTAAATTAGAACATAAGTTCCATATGGCAGGACATCTTGTTGTTCTCAGAACCTAGCATAGTACTTGGCACATAGTAGGCACACAATAAATATCTTTAGAATGAATGAGCATCAAGGAAGGGAGACTTTGTAATTTGCCACCTTTATATGGAAATCCTACTTAACATTAAAATTTTCCATCTGATGGCATTTTCTATTATCGAATCTGAACTAATTAAAAGAGAATAACCTGTTGTTGGTTGTCATCATTATTCATTCATTCATTCATTCATTCATTCATTCATTCATTCAGTACAAGATTCCTTCTTCCAGAAGGTAGGGGTAAAAAAACAATAAGCATTAAAGATATAATATAATGTTAGGATGTCATAAATCTATGAAGAAAAATAAAGCAAAGAAAGGGGATAAAGAGTGACAGGAAACTGATATGGAATGGTCAGGAAAGGCCTCTCCAAGGAGGTAACTTGAGCAAAGACCTGAATGAAATAAGAGAGAGAGAGAGCTACATGAAGACCCTAGAGTATTCCAGCAGAGAGATCATGTGCCTGGTGTGTTTGAGAAGTAGCAGAGAGGCAATGTGGCCAGAGCAGGAGGGAGAGGCAGGAGAGATGAGGTCAGAGGGATGGCAGAGGCCAGTCAGGAAGGGTTTCTGAGATTCTAGAAAGTTCTTTGGTCTTTCGTCTAACATCTCTGGGAGGCTGCTGGAGGCTGCTTATCAAGAAACTAGACATGAAGGTGTAAGAGAAGGAAGAGGACAACTGGTAAGGAGCCATCACATCACCGTCTTTTGATGACTGCAGGCCGAGTTTTGGGAGGCCTCTGAGAAAATATGGCCCAGTCCCAGATCCTTTCATCCTCACATTTGTGCCTGTGGAGGCTTCTTGGGAAATGGTTGGCTGTTCAAAATCAACATTTTGACTAATCCCTTTGATATTGGAGACAATGGCCTGTCTTTTCTCATAGTCTGCTCCATCTGATTGCAAACAGAGTGGGGTATGTGTAGCTCAAGCATTCACACACACAGAAATCATTGTCACAGTCTCCCAGTCAATGTGTCTTAGTTATGACTCAAAACATCCCTTCAGCAGCAGTGGGCTTCTGAATGATGAAAGTTTCCCAAATGCCTCTTTCCTCAAGTTTGAAAATGAAACCCACACATTGAGAGGGAGAAAGAAATGGGAAGAGAAAGGGCCAAGAAACCAACCAGTCTTGCCTTCAAAAATACTAAGTCCCTTAAAATTGGTTTTACTCCCACTAATACCTCTGATTGAACTATTTTTTCAGCTTCTTTGAATTATGTATGTTTTGAAAAGTTCCCAAATGGTATTTGAATTGTTTTCCTTCCTAGTAGATTCAAACAATGAGTGTTCTGTCATTGAATGAAGCAAATATTTTGTACATGGAAAACCATTTTTAAATGATTGGATTTTAGAAAGGAATGCACAAGACCTGTGTCAAGGCAGAAGAGGGTGTCACCATAGCTGTGTCTGTCCCTCTGCACCTGGCCCACCTCCTCAGTCTCCGTGTCCCCCGGGACTGCTCTCCCAACATGCTTGGGAAGCAGCACAGTGTGTAGAAGGAGGGATTACCAAATGGAATATCCTTGGCTTCATGGAGTTCACTTACTTTTATCTATTAATAATTTGTGTGCTCATACAATTCATTAAATGTGCATTGTCTGAGGACTTCTGAATATCCGCACCAACTGTTAAACCCAACGATGTGACTGTATCCTTAAAACAACTTCATTTTGCAACTGTGAAGACAGGCAATCAGGGTGGGTGAGATGTCCACAATTAGGCAGCAAGCTGAGACACACAGCTCTCTGCTGGCACTTGGTGAGAATGTGTTGATGGGATGCATGGTGCATGCAATTCCTCCTCCTCCATCTTCCAGCTCAGTGACTGGCATCACAGTGGGCCATACCGGCCATCTAACTGGGGACCTGGGAGCCTCCTTTGGTTATCCCTTCACCTTTCTCACCAGACCTTCTTGCTCTCCACGTCCTGCTTGGTTATATCTCTGAACCATCTCTCCTTTTTGCCTCCTCCCCCCCTTCATTTCCACCATCACTGTTTCAATCTGGCTATGGTCATTTCTGGCCTAGAGCACTGTAATAGCTCCTAGTTGGAGTCTTTTAAACTCCCTCTTTTAATCAAAGATACAGCTTTCTATAAAATAGTTAAATTTAGACCTAGTATTATCACACACTGCCTTTTAAATGATCCGGGTACCATTCATGTATGTCTAAAATGTGTAAGCATTCTAATTAACATATGAACACAATTAACAAAAAGAACACAATTGCCCCCCTAAATTCATTGTAAGTTAAATATGTACAGATTTTATATGTCAGTCATACCTTAATAAAGTATGTGTGTGAGCCACAACTTTAAAGAAAACCAAGTTGTAGTAGATACCTTTTTCATTAACTTTAATCATTATTAACTTATTTCAATCATGATGCGTTAGATCAGAATGAAAATGATCCTTTGTAACCTAATGGATTTTCTTAGACCCAAAAGCTATTGCTAATGCATTTTACTATCCTAGAAGTGGCAAATCATTTTTTCATTGCCACTTTGCTTAAGCAGTTGCCCAGCATATTTAGTTAATCTTCATTCTGGTTCACCAGAACAAAGGCATCCCTGGCTGTCCTGCAGTGAATGCCTGCATCATCTGACTTATTGTGTCCTATTTCCATGGGGAAAATTCCAGAAGCGATGGGGGAGCAGATTGTACCAGCTCACAGCTTTCCTCCCTAACTAATACTTGAGGAACAGGCATGGATGTGGAAATATGAGCTATAAACCAAAATATGGCTTGGAATCTTTTCTTGTGCAAAATATAGAATTGCAGGGGAGAGCAGTAAAGCAAGAGCTTGGACCTACCATCAACTTTCCTGGGGATTTCCCCAGGTTTTGCTCAAATCCTCCTTCTCCTTCTCCCTCCTCCCCCTGCCTATCTCTCCCCTTGTTTTGTTTTGTTTTGTTTTGTTTTGTTTTGTTTTGTTTTGTTTTGTTTGTGTGTGTGTGTGTGTGTGTGTGTGTGTGTGTGTGTTCTGGGAGCCATAGGGAGTATGTTCTCTCTGCTTTAAGACTCTAAGGTCTTTCTGTAGCTCTCTCTCTCTTATTCCATTCAGGTCTTTGCTCAAGTTACCTCCTTGGAGAGGCCTTTCCTGACCATTCCACATCAGCTTCCTGTCACTCTTTATCCCCTTTCTTTGTTTATTTTTCTTCATAGATTTATGACATCCTAACATTATATTATATCTTTAATGCTTATTGTTATTTTACTCATACCTTCTGGAAGAAGGAATCTTGTACTGAATGAATGAATGAATGAATGAATGAATGAATGAATGAATAATGATCACAACCAACAACAGGTTATTCTCTTTTAATTAGTTCAGATTCGATAGTAGAAAATGCCATCAGATGGAACATTTTAATGTTAAGTAGAATTTCCATATGAAGGTGGCAAATCACAAAGTCTCCCTTCCTTGATGCTCATTCATTCTAAAGATATTAATTGTTGGACGTCATCAAAATGGCGGCGTGAAGTGAGCCTCTGGAAATCTCCCCTGGAATTTACAATGGATTGAAAAACTATAACTCCACAAAGGACTTCCTGCACAGCAGACAGACAAGACGAAGAGTCTCACTACTGAATTCACCTAAAGGTGGGCACATTGTGCGAGCAAGAAAGGAGGGAAGGGAGAAGTGCGGAGACACAGCTGCTCAGGCGGAGGATACACACCTACCTCAGTGCTCTGAGCTCGCTGCATCCCGGACTACCGCAGCTGCAGGAGAGGGAAGAACTCGGACTGCTAGGGCTCCGCTTATGGCCCACAAGAGTGAGGGGACAGCAATAACATGGCTGAACCCAACGCTCACGGCAGAGACCTCGGAGCAAAGACTGATGGAAGAAGGCTGAAAACGGTGGTTTAAGCCCTCACTGCCGAGCAGAGAACGGAAGCCGTAAGCATGGAGACTAGCCGCCACGTCCCTACCCTCCCAGACCTCACCCGCCCCCACCTGCCCAGTGCTAGAAGCGGAACAGTAGCAGAGTCAGATCAAAAGAACAGAATATTTGCAGTTCTGACAATGGTGGTCCTCAGACACAGATTTGCAGCCCAACTAGTTCTGGCAAAGGGGAGGGAGCTGTGGAAGCAGGCCCGGCTGTGGTGGTGGTCGCCGCCATTGTTCTAGGCCAATTCTCACAACTCACCCCGTCCCTGTCCCCACTTATCTGGGCAGAACCCTGCAAGAGTAAACAGAACTGCTGAAACACACCGGCTCTGAATCTGGTGCAGGAAGAGCTTTGGAACTTCAAAAGCTCTCAACATTCCCACACGGACACTGCACCCTGTGACCCGGGCAAACTATTAACAGAAGAGAAGCCCGCCATCCAGGGAATCCCACCATTGTGTGAGAAGCTGGAATAGTGCAGAGAAAACATAACATTGCAGTGTGAGAGAGAAAAAAAGCCTGCAGTCAGAGAGAAAAAAAACATTCTACCAACACGTACTGGAAAACAAAAGAAAGACCTCTTCCTATCAACCTGTTGCAGAAGCCACTCCTGTAGATGTCTAAAAAGAGAAATAATAAATCCTTAATTGCCATGAATAACCAAGGCAACAAGACAGCTCAGAAAGAAAGTGAAAAGTTTCCAGAAAATAAACTTAAAGATATGGAAATCTGTGACTTAAATGACAGAGAATTCAAGATTGCAGTTCTGAAAAAACTCAACGAGATGCAAGAAAACACAGACAGGCAGTTTAATGAACTCAGAAACACAATCAAAGAACAACATGAACATTTTACCAGAGAGATAGAAATTTTAAAAAAGAACCAAATAGAATTTCTGGAGATTAAGAACTCAATAGAAGAAAGGAAGAATGAAATAGCTAGCTTAGGTGGTAGAGTTGACCAGATGGAGGAAAGAATCAGTGACATCGAAGATAGAGACCTGGAAATGACATGGATGGAAGAAGAAAGAGACTTGAGACTTAAAAGTAATGAGAGAACTCAACAAGAACTTCCTGAATCCGTCAGAAAGAACAATATAAGAATAATGGGCATATCAGAAGGAGAAGAAAGAGATAAAGGAACAGAGAGTATATGCAAACAAATAGTTGACGAGAACTTCCCAAACTTGTGGAAAGAACTGGATCCTCCAATCCAAGAAGTAAATAGAACACCTAATTACCTCAACCCCAACAGGCCGTCTCCAAGGCACATTGTATTGAAGCTGTCAAAAATCAAGGACAAAGAAAGAATCCTCAAGGCAGCCAGGGAAAAGAAGACAGTAACCTACAAAGGAAAGTCCATCAGATTATCATCAGATTTCTCAGCAGAAACTCTACAAGCCAGGAGGGAGTGGAACCAAATATTCAAACTATTAAAAGAGAGAAATTACGAGCCAAGAATAATATACCCAACAAAGATATCCTCTAGATATGAAGGAGGAATAAAGACCTTTCCAGACATACAGAAGCTGAGGGAATTTTCTAATACACGACCTGCACTACAAGAAATACTAAAGGAGGCTGAGGCTATTCGACCACCATCAACAGGGACAATTTGTGGCAATCAAAACATAAAAAGGGGGAGAGTAAAGGCCTGAACTGGTATATGGGAATGGACAAAGTAGGCATGCTGAAGAAAATGGAATACTCTAAATATCAAACTTTCTTTTACATAAACTTAAGGGTAACCACACAAAAAAAAATCCAGAACTGAAATATATACTGTAATAAAAGAAGAAACAGAGGGAAACACCATAGAATACCACCACACAGAAATAATAGACAACAACAAAAAGGCAAAGAAACAATGGAGACACAGTCTTACCAGAAAACTAAAGATAGAATGATAGGAAATGCTCACATATCAATAATCACCCTAAGTGTAAATGGGCTGAACTCACCAATAAAAAGGCACAGATTAGCAGATTGGATCAAAAAACTAAACCCAATCATATGCTGTCTCCAAGAGATGCATCTCAGCTACAAGGACAAGCATAGACTCAAAGTGAAAGGGTGGAAATTGACACTCCAAGCAAATGGTATCCAGAAAAAACCAAGTGTAGTCGTGCTGATATCAGATGAAACAGACTTCAGGGTGAAATAGTTAACAAGAGACAAAGATGGACATCTCATGATGGTAAAGGGGACTATACAACAAGACGACGTAACAGTCATCAATATTTATGCCCCCAATCGGGGAGCACCAAAATATACCAAGCAACTACTAACAGAACTAAAGGGAGAAATTCACCAAAACACAATTATACTAGGGGACCTAAATACGTCATTGACAGCTATGGATAGATCATCCAAACAGAAAATAAATAATGAAACAGGAGCACTAAATGACACATTAAATGAAATGGACATAATTGACATTTATAGAGCACTTCATCCTAAAACATCAGACTATGCTTTTTTTTTTCTAGTGTTCATGGAACATTCTCAAGGATAGATCATATATTGGGACATAAAACTAACCTCAGCAAATTTAAGAAGATTGAAATCATACCAAGCATATGCTCTGATCTCAAGGCTTTGAAATTGGATATCAACTGGAAAAAGAAAGCAGGAAAACCCACAAATACATGGAGATTAAACAACATACTTTTAAAGAACAACCGGGTCAAAGAAGAAATTAGAGGAGAGATCAAAAGATACATAGAAACAAATGAGAATGAAAATACATCCTACCAAAATTTTGGGGATGCAACGAAAGCAGTTTTAAGAAGGAAATTTATATTATTACAGGTCTATCTCAAAAAACAAGAAAAATTCCAAATAAATAGCCTCACATTACACCTTAAATACTAGAAAAAAGAAGAACAAATGAAGCCCAAGGTCAGCAGAAGAAAGGAAATAATAAAAATCAGAGCAGAACTAAATGAAATAGAGAACAAAAAGACAATAGAAAAAATTAATGTGAGAAAGAGCTGGTTCTTTGAAAAGATTAACAAAATTACAAACCCTTGGCTAGGCTCACTAAGATAAAAAGAGAGAAGACACTAATAAACAATATAAGAAACAAAAAAGGGGAAGTTATCACGGATGCCACAGAAATACAAAGGATCATCCAAGAATACTATGAAGGACTATATGCCACCAAATTCAATAACCTAGAAGAAATGGACAAGTTCTTAGAAACATATAGCCTTTCTCGGCTGAACCATGAAGAAGTGGAAAATCTAAATAGACCGATCACCAGTAACGAAATTGAATCAGTCATCCAAAACCTTCCCAAAAGCAAAAGTCCGGGACCAGATGGCTTCACTAGTGAATTCTACCAAACCTTCAAAGAGGATCTAATACCAATCCTGCTCAAAAAATTGAAGAAGAGACAGTACTCCCTAACTCATTTTATGAAGCCAACATTACCCTGATACCAAAACCTGGTAAGGACAACACAAAAAAAGAGAACTACAATATCTCTGATGAATACAGATGCAAAAATCCTGAACGAAATTCTAGCAAATCAAATGCAACAATGCATTAAAAAGATTATTCATCACGAACAAGTGGGGTTCATCCCAGGGGCACAAGGATGGTTCAACATATGCAAATTCATCAATGTGATACATCACATAAACAAAATAAAGAACAAAACCATATGATTATATCAATTGATGCAGAAGAAGCATTTGACAAGATGCAACATCCATTTATGATTAAAACACTTAATAAAAGAGATATAGAAGGAAAATACCTTAACGTAATAAAGGCCATATATGACAGACCCTCAGCTAATCTCTTAATTAACAGTGAAAAACTGAAGCCCTTTGCTCTACGTTCAGGGACACGACAGGGCTGTCCCCTATGACCTCTGCTTTTCAACATACTGTTGGAAGTCCTCGCCAGAGCAATGAGGCAAGAGAAAGAAATAAAAGGCATCCAAATTGGGAATGAAGAAGTTAAATTGTCACTCTTTGCAGATGACATGACGCTATATATAGAAAACCCTAACGACTCCACCAAAAAGCTCTTAGAAACAATCAACGAATACAGTAAAGTTGCCGGCTACAAAATCAACGTACAAAAGTCCATTGCAGTCCTATATACTAACAATGAAATCTCAGAAAAAGAAATAAAAAAACAAAACAAAACAATTCCTTTTGCAATTGCAGCAGAAAGAATAAAATACCTAGGAATAAACTTAACCAAGGACATGAAAGACCAAATGCTGAAAACTACAAGACATTTTAAAAATAAATTGAAGAAGACACAAAGAAATGGAAAGACATTCCGTGCTCATGGAATGGAAGAATCAACATAGTTAAAATGGCCATATTACCCAAAACAATATACAGATTTCATGCAATCCCCCATCAAAATCCCAATGGCATTTTTTAAAGAAGTAGAACAAAAAGTCATCAGATTTGTTTGGAACCACGAAAGACCCCGAATAGCCAAAGCAATCTTAAGAAAAAAAAAAAACAGTGCTGGAGGTATCACACTCCCTAACTTTAGCTTGTACTACAGGGCTACAATAATCAAAACAGCATGGTGTTGGCAGAAAAACAGACACGTAGACCAACGGAATAGAATTGAGAACTCAGAAATAAAACCACATAAATACGGACAGATAATTTTTGACAAAGAAGCCAAAAACATACAATGGAGAAAAGACAGCCTCTTCAATAAATGGTGCTGGCAGGATTGGAAAGCCACGTGCAAAACAATGAAACTGGACTGCTGTCTGTCACCATGTACCAAAATTAATTCAAAATGGATCAAAGACTTACGCATAAGACCTGAAACAATAAACTGCACAGAAGAAAACATAGATGGTAAACTTATGGACCTTGGTCTCAAAGAGCATTTTATGAATTTGACTCCAAGGCAAGGGAAGTAAAAGCTAAAATAAATGAATGGGACTATATCAAACTCAAAAGCTTCCAGCAAAAGAAACCATCGACAAAATAAAGAGGCAACCAACTGAATGGGAGAAGAGTTTTGCAAACAGTGCCTCCGATAAGGGGCTAATATCCAAGATATACAAGTAACTCATGCAACTCAACAACAAAAAGACAAACAACCCAATTGAAAAATAGGCAGAGGACCTGAAGAGACATTTCTCCAAAGAGGACATACAAATGGCAAATAGACATATGAAAAAATGCTCAACCTCACTAAGCAATAGAAATGCAAATGAAAACCACAATGAGATATCACCTCACCCCAGTCAGAATGGCTATCATCACCAAGACAAATAGTAACAAGTATTGGAGAGGCTGTGGAGAAAAAGGAACCCTCATACACTGCTGGTGGGAATGCAGATTGGTACAGCTGCTATGGAAGGTAGTGTGGAGGTTCCTCAAAAAATTACGAATAGAATTACCGTATGACCCAGCAATCCCTCTCCTGGGTATCCACCCAAAAACTCTGAACACATTTATCCATAAAGACAAGTGTGCTCCAATGTTCATTGCAGCTTTACTTACGGTGGCCAAGACATGGAAACAACCAAAATGTCCTTCGATAGATGAATGGATAAAGAAGTTGTGGTATATATACACAATGGAATACTATTCGGTGGTAAGAAAAGATGAAATAGGAACATTTGTGACAACATGGATGGATCTTGAGATTATAACGCTAAGCGAAATAAGTCAGACAGAAAAAGCAGAGAACCATATGATTTCACTGATATGTGGTTTATAAACCAAAAACAACAAAAGAACAAGACAAACAAATGAGGAACAAAAACTCATAGACACAGACAATAGTTTAGTGGTTACCAGAGGGTAAGGGGGGAGGGGGGTGGGAGATGAGGGTAAGGGGGATCAAATATATGGTGATGGAAGGAGAACTGACTCCGGGTGGTGAACACACAATGGGATTTATAGATGATGTAATACAGAATTGTACACCTGAAATCTAGGTAACTTTACTAACAATTGTCACCCCAATAAACTTTAATTAGAAAAATTGAATTAAAGAGAATGAATTACTAGGTCATAGGATGGTATATGTTCAACTGTATAATAAACTGGCAAACAGCTTTTCAAAAAAATAAAAAGAAAAGTCTGATTTTGCTGTGTAATTTGAATATCCAAAACCAAATTGATATCCAAATTGAATATCATCAATTTGTAGGCACAAACAAGGTCCCATGAATTTTGTGAATTTTTTTTTCTTTAAATATTTCTTTGGGGGAGGGGACGCCACACTCCTCAATTAAAAGAAATAGTTTTACAGAGGTCTTTTATTTTTTTACACTTATGCCATGAATTCATAGGGAATGGGTTCCAGCAGCTCAGGCTCCTTCCCATTGGTTCTCACAAATTGTGCTTCTCTGGGTGGGGCAGGCTGGTGTTTCAGTTGAACCCAGGTACCTTTCTCTTTGGCTTCCTTCTTTTTCTGATCATTTTCCTTCACCCATTTCAGGAAGCTATCTCGGCTCTTAGAGTGCTTAATATGCTCAATACGAACATTAATTCTCTTGGCAAGAATCTTGCCCTTGACTTGTTTGTTTACAGCAATGCCAATTGCATGCTGAGTAACACTGTAGACCCTTCCCGTTTTGCCATGGTAACATTTGTGGGGCATTCCTTTTTGAACGGTGTCCATTCCCTTGATAAGTACAATATCACCTTTCTTGTAGATTCGCATGTATGTGGCCAAAGGAACAACTTCATGTTTTCTAAAATGCCTAGAGAACATATAGCGGGTGCCTCTCCTCTTTCCCTTTGTGTTGGTCATTTTGACGAATTACTGGAAGATGGCGGTCCCCGAATTTTGTGAATTTTAAACACCAGATGATTATACGTGAATCAGTTGCCCTCCCCATGTATATCTGTAGATTTCAAAAGAATTGTCGTCATTTATAGTCTTTTGGTTCACCAGACTGATGGTTCAAATCTCAGCTGTACCTTGTACAAGCTGTGGGCAAGTTACCTTTTATTTATCTGTTACTGCATTGCAAAATATCTCAAAACTTAGAGGCTTGAAACAGCAATGATCATTTTATTATTTCTCTCAGTTTCTGTGAGTTGGGACTTTAGGAAGAGCTGGGTTGGCTCAGTGTCTGCCATGTAGTTGAAATCAGATAGTGTTTGGAACTGGAGCAGCAGGGGGATGGAGCAGCTGGGCTGGCTGGGTATCACTTTCTCCCTCTTCATGTAGTTTCAGGACCTCTCTGTGTAGTCACTCAACGTGGGTTAATTGGAGCTTCCTCACTGCATGGTGGCCTCAGGGCTGTAAGACTTCTTACATGGCAGCTGGGGGTTCCAGGATAAGTATTGCAGGAAACAAGGTAAAGAGTGCATCTCCCTTTCTGACCTAGTCACATTGCCTCATTTCTGCTGCATTCTATAGATCACAAGAGAGTCAGAAACCTGCCCAGGTTCAAGTGGAGGGGAATAGACTGCATTTCTCAATGGTAGGAGGATCGAGGTACATTGCAGAATAACATGGGGGTTAGAAGATACTATGGCAGCCATCTTTGGAAAATGCAACCTGCCACGTAACAACCTATCCAAGCTTAAGTTTCTCATCTGTAAAAGGAGGATAATAATAATATCTACCTAATAGGGCTGTAGTGAGGACTAAGTAAATAAATACATGGACAGCACTCACAATAATATCTGGCATGCTCCATAAATACTAGCTATTATTATCACCATTATCCTCATTAACCTTTTTGTTGCTCACTGAACTAGGACTGTACAGTCATGGCCCCCACGGGTCCTCAGAAGTGTGTCTCTGAGCCCGAGTACACCACTGCCTGTGGCCTCCATTTCCCTGAATCACTGTCACTGCCAGTAAATATTCCACGGCTGCTGGTGTGCCTGCTGGCTGAGTCAACATGCTGCATCTGCTGGTCCCCACAGCTCCTCAGAGATGCCAGTGAGTAGACCCCACACTGACTGGCTGCAATCCACTGTTGTAACTGCCTCAGTGTAGTTTTGTCACCAATCTCAAACACTGGCAGGCAAACCAACATTTCCACAGAGGTGCCATCTCTGAGTTAACCTGCCCCCATATCCTACTGTTGCCTCGCTCCTGAGGGGCAATTGCCAGTTGATTCCCCCAAGAATGTCCAGGAAAAGCAAATAAAACAATTAAACAAATAAACAACTCCTTCCCTCAGCATTATGCTCAGTCGTGGAGACTGTTGTCTGGGCTCCAAAATAATGTCCTGTAGTAAAACCATTTTCTCAGCTGTCTCTCTCTCCCTGGAGCAGACACTCCTAGATGGGTTCTGACCTCAGAGCCGGCACTGTTCCCTCTGCACGACTGCTCCCCAATCCTCACCCGGGCCCTGGCCAGCACAGCAGGTAACATTAGGAATGTGGTAGCTTCCACAGTCTTCTTCCGTTGAGTCACAACAAGTTTCCTACATATTCTTATAGTTCTAAATGGTGAACAGGATTGAACTGGATTTTCCCCAGAATCCCCCATATAAGTTAATAGATGTAGATGTGCACTTAAGATGAAGGGAGCCATTTAGGCCCAGACAGTGAATACATCCAAGTCCCAGGTCCTGCCTGCCAGGATACCCTGTCACGCCTGCCAGAACCCCTCAGTCACTGCCCTGCTCAGGAGGCAGCCATGAGAGAGTTTTCATGGTTTCCTTGGCTTCTGATGTGATGGGAGAACTGTTGCCTTGGACAGATGAGATGGCCTCACTAGGAACAGATTTCAGTAGGTGTTTTGAAGGAGCTGAGGAGAAGCATGAAGAGATAGCCTACCCAGAGTCAGAGTCAGCCCTAGAGAAAGAAGGACCCAGCGAGAGGCAGGAGGAGTGCTTCTCACAAGTGGTTCTGTGGTCACTGCAGCCCACACCATGCACCGTGGTGCACATGTGTCAGTAGGTTCAGACGGCTGGAGCACTGAGAGGACCAGGACACTAGGGCATCTAGCCCCACAGCAGTGTATGTCTGTTTCTCTACTAGGTACCCAGGATCTGAAACTCACCTACATTGGAGGCAGAGCCCAGCTCTCACTGCGAGAGCTGAAAACCCCAGACACTTGCTTTTCCCAGCATTGCTGGAGGTGGGATGTGGGGAGAACCACTGGCTTTGTGTCAGGGAGGGTAAACACAGTGGTGGGATCTACATCTAATGTCCAGAGTGCCAGTGGGGGCAGCCTGGGTGTCCAGAGCATCAAGGAGGGCATCTTCACCAGAGCAGCTCCCAGATGGGATCTGAGCCTTTGTTGCTGTCTATAGAGTTTCCTATCATGTTTTCCCTGACCATCCAGGAATTTTGGAAACTATCCAATAGGCTTCTAATAAATTCCTTTTCTTTTTAAATTAGCCAGAGTTGGTTGTGATGCTTGTCCATAGGGCTTTTGCTAATACTGACACTTTAAGCATCTTTTAACTCCAGAAGCTTCAGAGCATGGTGCCCTCAGCAGGGACACCAGTGACTACAAGGATGCCACTGGCCCAGCAGGGGTAAACCTGGCAAGGAGCTGTGGACATCAGCCAAAGAGGCCAGAGCAGGGGAAGAATGTGGCAGACATCCTGGGGTAGCAATCCTTCTTGTTCTCAGGAGCACCAGTAATACACCACAGAAAACTCCCTTTATGGTGGAAGACCCTGTGATGGCAGATGAGGGTGAGACCCAGAGACATTTGGGATCATCACAACTATTGACATGACCTTTGGTTTAGTCACAGGCTGAGGCAGCCCCAGGAAGCCCACAACTCCACAACATTCAGTGCACACCAGAGAGCCTGTGGGCCAGGCTCTGGTCACAGACTCTAACCTCAAAATTGGGGCCATCAGGCTTGTTAGAATGCCTGGGGCTGAGAGGGGCAGAATTCTGGAATTTGTTGTTGGTCTAAATTTTTGATTGAGGACTATCCATCTGATTTTTTAAAGCTCTTTTAATGCCTTTACTTGTAGAAAGTGCTATAAGAAGATGGTACAAAGAGAGGGAGAAAGGGACAGAAAATAGGGGAAAGAGAAAGAAAAAGAAAGAGGGAAAATAGTTTAATGCTGACAGCATCACTTTCATGCAACTCTAGAGAATTTTGGCAACAGCATGAATTGTCCAATTCAGGCGATTCGGGGTGTGCTGGTAGCATCATCCCCATTCTAAGGGAGGCCTAAAGTTCATTTCTCAATAAAGGTAATTCAAGGTTAGGGATGCCCTGACATACTGAGGGAGGAGTCCAGGGTCTGGCCATAGGTGGGCCACTTAACCACCTGTCTTGGCTTTAATGCCCTCAAAGGAAGAATGGAATTGATTTACCATCAATTCAAATGTTCTTGAAAAAGAAACAAAAAAGGAATCCCCGAAGTATCTTTAATAATGCTATGTGACAGGAACCCAAACAGTGTTTGTATCGGAGCTCACGCAGAGTGGGAGAAGGGAGGCTGACGGTGAGAACCGTGCTGTCTGTAAAGCTTCCCATCATGTTTTCCCCAGCGGTGGAGGTGCAGAGGAGCTGGTGAGGGTCACAGCTGCACACTGTGCCTCTGACTGCTCATGCCAGCAGCCCTCTGACAGACAGCCAGTCAGTCCTGTGCTGGCAACTGCCATCCATTAAGCCTTCTGATTTCAAGAGGATGAAAAAGTGATTGATTGTTTTTTGGAGCAAAGAATTTGACTCTGAAATTTACAGCTGAAGAGAACTTTCAAGATGACTGAGTCTAACCCCTTTGATACAACATTTCAGTACAATTAAATCTGTAAGCAAAACACACGATACACTAAATGGAATTCTGGTAGATAAAACAATGTTAAGAGAGTGAGGGTTCTTGACAATCTTGGATGATGTATTGATTATTGGTTGCTGCCTAATAAATTACCCCCAAACCTTAAACCTTTAGTGCCTTATAGCAAGTTATTATCTCACAGTTTCTCCCAGTCAGGAATCTAGACTCCCAGGAATCCACAATTTAGTTGTGTCCTCTATCTCAGGGTTTCTCACAAGGCTGCATCAAGGTATCAGCCAAGGCTGCAGTCTTATATGAAAGTTCAAGTGCAGAAGAAGTTGCGTCAAAGTTCCTGCACGTAGTTTTGGCTGGATTTGTTTCCTCACTGGTTGCTGGACTGAGGGCCTCAGTTCCTTGCTCTCTGAGCCTCTCCATATGGCAGCTTGCTTCATCAGAATGAGCAAGCAGGGAGAGCAAGAAATAGTGCCAGCAAGAGAGTGCTAACGAGATGGAAGCCCAATCTTTTAGGACCTAATTATGGATGCAACATCACATCTTTTGTGATCCAGTCATGCACCACATAATGACGTTTCAGTCAACTACACACCACGTATACAACAGCAGTCCCAGAGAATTATAATGGAGCTGAAACATTGCTGTCACCCAGTGACTCTGTAGCCACCATCACATCATAGCACAGCACATTCCTCAGATATTTGTAGTGATGCTGTATACACAAATCTATTGCCCTGCCAGTCTATGAAAGTATAACAGGTACAATTATGCACAGTACACAGTATTTGGTAATAAACAACTATGCTACTTGTTGGTGCATTTACTATACTGTACTTTTTATCATTATTTTGGAGTATACTCTTTCTACTTATTAAAAAAGTTTGCTGTAAAATAGTATGCCAGAAGCATTTTCTCTGTGCCTGATTTAATCCCGTGTTGTTTTGTACAGTAATGCTGTACAGGCCTGTACCCTCGGTGCCATAGGTGGTACCCTACAGCCTAGGTGTGTAGTGGGCTGTACCATCCAGGTTTGTGTAAGTACACTCCATGATGTTCATACAATGATGAAATTGCCTAAAGATACATTCGTCAGACCTATCCCTGTTGTTAAGTGGTGCCTGACTGTACTTAATTCCTAAGAAGCAACTCACCAGGTCCAACCTACACTTAAGAGGGGGTATCATATGAGGGAGGAAACACCAGGTGGTGGGATTATCGGAAGCCATGTCAGAAGCTGCTGACCACAGGTGTGCACAGAAGGTAGGGAATGGGTCAGAATCACGGAATTGTAGAATTTTCTGGCTGAAAAGAAAAGGCCCTATAAATCTAGCCACCCACATGATGCCTGCATTCCTGAAATAGCCCTCTACCAAGTGGCTTTTTGTTCGACATCTGCACAATGACATGGTTAGAAATGTTTTCCTAGTTACACTGGGCTAGAAAACATCAGCCTGAAACATTCACCCATGCCCATGCAGGCACCCTTTGAAAATGATGGAAAATGATGGAAAAGTCATAAGAGTCTATTCTCTTTAAATGACGGTTAACTGTTTTGATGAAAACTGAAAGTAAATTGTAAATAAAGATTTGGTCTAATTTTTAAAATAACCCAGAATATGTACTCGTAAAATGTTTCTGCAATTATATTAGTCCACATATTTTCACATATAAAACACCAAAGATCTCTAAAGAGCTGGACAAATCAGCAAGTTTTAAAGAAAAAAGTAGTGAGAGTATCTTCTATGACCAAAACCAGATATCAAAGTCAAAAGTTAAAAATTCCAGAATGAAGAAAAACAGATTAAAAGAAAGGGAAGGCCCTAGAGCTTTACTCCTTTAACATTAAGGACATTTTCCATGCGATTCTGAATTTGGCAAGAAGTGTGAACTGTAGCCCAGTGACTGGCAGACAGCATTTCAGAATTCACAGCACATTCTCTGGGAGACTGTTGTAGCCAGAGCTGGCAGCATGCTTGACTACTCACTTATTCTCAAGCCCTGGCTCAAATGGCTGTTTATAAAAGTCAACTCTAACCTCCAAAAACAATAGATTGTAGAAGGCAATTTAGGCTATAAAAAAGCAATGAGGGCCGGCCCGGTGGTTCAGGTGGTTAGAGCTCCGTGCTCCTAACTCCGAAGGCTGCCGGTTCGATTCCCACATGGGCCAGTGGGCTCTCAACCACAAGGTTGCCAGTTCAACTCCCGCAAGGGATGGTGGGCTGCGCCCCCTGCAGCTAGCAACGGCAACTGGACCTGGAGCTGAGCTGCGCCCTCCACAACTAAGACTGAAAGGACAACAACTTGACTTGGAAAAATAACGTCCTGGAAGTACACACTGTTTCCCAATAAAGTCCTGTTCTCCTTCCCCAATAAAATCTTTAAAAAAACAAAACAAACAAACACACAAACAAACAAAAAAAAACAATGAAGCTAGGAAGGAAAGAAGGAAGGCAGGGAGGGAGGGAGGGAGGGAAAAAAGGGAGGGAGAGAGGAAAGCCTCCTTCCTTAAATATTCCCTCCTCATTTTGGGTGATTACAAGATTATGAGAACATATGTAAGGCTTACCTTATGGATTACAACACTATTTGGGGGTGTGCGCTAATTGGAAAACAAAACTTAATAACTCATAGAATAGCCCAGATGAAAGGATCTTAGGGAACATGTGTCTCACTTTAAAGATGAGGAAATTGGGTTTTCAGAGAGCTAAGAAATTCACCAAGTAGAGAAGGTTAACCATTCCCATAAGGGATCCCATATGGAACAGCTAAAGCCAATGCAGTAATGTCTCTACCTCAGGGAACAACCATTTCATCCTTTGCTTTTGACACCCCCTCTAGCAAGCAGTATTTCTCAACTTTGTGTTTGTGCAAACTCTTGAACAGTGTAAACTGCTGAACTAAGAGATACTCCATTCTGTTTGCTATTGAGGGCAAAGGCTGGAGGTGTGCCAACTTCCCCCCCACTCGAAACTCCTTCCCCACATGCCTGAGGTGACAGAAAAACTCATCTGTTTTCCTAGTTAGGTGAGTAGAGAGCAGGCTCATCAAGTTGGGGTATAAGTTACTTTACTCTTGAAGTAAAAGAAAAGTATTCAAACCTGAGGAAAGCACTGACTAACTACTACTGTGGCTCCCAGAATACCAATCTTTCTCACCTTTTAGGCCTCAGCTCAAGCACCACCTCTGCAGAGGATTACATTCTCATCCTGTCTAGAGGAGGAACTTATCCTCCTTCCAATCACACCACCCTGCTTAGTTCCCCCAGAGAAGATATCACACTCAAAAATTAGCTCATTATTTATTTTTAAAAATTGTATGTTCAGGGTAACTGGTTGGCTCAGCAGTTAGAGTGCAGTGCTTATAACACCAAGGTCACCAGTTCGATTCCAGCATGGACCAGTGAGAAACAACGGCTTGAGCTTGGAGCTGAGCTGTGCCCACACCCCCCCACACACAACTAGATTGAAAACAACAACTTGACATGGAGCTGATGGGTCCTGGAAGATCACACTCATCCCCACTATTCTCCAATAAAAATTTAAAAAATAATTGTATGTTCTTCTCCCTAAATTAGAACATAAGTTCCATATTGCAGGACATCTTGTTGTTTTCAGAACCTAGCACAGTACTTGGCACATAGTAGGCACACAATAAATATCTTTTTTTAAATTAAAGTTTATTGGGGTGACAATTGTTAGTAAAGTTACCTAGATTTCAGGTGTACAATTCTGTATTACATCATCTATAAATCCCATTGTGTGTTCACCACCCGGAGTCAGTTCTCCTTCCATCACCATATATTTGATCCCCCTTACCCTCATCTCCCACCCCCCTCCCCCCTTACCCTCTGGTAACCACTAAACTATTGTCTGTGTCTATGAGTTTTTGTTCCTCATTTGTTTGTCTTGTTCTTTTGTTGTTTTTGGTTTATAAACCACATATCAGTGAAATCATATGGTTCTCTGCTTTTTCTGTCTGACTTATTTCGCTTAGCGTTATAATCTCAAGATCCATCCATGTTGTCACAAATGTTCCTATTTCATCTTTTCTTACCACCGAATAGTATTCCATTGTGTATATATACCACAACTTCTTTATCCATTCATCTATCGAAGGACATTTTGGTTGTTTCCATGTCTTGGCCACCGTAAGTAAAGCTGCAATGAACATTGGAGCACACTTGTCTTTATGGATAAATGTGTTCAGAGTTTTTGGGTGGATACCCAGGAGAGGGATTGCTGGGTCATACGGTAATTCTATTCGTAATTTTTTGAGGAACCTCCACACTACCTTCCATAGCAGCTGTACCAATCTGCATTCCCACCAGCAGTGTATGAGGGTTCCTTTTTCTCCACAGCCTCTCCAATACTTGTTACTATTTGTCTTGGTGATGATAGCCATTCTGACTGGGGTGAGGTGATATCTCATTGTGGTTTTCATTTGCATTTCTATTGCTTAGTGAGGTTGAGCATTTTTTCATATGTCTATTTGCCATTTGTATGTCCTCTTTGGAGAAATGTCTCTTCAGGTCCTCTGCCTATTTTTCAATTGGGTTGTTTGTCTTTTTGTTGTTGAGTTGCATGAGTTACTTGTATATCTTGGATATTAGCCCCTTATCGGAGGCACTGTTTGCAAAACTCTTCTCCCATTCAGTTGGTTGCCTCTTTATTTTGTCGATGGTTTCTTTTGCTGGAAGCTTTTGAGTTTGATATAGTCCCATTCATTTATTTTAGCTTTTACTTCCCTTGCCTTGGAGTCAAATTCATAAAATGCTCTTTGAGACCAAGGTCCATAAGTTTACCATCTATGTTTTCTTCTGTGCAGTTTATTGTTTCAGGTCTTATGCGTAAGTCTTTGATCCATTTTGAATTAATTTTGGTACATGGTGACAGACAGCAGTCCAGTTTCATTGTTTTGCACGTGGCTTTCCAATCCTGCCAGCACCATTTATTGAAGAGGCTGTCTTTTCTCCATTGTATGTTTTTGGCTTCTTTGTCAAAAATTATCTGTCCGTATTTATGTGGTTTTATTTCTGAGTTCTCAATTCTATTCCGTTGGTCTACGTGTCTGTTTTTCTGCCAACACCATGCTGTTTTGATTATTGTAGCCCTGTAGTACAAGCTAAAGTTAGGGAGTGTGATACCTCCAGCACTGTTTTTTTTTTTCTTAAGATTGCTTTGGCTATTCGGGGTCTTTCGTGGTTCCAAACAAATCTGATGACTTTTTGTTCTACTTCTTTAAAAAATGCCATTGGGATTTTGATGGGGGATTGCATGAAATCTGTATATTGTTTTGGGTAATATGGCCATTTTAACTATGTTGATTCTTCCATTCCATGAGCACGGAATGTCTTTCCATTTCTTTGTGTCTTCTTCAATTTATTTTTAAAATGTCTTGTAGTTTTCAGCATTTGGTCTTTCATGTCCTTGGTTAAGTTTATTCCTAGGTATTTTATTCTTTCTGCTGCAATTGCAAAAGGAATTGTTTTGTTTTGTTTTTTTATTTCTTTTTCTGAGATTTCATTGTTAGTATATAGGACTGCAATGGACTTTTGTACGTTGATTTTGTAGCCGGCAACTTTACTGTATTCGTTGATTGTTTCTAAGAGCTTTTTGGTGGAGTCGTTAGGGTTTTCTATATATAGCGTCATGTCATCTGCAAAGAGTGACAATTTAACTTCTTCATTCCCAATTTGGATGCCTTTTATTTCTTTCTCTTGCCTCATTGCTCTGGCGAGGACTTCCAACAGTATGTTGAAAAGCAGAGGTCATAGGGGACAGCCCTGTCGTGTCCCTGAACGTAGAGCAAAGGGCTTCAGTTTTTCACTGTTAATTAAGAGATTAGCTGAGGGTCTGTCATATATGGCCTTTATTACGTTAAGGTATTTTCCTTCTATATCTCTTTTATTAAGTGTTTTAATCATAAATGGATGTTGCATCTTGTCAAATGCTTCTTCTGCATCAATTGATATAATCATATGGTTTTGTTCTTTATTTTGTTTATGTGATGTATCACATTGATGAATTTGCATATGTTGAACCATCCTTGTGCCCCTGGGATGAACCCCACTTGTTCGTGATGAATAATCTTTTTAATGCATTGTTGCATTTGATTTGCTAGAATTTCGTTCAGGATTTTTGCATCTGTATTCATCAGAGATATTGTAGTTCTCTTTTTTTGTGTTGTCCTTACCAGGTTTTGGTATCAGGGTAATGTTGGCTTCATAAAATGAGTTAGGGAGTACTGTCTCTTCTTCAATTTTTTGAGCAGGATTGGTATTAGATCCTCTTTGAAGGTTTGGTAGAATTCACTAGTGAAGCCATCTGGTCCCGGACTTTTGCTTTTGGGAAGGTTTTGGATGACTGATTCAATTTCGTTACTGGTGATCGGTCTATTTAGATTTTCCACTTCTTCATGGTTCAGCCGAGAAAGGCTATATGTTTCTAAGAACTTGTCCATTTCTTCTAGGTTATTGAATTTGGTGGCATATAGTCCTTCATAGTATTCTTGGATGATCCTTTGTATTTCTGTGGCATCCGTGATAACTTCCCCTTTTTTGTTTCTTATATTGTTTATTAGTGTCTTCTCTCTTTTTATCTTAGTGAGCCTAGCCAAGGGTTTGTAATTTTGTTAATCTTTTCAAAGAACCAGCTCTTTCTCACATTAATTTTTTCTATTGTCTTTTTGTTCTCTATTTCATTTAGTTCTGCTCTGATTTTTATTATTTCCTTTCTTCTGCTGACCTTGGGCTTCATTTGTTCTTCTTTTTTCTAGTATTTAAGGTGTAATGTGAGGCTATTTATTTGGAATTTTTCTTGTTTTTTGAGATAGACCTGTAATAATATAAATTTCCTTCTTAAAACTGCTTTCGTTGCATCCCCAAAATTTTGGTAGGATGTATTTTCATTCTCATTTGTTTCTATGTATCTTTTGATCTCTCCTCTAATTTCTTCTTTGACCCGGTTGTTCTTTAAAAGTATGTTGTTTAATCTCCATGTATTTGTGGGTTTTCCTGCTTTCTTTTTCCAGTTGATATCCAATTTCAAAGCCTTGAGATCAGAGCATATGCTTGGTATGATTTCAATCTTCTTAAATTTGCTGAGGTTAGTTTTATGTCCCAATATATGATCTATCCTTGAGAATGTTCCATGAACACTAGAAAAAAAAAAGCATAGTCTGATGTTTTAGGATGAAGTGCTCTATAAATGTCAATTATGTCCATTTCATTTAATGTGTCATTTAGTGCTCCTGTTTCATTATTTATTTTCTGTTTGGATGATCTATCCATAGCTGTCAATGACGTATTTAGGTCCCCTAGTATAATTGTGTTTTGGTGAATTTCTCCCTTTAGTTCTGTTAGTAGTTGCTTGGTATATTTTGGTGCTCCCCGATTGGGGGCATAAATATTGATGACTGTTACGTCGTCTTGTTGTATAGTCCCCTTTACCATCATGAGATGTCCATCTTTGTCTCTTGTTAACTATTTCACCCTGAAGTCTGTTTCATCTGATATCAGCACGACTACACTTGGTTTTTTCTGGATACCATTTGCTTGGAGTGTCAATTTCCACCCTTTCACTTTGAGTCTATGCTTGTCCTTGTAGCTGAGATGCATCTCTTGGAGACAGCATATGATTGGGTTTAGTTTTTTGATCCAATCTGCTAATCTGTGCCTTTTTATTGGTGAGTTCAGCCCATTTACACTTAGGGTGATTATTGATATGTGAGCATTTCCTATCATTCTATCTTTAGTTTTCTGGTAAGACTGTGTCTCCATTGTTTCTTTGCCTTTTTGTTGTTGTCTATTATTTCTGTGTGGTGGTATTCTATGGTGTTTCCCTCTGTTTCTTCTTTTATTACAGTATATATTTCAGTTCTGGATTTTTTTTTGTGTGGTTACCCTTAAGTTTATGTAAAAGAAAGTTTGATATTTAGAGTATTCCATTTTCTTCAGCATGCCTACTTTGTCCATTCCCATATACCAGTTCAGGCCTTTACTCTCCCCCTTTTTATGTTTTGATTGCCACAAATTGTCCCTGTTGATGGTGGTCGAATAGCCTCAGCCTCCTTTAGTATTTCTTGTAGTGCAGGTCGTGTATTAGAAAATTCCCTCAGCTTCTGTATGTCTGGAAAGGTCTTTATTCCTCCTTCATATCTAGAGGATATCTTTGTTGGGTATATTATTCTTGGCTCGTAATTTCTCTCTTTTAATAGTTTGAATATTTGGTTCCACTCCCTCCTGGCTTGTAGAGTTTCTGCTGAGAAATCTGATGATAATCTGATGGACTTTCCTTTGTAGGTTACTGTCTTCTTTTCCCTGGCTGCCTTGAGGATTCTTTCTTTGTCCTTGATTTTTGACAGCTTCAATACAATGTGCCTTGGAGACGGCCTGTTGGGGTTGAGGTAATTAGGTGTTCTATTTACTTCTTGGATTGGAGGATCCAGTTCTTTCCACAAGTTTGGGAAGTTCTCGTCAACTATTTGTTTGCATATACTCTCTGTTCCTTTATCTCTTTCTTCTCCTTCTGATATGCCCATTATTCTTATATTGTTCTTTCTGACGGATTCAGGAAGTTCTTGTTGAGTTCTCTCATTACTTTTAAGTCTCAAGTCTCTTTCTTCTTCCATCCATGTCATTTCCAGGTCTCTATCTTCGATGTCACTGATTCTTTCCTCCATCTGGTCAACTCTACCACCTAAGCTAGCTATTTCATTCTTCCTTTCTTCTATTGAGTTCTTAATCTCCAGAAATTCTATTTGGTTCTTTTTTAAAATTTCTATCTCTCTGGTAAAATGTTCATGTTGTTCTTTGATTGTGTTTCTGAGTTCATTAAACTGCCTGTCTGTGTTTTCTTGCATCTCGTTGAGTTTTTTCAGAACTGCAATCTTGAATTCTCTGTCATTTAAGTCACAGATTTCCATATCTTTAAGTTTATTTTCTGGAAACTTTTCACTTTCTTTCTGAGCTGTCTTGTTGCCTTGGTTATTCATGGCAATTAAGGATTTATTATTTCTCTTTTTAGACATCTACAGGAGTGGCTTCTGCAACAGGTTGATAGGAAGAGGTCTTTCTTTTGTTTTCCAGTACGTGTTGGTAGAATGTTTTATTTTTTCCCCGACTGCAGGCTTTTTTTCTCTCTCACTCTGTATTGTTATGTTTTCTCTGCACTATTCCAGCTTCTCACACAATGGGGGAATTCCCTGGAAGGCAAGGTTCTCCTCTGCTAATAGTTCGCCTGGGTCACAGGACACTGCGTCCCAGTGGGAATGTTGAGAGTTTTTGAAGTTCCAAAGCTCTTCTTGCACCAGATTCAGAGCCCGTGTGTTTCAGCAGTTCTGTTTACTCCTACAGCGATCCACCCAGATAGGTGGGGACAGGGGTGGGGTGAGTTGTGAGAATTGGCCCAGAGCAATGGTGACGACCACCACCACAGCCAATGCTGCTTCCACAGCTCCCTCCCCTTTGCCGGAACTAGTTGGGCTGTGAATCTCTGTCTGTGGACCACAGTTCTCAGAACAACAAATGTTCTGGTCTTTTGATCTGACTCTGCTACTGTTCCACTTCTAGCACTGGGCAGGTGGGGGTGGGGCGAGCTCTGGGAGGGTAAGGAGGGGGCAGCCAGTCTCAGTGCCTAAGGCTTCCGTTCTCTGCTCGGCAGTGAGGTCTTAGATCACCATTTTCAGCCTTCTTCCGTCAGTCTTTGCTCCTAGGTCTCTGCCATGAGCATTGGGTTCAGCCGTGTTATATGCTGTCCCCTCAGCCCTGTGGGCCATAAGCGGAGCCCTAGCAGTCCGAGTTCTTCCCTCTCCTGCAGCTGCGGTAGCTCCGAGATGCAGCGAGCTCGGAGCACTGAGCCAGGTCTGCGTCCTGCGCCCACGCCACTCCTTCACTGCACTTCTCCCTACCCTCCTCCCCTGCTCGCGCAATTTGCCCACCTTTAGGCGAATTCAGTAGTGAGACCCTCATCTTGTCTGTCTGCTGTGCAGGGAGTCCTTTGTGGAGTTATAATTTTTCAATTTGTTGTGAATTTCAGGGGAGATTTCCAGAAGCTCACCTCATGCTGCCATTTTGATGACCAGAGTTTTTCTTTTAAAAAATATGTCTGGCTTTTCTCTACATGTGAATGACAAGAGTCAAAAGTGCTTCCGAAAGACTCACCCTAGAAGGGAGGGGCTGGTTAAAATAAAATGCAGATTCCTGCGTGTCCCCCAGATCTCTGGTAGGTAGGACCAGGAGATTCTTATTATGCACATTAGAATTTCAAAATAGCTGCTCTATGGCCAACATCATTTAACCTGGAGAATATTTAAGGTAAGGCTTACTAATTACCCTCCCCAGGAAAACCATGCACTTACCAACCCTTCAATCATTGTTACTACCTGAATTTGCCTGATCATAAAGATCATCTAGAGGGCTTGAGAAAAATACATATTCCTAGGCTTCTCCTCTGATGGGAATCAGGTAGGCGGCAAAGTTCAGGGATCTGAATTTCAAATTAGTTGTTACATGTTCTTCTAAGTAACTACACGAATTGATGTGTTTCATGGAGTTATTGGAATATAGATCCAAATTAAATTTTGGATAGCATATACCCACTATGACAATTTTAGTTTTCAAATGGTTTATTTTCAGCCATTGCTTCTGGAAGAATTTCACTGAATGTTGCATTTTTTTTAAACCATAGGAACAAAAATTAAGATAACAATTTTTAACATTAATTGAGCACTTACTATGTGTGAGGCACCATGTATTTAATCCTCCTCAAACCCTCTGAGGCAGGTACTATTGCCACCTACATTTTATAGATGAAGATACTGACGCAGAGGGAGGTTAAGTACCTTTCCAGTCAAATGCAGTCAGGAACGAGGTAGAAGAACCCATGTTCTAACCTGACACAATCTGCCTCTCTGCCCTTACTCCAGACCAGTTCCTCTGGTGCTCAAAATATGCTTTCATGCAGCACGATTTGTGAACTGGATTTCATATGAGGTCTGACAATGAAGTTCACAAACTTGTTGCAACGATGTTGCTAACCTTTTTTGATATCAGAGGGATTACTCATTATGAATTTGTACCAATTGGATAAACAGTTAACCAATATTTACTATTTGGAAGTGCTGAAAAGGCTGTGTGAAAAAGGTAGACAACCTGAACCTTTCACCAACAATTGATGGCTCTTGTATCATGACTCACACCGCACTGTCTGTGAGGGAGTTTTTAGCCAGTAAACAAATAACTGTATTGAAACACCCTCCCTACTTATCTGACCTGGCCTCCAATGACTTCTTTCTTTACCCAAAGATAAAGAAAATATTGAAATGAAGACATTTTGATGACATTCAGGACACCAAAGGTAATATGACGACAGTTCTCATGGTCATTCATTAATAAGAGTTCCAATATTGCTTTGAAGGGTGGACTAGGCACTGGCATCGGTGCATAACTTCCCAACAGGAGTACTTCGAAGGTGACCATAGTGATATTCAGCAATAAGGCATGTAGCACTTTTTCTAGAATGAGTTCACAAACTTAATTGGCGGACCTTGTAAATAGAAGAGCTGGATAAGGAATAGAGTCAGTGGAACTGTAACAGCTATATATGATGTCAGAGGGGTAGTAGATAGGGAGAGGGGGGTTACCACTTTGTGAGGGGTATAAATGTCTAACTATTACATTGTTTTGTACACGTGAAATTGAAAGAAAAAAAGAACTGGTTCACCTTGTGCTGTGTGCAACTCATCGCCAAAATGTTGTTAGAAGAGGCCTTGCTCTAAACACACAGGGGACTATTCTAAAAAATATTTTGTATGCTAGCAAGAGAAGATCACTACTGAATTATGAAGGAAGGTAAAGCTTTTGTTAATTATTTTTTAATTATTTATTCTTAGGCTTCTGGTGAATTGTTGAGGACTTTACAGAGTGTCTTGGGAAGTCTCTAATTAGGAAGTTTTAAGATTAACAAAATGATGAATATTCATAAGAATTATATTTGAAGACAACTGTTTTTAACACATAGTCCCACTAGGCATTCAGCATCTTAGCAGGGATTTATTTATTATATGTTTTACTGTAAACAGAAAGCATGCACACTAATTAGCTCAAAAATATTCTTGTCCTCATACAGTAAAGAAAATATATGCAAGAAGAGCAAGTGTGGTATGTGGGAAAGCCAGGCATAGCTGGTATTTGGCTTCATTTCTGGCTGGAGTATAAACTGTGGACAAATTAACTCCCCTCTTTATGGGTGGCACCTCTTATGGGAGCCTCCTCAGAGAATCTTAGAAATACTTAGGGAGGGAACCCCATAAAGTCAGGGCTTGCTGCAGTTACGTACACTGAGTATTCCAGGTGATAGAACGCAGAAGACACAGAGACATTTACGTTAGCCACTCAAGATGAAAATGGTCTGGACATAGCCATGGAGGGGGACTGCAAAGGATGCCCGAACTAGCCTCCTGCTGGGACTATGGAGAAAACATTGATTAGGGCACAGCAGGTTTCCAGGGAGAGGCTAGATTTGGTGAGTAGGAGAACTGGAGAGTTAGAAGGAACTCTAACTGGGTATTGGAAGGAACTCTGGTTGGGTATTTCAGTTACTCTTGCTGCATAATATATAACCCCAAAACTTTACAGGCTTAAAACAACAATCTTTTTCCCCCCCATGATTCTGGGAGTTGACTCAATTCAGCTAGGTGGTTTTCACTTAAGTCTCTTATGCTGTTGCCAAGGCTGGGGCTATCTGCCAAAGGCTTCTTCAGTCTCATGTCTGATGATTGATATTGGCTGTCAGCTGAGACCTGGGGCTTTTGGCAGGAAGATCTAAGTGCAGCCTATCTGTGTGATATGGGCTTCCTTACAGGTGCTGGGTTCAAAGAGTGAGCATCCCAAGATCACAGAGAAGTGATATCAATTTTTTTGATCTGGACTCAGAAGATACAGAGCATCACTTCTGCCACAGTCACAGACCCTCATGGATTCAAGGGGAAGGAACGTAGACACAATCTCTCAATGGGAGCAAGGCCAACTTCGCAGTGAAGAAGAGCAGGTGGGCTGGGAGATCTTGTTGCAGCCATCTTGGAAAATGCAATCTTCCGTAGACTGTAAGTACAAAGAGCAGAATATCAGAGTTTAAGATTTCAAAAACCTGGCCCTTCAAAAGGATCACAAGGGCCATTCCTGGGGGCAGCTTACGTGGAATGGAAGCAAAGGTCATCAGAGTTGAGGAAGATATGGGACCATGAGTCAGGGGAATTACATGGCCGTCCACATGGACACTGAATCCTCAGGAAAGCAGAGGACTTGAGAGAGATATAGTGAAGGCAGAGAGGACAAACACTATTGTAAAACCTTTCTGAGTTTCCAGCTTTTGTTCTGGGATGGTGAAAAAAGTAATCTCTGTGGGGAGGATTTCTCTTTTATTTGAGAAAATGTATTTGCTGTGGCCCTACTGTTTGTGCAAAGATACTGATAGCTAGATACTAACAGCTATAGATTCTAATAGCTATAGATACTAGATACAAAAAGATACTAATGTTTTCAGTGCTCATTCAGACGGTACTTAGTGGATACCTACTCTGTGGTCAGGTCCTGTTCTAGATGCTGATACAGTAGTTAACAAAACAGACAAAGAGCTCTGACCTAGGTTCATATTCTAGTGGGAAAGACAGACATAAAAGAGATTTTTAAAAAAGTATATGTTTTCTGTCAGCATTATGTTATATGGTGATAAATGCTGTGGGAGCCGGGGTGGGGGAGGGGTAAGAATCCAAATTCTGTGCATATTAGCTCATAGCACAGGAGTTAAGAGCATGGATCTGGGAGCCAGACTGCTGGAGCTTGAATCCTAGTCTGCAACTTAGTAGCTATGCGATTTTAGGCAGGTTACTTGGCCTCCCTGAGCGTCAGTTTCCTTATCTGTAAAACATAGAAAATAATAGTCCCTACATCAAAAGTTGTTGTCAGGATTAAATAATACAGGTAAAAAACCTAGAACAGGATGACAGGAAGTGAGGCCTGGTGGGGGAAGTCACAGGCTTCAGGGTTCCGACTAGAGCTTTAGGACCAAGGTTGGGCTGGTAGTCAGGTTACCCATGCTGGGGTTCACGGATCTTGGGAGGAAAGGTCCTGAATGGAGACTCATCACAGGGTCTCAGGCTGCCTTGGGATAGTTCTGAGATGGTAGCGTGCAGGTGGAATCTCAGTAGACTTCAGGATTTAATCCTGGATTCAGCCTACTGAAGACCACAAGAAAATAGCTGTTTTCACCTTGAGGCAGGAACAAGGAAAGACCTTGGAACTCAATTACTCTGACAAAGTAAAATGGAAGGGGAAGGTTAGTGAATAATCCATTCATTACATTCTGGTAATGAAGAGCATCCATGTCAAATTGAGAGGTGTTTTCTCAGAGAAGCCACACGTGATGAAAAGAGGGAGCACTTGAATCAGACTGGCCTGGGTACTAATTAAAGCTCTGCCTTTTATGGTAACTGGGCAAGTTACTTAACCGTCTGAGACTTACTTTTCTCCCATGAAAACTGGGGATGATACCTGCCTTGTACAGATCTTATGAAGTTTAAATATAACATATCAAGAGGCCGACACAGTGCCTAGCATTTGACAGACATATGCTCAGTGGAGTGCCTCTTCACCTGGTGAGTCAGCAGGTCATCTGTGTGCGTAGGATGTTTATTGGTCCACTCCTTATCCAGTATTTAAAAACGAGCATTTCCTCTGGACTGACAATAATGAAATAATATCAGAAAACGAGACATCCATCTCCTCTCCATAGGACATTTACTTTGAGTGGTGTTTTCCTGAAGGGTCCTGGCAGGCCTGGGCTTTCACAGATACTGCTAGAAAAAAATGTCTAGCTAGCTACTGCCACACCTCAAGGAAACTGCTGTATCTTACTGTGACTTTTTCCAAAACTTTTGCAGAAAATGTAGAGTACAGCATTCTAACCCAGCAAAGCAAGCCTGGGGTAATGAAAAAGCTTATAGAAATCTTTTTGGATTATCTGGGTCTGGCATGGTGGATCAAGCCAACACAGAAAATACAGAAATACAAATATAGAAACACCAGAGGAAATATTCTAAGAAAAAAAGCTTTAATACATAGCCACACTTGGCCAGAAGGAAGACCATGTGAATGAGCTTAAAGGAAGGTTCTCCAGCCTTGAGATGCCTACAGCCTGGCCTACTCCTTGACTGTAACTTTTTGAGAGACTCAGAGCCAGAGGACCCAGCTAAATGGCACTCAAATTTCTGACCCAAAGAAACTTTTGAAAGTAAGGGGTTTTTTTGGTTTTGTTTTAAGCTGCTAAATTTGGGGTAATTTGTTACCCAACAAAAGATAACTACCTTTTCTGATGGTGGACACCCACGAGTAAGCATCATTAAAGTCTCCCCTCCCACGGTCATCATGTCTAAGTCGTCTCCCAAAGAGTCCAAACAGCTGCGGAAGCTCTTCATCAGAGGTTTGAGCTTTGAGACAACCAGTGAGAATCTGAGGAGCCAGTTTGAACAATGGGGAATGCTCAGAGACTGTGTGGTGATGAGAGACCCAAACACCACGTGCTCCAGAGGCTTTGGGTTTGTCACCTATGCCACCGTGGAGGAGGTGGGTGCAGCCACGAAGGCAAGGTCACACTAGGTGGGTGAAGAGTTGTGGAAAAAGAAGGCTGTCTCAAGAGAAGATTCTCAAAGACCTGGTGCGCACTTCACAGTGAAAAAGATGTTTGTTAGTGGTATCAAAGAAGACACTGAAGATTATCACTGTCGTGCGGGGGACCCTGCTTGCTGCGCCATTTGTCGTGCAGGGTGTCACGCAGGGTGGCTGGCGGGGTCTCTGGTCCCGCTCCCCACATAAGAACGCAGGATATGGTGAGGCCAAAAAGGAACACCCAGGAAGCCATAGATGGGGGAGTCACACCACTATACTCTCGCTGGCGGCTGGGTTGGAGAAACAGGAAATAGGAGCCACACAATTCTCAACCTTCACTGCGCCGCTTGCAGGCTCAGCCACCATCTTCTTGCTAGCCCCCATTTTCTGCTAGCCTAGCCACGGCAGTTATATTAGTGGCCAATGGCTCACTGGTTACAGCTGACGGCCAACTAGCCACAGCTGATGGCTATCCGATCACAGCTGATGGCCATTAACTACCTGAGCCAGCACCTTTCTATGTGAGGCCGAGAGCCTGGAAACTGCTTTTTTGGGGCTCTGTCCCCACAATCACCTAAGAGATAATGTTGAATAGTATGGAAAAACTGAAGCGACTGAGGCAGTGGCAAGAAGAGAGGCTTTGCTTTTGTAATCTTTGATGAACAGGACTCTGTAGACAAGACTGTCATTCAGGAATACGGTGCTGTGAATGGCCACGACTGTGAAGTAAGGAAAGCGCTGTCTAAGCAAGAGATGGCTAGTGCTTCATCCAGCCAGAGGGGTCAAAGTGGTTCTGGAAACTTCGGTGGTGGTCAGGGAGGTGGTTTTGGTAGGAATGACAACTTTGGTCATGGAGGAAATTTTGGTGGTCGAGGTGTCTTTGGTGGCAGTCGTGGTGATGGCTATAATGGATTTGGTAATGAGGGAAACAATTTGAGAGGTGGCGGAAGTTGCAGTGATTTTGGGAATTACACCAATCAATCTTCAAATTGTGAATCTATGAAAGGAGAAAACTTTGGAGGCAGAAGCTCTGGCCCCTATGGTGGTGGAGGCCAATACTTCGCCAAACCATGAAACCAAGGTGGCTATGGCGGTTCCAGCAGCAGCCGTAGCTATGGCAGTGGCAGAAGGTTTTAATCACTGCTAAGGTTTTAATCAAAGCTTAGCAGGAAAGGAGAGCCAGAAAAGTGACAAGGAAGCTATAGGTTACAACAGATTTGTGGACTCAGTCAAGCACAGTGGTGGCAGGGCCTAACTGCTACAAAGACATGTTTTAGACAATAATCATGTGTATGGGCAAAAAACTCCAGGACTGTACTTGTGACTAATTGTATAACAGGTTATTTTAGTTTCTGTTCTGTGGAAAGTATAAAGCATTCCAATAAAGGGTTTTAACGTAGATTTTTTTTTTTGCACCCATGCTGTTTATTGCTAAATGTAATAATCTGATCATGATGCTGAATAAATGAGTCTTTAAAAAAAAGATAACTAATAAAAGGATACTGATTACTCAAAATCACTATATAAAGCTTTGCAATCTCTTTTGAGAGCTGCAACCAGGAAAAAACTCCAAGAAATGGTATATTTTTTTCTTCTTACAGTAAGAATAACACACATGTATTTTCCTTTTAGTTTTGGCCACCACGAAGCTTAGAGCCAAACTTATGGCTCAACTGTATTAATAGTAATTGTGTAAGACCACTATGGCCTGCTTATCTGTGTTTTTACTCCTGGTCTTTCCTTTTATTCCGACTTGTTTTTTCCTTCATCCTGATTTTTCAGTTCATTTTTATATTTTTCTATATTGCATGAATTATGTTAAGCCACCTCAAATTCAGCTTACAGAGAAGCACAGCATTCAGAAATACTTTAAAAAAATAGTTAAGTTCACACCTGTTGAACATGAAGTGCCTTGAGGTGGTTGTGGGGAAGGTGAGGTAATTCAAGGGTGGCTCACGGCTGTAGGCATTTGACCAGGGTTAATTTGGATTGGGTCGGAAAAGATCAAGTGCTAATGAAATTAAAGGATGGCAATTAATCACCACCTCCAGGGGGCGGGGCCAAAGGTTGACCTAGTCACACACGCTGAAATCTTTGAAATTTATTCATTGAACCACGTCCCCTAGGCCCTCCTGGAGCCCGCCCCGCCCCTCCCCCTCCAGGAGCCCCGCCCTTCCCTCCATCTGGCCCCTCCCCTCCCCCGGGCTCCGCCTGCTGCGCTCGCCGCACCGCCTACGTCTCCGCCTGCCGGCCAGGCCTCCCCGGCGGTTGCGCGCTGCGCCCCTTCTTCCGCGCCCGCTCGCGCCTTCCCCGCCTCTCCCGGCTCTCCGCCTTCTGGGCGGTTGGGCCGCGCGCCTGTGGGGGCGGGGCCCGGAGGAGGCGATCGAGCCAATGGGACGCGGCGGCGGCGGCGGCGGCGGCGGAGGTGGACACGGCGGCGGCGGCGGCAGCGGTAGCGGCGGCGGCTGGGTCGGGCCCCGACGGGCGGCGGCGGCTGAGGTGGAGGCGGAGGGAGGCGGCGGCGGCGAAGGAGGCGGCGGCGGAGGGGGAAAGATGGCGGCACCCGTCCTGCTGAGAGTGTCGGTGCCGCGGTGGGAGCGGGTGGCCCGGTATGCCGTGTGCGCCGCCGGGATCCTGCTCTCCATCTACGCCTACCACGTGGAGCGGGAGAAGGAGCGGGACCCTGAGCACCGGGCCCTCTGCGACCTGGGGCCCTGGGTGAAGTGCTCCGCCGCCCTTGCCTCCAGGTATCCCGGCTGGGGGAGCGGGCCGGGAACGGCCGAGCGGGGTGAGGGCGGAGGCTGGGGGCGGGGAGCGCGCGGCGGGAGCTGGGCCTGGGATCGGTGGGTGCCGGGCCGCGGAGGGACCCGCGGCGCTGCGAGCGGGACCCGGACGCGGCCGGCGGCCGGGGGCTCCGGCTCCGGGGTTGCCCAAGACCAGGCTGCCGGGGCGGAGGTGGCGGGGCCGCGAGACCGGCGAGGAGGGATGAGGTGGCAGTGCAGCCGGGAGGCCGGAGCGCACCAGGACTCGGGCCGGCCAGGGAGGAGCGGGAGGTTCGCGCAGGCTGGGTCCTGGCGGGCGGGACACCTTTCCTGGTTGTCGCTCGGGAAGGCAGGTGTGGGTGTGAGACCCTGCGGGAGGGAGCGTGCGGGAGGTAGGTGTCCACCCCTCGTTTCGGATCGTGCAGCCGAGGCTGTGCAGCCGGCGTGGGCTCGGGGTGGCTTTTCCCACTGCCTTCCCCGTTCTAGGACAGGTGTTTTCGTTGTCAGGCCTCTTTGTGCTCAGTAGCGCTAATGAGAATTTGCAGACTTCTTGAGACGGTGACATTTGCAGTCAAACACGAATTTGACCCTACCCTGGAAGAAGATATCAGCACTTAATATATCTGATTTCTTGGATTTCCCCTTAGTCTGTTTCAGTGTGCTTTGGACAGGGAAATGGCCTGAGTTTAGGTCTCGTTTAAGCTTAATTTGAGTAAAATATGAGTATGTCATGTGTAGTGATGATGTTTTGGGAAGTGGGGTGACTTTTAAACGTTGTTGATTAGTATAATGGGGTCCCCACAGATGAAAAGTACATGCATTGCTAAACTGGAGTGTTTGGTTTGTTTTACTGATAATATTAGGTTTTTTAAAATGTAGTTAATTTATCGTTACATTTTATTTTCTGCATTAGATTTACCTAGGCAAATTACTTTAAAAAAAAACCCACAGGATTTACATTCTAAAAGTGGCTGCTTATTATTATTATTATTATTGAGGGTTAATTTAAAAACGTAGCAAAAATGAAAGAAATGATTTGAAATTGATAGGTTGCAATTTTAATAGAGACATATTATGCCTAATATTTTGAATTTGTTAACAGTAATTAGCTTTGAACAGTTTTTCCCCTCCTGTTGATCTGTAATTTGCTAGGTAAACAGTAACGTATAAGCTTACTAGTTTTATTTTGACCTACATATTGGTGATTACATGAACAAGCTAGCATTGGAGTTTGTCTTGTAACTGTTTACAAACTTCATATATTTAATGGGGATACAGAGATTTGGAAATTAAAGTGGCTTGAGTCTGATTTGTAGACTAGTTTTCTTTTGGAAATAGGTAGAGTGAACAATCATTAAAAGTTTTTATTTTTGTCAAAGTGAAAAACGCTTTAAATAAAAGCAGATTATTGGAGACTTTAAGTAGTTCTTTTTATTTGTCTTGAGTATTGATTGCCATTTAGCAGTTGTGTTAAAAAAAAGTTACTATTTTAGGAAAAGAAAGTTTGAGTCAGGTTTGAGTGAGGAGTGTAAAAGATAAAGGATGAGAAAAGTTAACTGATGTAAAGAATCCTGAGGAAAATCCTATACCAGAATCCAGCGTGAATTCACGTGACTTTGGATTGCTGAAACTCACTTTATTCTCATTTCTTCATCTGTGAGTGTCCTAATCCAAATAGAATAAAGTAGATTAATGAAGGAATCTTGAGTGTGTGTGTGTAAAGTTCCCTAGTATTTTGGGAGGCATCACTGTCTCAGGGAGTAGTTCTTTTGGATTTCAATTTCAAAAGACATACTTACCCCCCCTCCCACCCCTCAAATTGGGAGGCTGTAATAGATTTGCCAGTTTTTTGTTCTGCCAGGTATAGCCAATAAAAACAGCAACGGTAACCCACACTGCTATCTACTGTCACCATCATTTCTTCTTACAAAAGGATATTTTAACTCAATTTGAAAGGACAGAATCTCAGAGTAAAGGCCCTTTAAATGGACTCATTTAATTTTATTAAAAAGTTTACTTCTCCTTATTTTTCCTCATTTTTATGTAAATCAGTAAAAACTGTGGCAAACCTGCACCACCATGCCAGCCAACATTAAGTAACCCCTGTGTGGTGCACTGAACTCAGATCCAAAGGTTCAGGTGGGCTCCTAGCTCTGCCACTTGTTAAACTGGCCTCAACATAGTCATTAATTATCCAGAGTCTCAGCTGTTTCTTATGTTAAAGGAGGACCATAAAACTTACTTTACCAGATGAATGGTAGCATTCAAGATGATACATGGAATCCATACCTGGAATAGAATAATTAATTATAGTTGTTGTCATTGATTGGAAATGTTATTTTTTTGCAGTGTCTGATAATAAACACCTTTAAATAGTATACGTTTCTTGTTATAGGTATAGTCATTTATGTATTTCAAATGTAAATTGTTTTAGTGTCCATTGCTCATTCTATGGCATAGGATAAAGAGTTAAAGTCTGTTTAAAACAATTTTAGAAGTGTTGCAAGAGAAACAAAAAAGTGTGCAGAATATTTTTATAGGTATTTCCTGTAAGTTACATTAGACCCCTTCCAAAAAAGGTTTTTATGTAAAACAAGTGATCTTGGAAGTTTAATAGGCTTGATAATTCTATAGTTCTTAAAACTGTAAAAATAGTATCTATAAACCATCAAAAAGGTACCTTATTTTGCAAAATGTTGGACTAATACCTCTCACATGTCTTAAATAAAAATTAGTATCGTATACTTATTACCCCCACTCCCCTGAGATCAGACGTTTTGAGAATTAGAATCTAGAAATATTTGCTGCTTCTCGCTTTGTACAGTTGCCAAAGGTAACATAGTTAGTGGCAGATTGGGACTAGAAGCCTGGCTTCCAGAGTGTTTTTAGAATCCCTCTTCCTCCATTTTTTTCAATTAAATTATTGTATAGTTAATACATTCATTGCTTCAAATTCAAAAGATCCTAAAGCACATGCAGTGAACAGTTTCCTTCATACCTCTTCCCTCAAACATACAGTTCTTCCCTCCATAAGCAGCCATTAAACTTTCTAAAGCCGTTTTATGCATATACAAGCATAAATATTACCATATTATTCTCCCCGTTTTTTAAACATAAAATTATCACATATTCCGATCTGTACCTTCCTTTTGCTAGCATTCTTTCCATCACGACCATACTTTTAAGTGCTTACATTCATATTTAGTAGAATGTTCATAACTACTAGTTTGTAAAAAAATGTGTTCTAGTAGTTAGGTTTGTTTTTTTATTTAAAAATTTTTTCAATTACAGTTGACGTGCAATATATTAGTTTCAGGTTAGTACAACATAATTATTAGACATTTATGTAACCTACAAAGTGATCCCTGACTAGTACCCACCTGGCACCATACATAGTTATTACAATATTATTGATTATATTTCCTGTGCTGTACTTTATATCCCCATGACTGTTTTTATAACTGCCAATTTGTACTTCTTAATCCCTTCCCCTATTTTACCCATCCTGCCAATCCCACTCTCATCTGGCAACCATCAACTTGTTCTCTGTTTCGTATGTGTTTATTTTCAGTATTTGTCTTTTCTCTGACTTACTCACTTAGCATTATTCCCTCTAGGTACATCCATGTTGTTGGAGATGGCAAGATTTCATTCCCTTTTATGACTGAGTAATATTCCGTTGTATACATGTACATCTTTATCCATTCATCTGTCGATGGACACCTAGGTTGCTTCCGTATCTTAGCTATTGTAAGTGATGCTGCAGTGAACATAGGGGTGCACATACCTTTTCAAATTAGTGTTTTCATTTTTTTTCAGTTAAATACCCAGAAGTGGAATTGCTGGGTCAATAAGGTCATTCTGTTTTTGATTCTTTTGAGGAGCCTCCATACTGTTTTCCATAGTGGCTGCACCCATTTACATTCCCACCAGCGGTGCACAAGCATTCCCTTTTCTCCACATCCTTGCCAACACGTATTTACTGATAATAGCCATCCTGACAGGTGTGAGGTGATATCTCATTGTGGTTTTAATTTGCATTTCCCTGATGATTAGTGACATTGAGCATCTTTCAATATGTCCTTTTTAGAGAAACATCTATTCAGTCACTGCCTATTTTTTAATTGGATTGTTTGTTCTTTTGGTGTTAAGTTATACAAGTACCTTATATATTTTGGATATTAACCCCTTATTGGATGCATAATTGGTGAATATCTTCTTCCACCCAGCAGGTCTTTTATTTTCTTGATGATTTCCTTCTCTGTGCAAAAAGTCCGTTTGATGTAGTCCCATTTGTTTATTTTTTCTTGTTTCCCTTGCCCTAGGAGACATAGCCACAAAATTATTACCAAGAGTGTTGTCAGCGAGTTTCCTAGAAGTTTTGAATAAGATGAATTTAACAAATAAAATATAGATTCTTCAATGTTATTGTTTCTTGGTATGGAAATTTCAGAAGCCATATGAACTCAAGAATTCAAGAGGAGTAAAGAGATAATCACAAAGAAGTGAATCTGGACTGCCATGCATTTAGAGGGCTGTTCCTACTTACATAATGCCCACTTTATGCTAGGCAGTGTTCTTATGCTTTACACATGTTATTTAATTCTCATAACAGTCCCTGTGAGGCACTTTTGCCACCATTTTACAGATGAGAAAACTGAGTTACACAGAATGTAAATAAAATTTGATTTAGATAATACAGTACCAGAGGCCTGATTCTAACCCAGGCAGTCTGGCTCAAGAGTCTAAGCTCTTTACCATTACTTTAAATGGCATTTAGATCTAATATTTATAGAGTGATACCCATATCAGCCAAATTTTTAAAAATACACAAATATTTGGGCCATTTTTTTACATTTTGTGCCATAATGCCTTGTTTGTATTATAGCTTTTATGTCTAGTCTAGAGCAATCATTTTGGAAAAGGAAAAACATTACTATGAATGGAAAGCACTATGTTCAAGAAGTAAGTTCCTGGAGTGTTTACCTGCTGAGCCTAAACTTGTGAAGATACGGCATTTGTCACACCTAATTAATGAACAGATACGTAGTGGGGTGAGTTATCAGGAAGACTTAACAGAATAGCCAAGGGAAGAAAGATAAAGTAGGTCTGGGCATATGGAGTGAAGGAGGGAGGGGGAAAAGAGTGAGACTCAATTTGCGAGGGTGGGGTAGCCCTTTCTGAGAGGTGTTGAGTCAAATGGACCTACAGCACAGAGCCTGGAGATTTGGGCCTGGGGTGTGGTACTGGCTAAATCACCACGCAGAACTAGGAATTAAAGAGGGATTCATATTCTTCATGATTCAGAAGAGCTCTAAGGAACAGCATGAGGAAAAGCAGAGAATGGTTGCCACTTGGGTGAATAGCAGTGGTCATATTTGGATGTAATAAACCCATCTAGGTTAGAACAGGACTGGAATCTAGATCTTGACCAGAAAAAAGCCGAGCCAGGCATTCTTGTAAGCCACATGTCCTTGTGAACACAGTGAAGGCTTACAAGCATGGAGCCTTGGCTTTCTCTCCTGGACAGTATTTGTACTAGATTGCACTGCTTATCAGTTTTCAAAATTCGTTCCCCAGAATCCTACTTCGGTGGTAGTACAGCAGGGATTTCATAAGCATTTGATTCACATTTTAAATATTTTAAACTTTAAAACACTGTAAACATTTATATGTACTCTAATGTGTATCATGCTATATTTTAACACATTAGGGACCATTGATTTGTACTGCTAGTTACCTCAAAGAAGTTATGCTAGGTGAAAAGGAGCCAATTTTCAAAGGTTACATGCTATATGATTGCTTTTGTATAACATTGAAATAAAGTTACAGAAATGGAGAACAGATTAGTGGTCACCAGGAGTTAGGAATGGGGGAAAGGATTGTGTGGTTATGGAGATAGTATGAGGGAACTTCCTGGAAGGGGATAGTTCTGTATCTCAATTGTGGTTACTCGAAGCTAAAAATGTGATAACACTGTGTAGAACCACACTGTGTAGAACTGCGCACACACACATACCGCATATAAAACTGGTGAAATCTGAATAAACTGGATTGTACACGGTGAGTTTCCTGGTTGTGATATTGTACTAGAGTTACACAAGATGTTATCATTGGGGGAAGTTAGGTGAAGGGTGCTTGGGACCTTCCTGTGCATTTTTTGCAAATTCCTGTGATTTATAATTATTTTAAAATATAAGTAAAACAGCAAAAGAGAAAAAAAGGTGATGTATTTAGAATATCAGAGGGAAATTAAGCAAAAGGAAAAATGTTAAAATCATTGATAATGCCAACACCCAGGATAACAATCCTTATAGTAGTTTCTTGCTTTTTCTGTGCATGTACTTGAATTTTAAAAAATTCTATTGTTTAGAGAGATTGTAGCTTTATGTTGGTATTTTTAAAATTTAGGCCAGTGCTTGTTTGCCAATGTAATATATAAGCAAATTCACTACTATAGAACTCTGATTGCATTTTGCAATAACACGTGACTGCCTTATGCATAATATCCTGATGTCATGATTTGTATATATATTTTAAGATTTTTATTTTGTACCAAAATATTTGTGATTACCAAGTATTCTTATTCCTTAATATTAGTAGAGATTTAACTTAGAAATGTTCTATTTCTCAGACTTCTGGACAGGTGCAATACAATCTTTAGATAGCATTAATGTGCTAATCTTTATAAAACAAAAAAACTCTTTTATTTGCAACTGCTAATCTCTGAATCAGGTTTTTCTTGATATGGTGCAATCAAAACAAATTTGACAGCCCCAATCATCCATGATTTCAAGTTTGTGTTCATCAGAAGGGCTTCATTGTAAATGTTATAAATGCGAGCTTTTAAAATACACTGATAAAATAAAATACTACTTCAGTCTGTTTCTTATATTGCAGATACACATAAAATTTCATTCAGAAAAAAGTTCTTTGGCTAAAAAAATATTTTTAAGCCATTGTTTTATGATTTATAAATTTTCTGTTATTAACGTCTGTAACTTACAGGAATTTCAAGGAAACTATTGTTGCTGTTATGTGATTATTGACCTTTGTAAAAACAATTGTTGTATTTGAGAAGTAAAACAGTAGAAGATCCGTGACAAAATAGGAATTAAAGTTGCCTGTACTCAACTCCACATTGTGTTTTAAGAGTTTTATTTATTTCCTCCTGAGCATTGTGCTAATAGTTAAGATCACAGATTCTAGAGCAAGAGTACTTGGGTTGAAATCTTGGCTTCTACTTGATCTCTCTCGTCTCCGTTTCCTGCTCCATAAAATGAGGATAATAATAGTGTTTAATTCAAGATTACTGTGGATATGGAGTGCACCGTTGCGCCAATACCTGTAAACAGTTTTAGCACAGCTCCTGGAACCAAGAGTAAGTGCTCATAAAATTCACCTGTATTTTAAAACATGGTTGAGGTCACACTGTATGTATTTTATACTTTTTCCCCTCATTTAACATGTCACAGCTATTTTCTCACATCTTAAATTCCACCAGCAGTGTAAGACAATGTCAGGTGCCCTGTATCCTTGCCGGTATTAGGCATTCTCATTTTTTTAGATCTTTATCAATTTGATATATGAAAATGTCATCTCATTATTTTGATTTGCATTCCCCCCAAGCATAAGCAAGGTTTAATGGTTTTCACATTTTTATTAACTGTTGGCATTTCTTTTCTTGAGTCTTGCCTAAATAGGTTAGAATTTTTTCATATTAGACAAATGCTTTATATATTTAAAGGATATGAGTATCTTATTATATTAGTTGTTAATGCTTTTGCCATTTTAGTTGTTTCATTTTGTAGTAGATCGGGGTTTTTTTTTTTAAGTACGTATATGAAAATTTTAATTTTTCTTTGTAGTTTTTTTCCATATGTTTTAAGTTTACAAGAGCATTTCTCATTCTGATATCAGATGAATGTGCATTTATAATTTCTTTTAGGATTGAAAAAATTCCTTAATCATCTAGAATATAGCTTATCAGGTGTTAGATGAGTCTGTAACCTAAAGTTTTGTACAGACATGTTTAATGAACATTTGTATTTCTTTTGGATATTACTTGTTTATACCTTCACCTTTTTTCCTTTCTGGGTTGTGTTCTTTTCTTATTGGTTAGCAGGAGTTCTTTAGATACCACAGTAGTTAATTAATCCTTTGTTACATGTGTTACACATATTTTCTCTTAGTTTCTCACTTGTCTTTTAATTTCGTCTGTGGTATCTTTATTTATGTAGAAGTTTAAACTTTGTATGTGTTCCCATCTTAGACTTCTTTGTAGCTTTTGGGTTTTGTTTTGTTTTTTCTTTAACTTTGTTTTACAAAATCTCTACGTTTCAAGATTTTTTTAAAACATTTTGTTTGAAAAATTGTTTTCATATTTAGCTCTTCTAATTTGTGTGGAATTTACTTTTTTGTCTGATGTGAGATAGGGATCTAACTTACTTTTTTCTAGGTTGATAGATTTTTGCCTATCTCCATTAGTTGACTTGTCCATATTTGAAATGCTACACGAATTTCTTTATATACCTAGTACCTCTTTCTGGATTCTCAGTTCGGTTCCACTGATATGTTTGTCTGTGTTTCCACACAATTCCATTACCACAGTCCCACTCTCCCTTGTGGCTTTATGTAGAGTGAGTTTGATATCTGATAGGGCAAATAATGCTTGGTTTAAAATTGCCTTGGCTGTTCTCATGCATTTACTGTTGCAGGTGAATTTTAGAATTTATTTTGATGAGCTCTAAAACAATCCCATTGAGATGTTGATTTATAGATGAATTTGGGAAGGAGTCAATCCCCACTTAAATCTTCCCATTAAGGAACAAAAATATTGGGTCTTTGTGTTTATTCTGGAGTTGCTAATCTGATACCATTTTAACGTAGATGCCCATTATAGTTTTGTTTTGTATGGGATTTATGTGGTACTAGAAATTGAGAAATTTTATGATTGTGTACCAGTCGGGGATCCCAGGAATATTAGAATTCTTTTGAGTCAACAGCCACTATTTTCAATTCTGTAGGGTCCCTGAGGGAGAGATTTATATTAAATATTTGTACTGGCAAATGAAAAACCAAAACACTTTTCGTTTTATTTTTAACTGGGACTTGGGTACCAAACTCAAGACAAAAGGCTGGAATGAGCCCTGTTGGTTCATGTGGAGAAGCTGTTTTTCCAATCTAGTGAAGCTTAATTTGTTTCAAACTGAAATAGACCATGAGATGCACCCCGTGGACCTCCCCACTTCTCAAACCCAGCTGGACCTTTCCTTGTGGTTTGAGCAGAGCCTGCTCTCTTGTTGGTGCTCAGGGTCGTGGAACCAGAGAGAACCTGTTTGCCCTGGCCGACGACTGATCTGGCCTTGGCCACCTGCCTCAGACCTTTTCTGCTCAAGTAGTAGGTTTGGCCGGGGCTCTTACTTGGAGAAGGGAAAGCCCTCTCTTGAAAGCTTCTCATACCACTTAAGTCCCTGGGAAGAAGCAGAAGAGTGAGCCTGCTGTGTGCTGACCTTTTAATGATGATCCTACCCAGTAGCACACAGATCCAATTAGTACTCTCAAATCTGCCATCTTTTATCTGAGAGGGGGAAAGAAGAGTGAGAGGGGCCTTGATTCCTCACTTCTAAAGATAACACAAAAACTTTGAGCCATTCTCAGAAGCATTGGTTTTCTCTTGGGTTGTTACTTGTCTCAAATCAACCAAAAAGAGATGGAGTAAAAACTGGTTTGCTGAGTGTTGCACATAACCCATATTCTTTCTTAACTATGTATCAACCTGCAGTGAGTGACTAATTACTCATGAGACTTACTCTTCCCTTGCTTAATGGTTCATGACTTGTTCTTGATTTTCCTCCTACCACTTGTTTCCTTCTTGGTTTTCCTTACTGGCCTGTCCTCCTGTACCTGCCCATTAAATGTTGATGTGCCTGGGATCTGCTCTATACCCTCTTGTCAGTCTTCTTTCCCTGTCACATCCATATCCATGGCTTCACTTACAGATGAATCCAAAATTTGTATTCAAGCCTGGACATCTTTGAGCTCTAGATCTGCATATCTAATTGCCTGCTGGACGTCTCTGTGGATATCTCAAAAGTACTATAAATTTAACATGTCCAAGATTTAATTCATATTCTTCCCAGAAAATGCTGTTTTCTATCTCAGTGAAAGGCATAACCACCCAAGCAGTTGTGCAAGTCAGAAACCTGCGAGTTGTCCTTAGTTGCCTCTGTCCCCTCCCCTCCCCCACCAAATCCAATTAGTCACCAGGTCCAATTGATTTTTTTCTTCTTTTGTTCTGTTTTGTAACATACATACAGAAAAGTCATTGAGCTGTGCATCTTTTTTGATGTAATAATTATAAAGCATAAACCTTGTAACCAACATTCACATCATCAGATAGATGATTGTCAGAGCCCCAGGAAGCCCTCCTGAAACTCCCTCCTCAAGAGTAGTAACCTGTCTTGAATTTCATGCTAATCACTTTCTTTTCTACTTAAGATTGCATCCAAACTTGGTAGTTTAGTTTTGTTTGCTTTTTCAACTTTATATAAATGGAACCATTTAGTTTGTATTCTTTACTCTGGCTGCTTTCACTCAACATTATTTTGTGAAAGTCACCCATGTTTTATGGAACTATAGTTTAACATTGCTGAATATTATAGGAATATATCAATTGATTTATTTACTCTTTTTGGATGGACATTTAAATTGTTTTCGCTGTGGCAGTTATGAAAAACGCTGCTCTGAACATTTTTGTGTATCTTCAGTTTTAGTTGGTAATGCTAGACTGTTTTCCAAAGTGGTTGCACTAATTTAGATGCCTGCCAACAATGTATAAGGATTCCTGTTTTTCTGCCTCTTTGCCAAGCCTTAGAATTGTCAATCTGTTAAATTGTATTAATCATTCTGGTGTACATATAATGGATTTTTACATATAATTGAGGTATACTTTCATCTCCAGTAAAATACAAAAATCTTCGAGGTACAGGTGGAAGACTGTTTTACATGTGCATGTACCAGTACCCAGATGAAGGTGTGGAGCCTTTCCACCATCCCAGAAAGTTCTCTCATGCTCCTTTACAATCAGAAGCTGCTATTCTGACATACTGTTTTGACCTCAGCCACTGTCAATTTGTTTTGCCTGTTCTTGAACTTTGTGTCAATATGTGCTCATAACAGTATGTGCTGTTTTGTGTCTGGCTTCTTTTGCCCAGCATAATATTTTGTTGCTGTTTGCAGTTCATCTCAGTTGTTGGTTTTATTAGTTAGTTATTTTCTTTTATTGCTTAGTTCCATTGTGTGGTTATCATTTTCTTATTATTTCTAGGCTTTGGCTATAGTGAATTAAGCTGCTATGAACAGTCTCATGCAAATTTTTCTATGCACACACACTCATTTCTCTTGGGTTTATATTGAGAGTGGATTTTGGGGTTGTAGAGTAGGTGTTTAATTTTATTAGAAACTACGGAACAATTTCCCAAAGTGGTTGTATTATTTAACACTCCTCTGTGGTTTTAATTTGCATTTTCCTGTTTACTAATGAGGTTGAGCAGCCTTTTATATGTTTATTGGCCTTTGGATATCTTCTCTTTGAAAGGTTCATTAAGGGTTCATTACAGTCTTGCCAGTGTTTCTACCTGGTGTTCTGTCCGTGTCTTACTCATCTGTGTTCAGATATCCTCTTCCACTCTGGCTTGCCTTGCCTTTCACTTCCTTAAAGATATCTTTTGATTAACAGAAATTCTTAATTTTAATGAAGTTAAATATGTCAGTCTTTTTCTGTATAATTAGAACATTTTATATCCTAGTGATGAGGATATTTTGTATGATTTTCTGTTATGTTTTGCCTTTCACATTGAGATCAACAATCTATGTGGAATTTTTAATGGTGTGAGATGAGTCAATATCATTTTTTTCCTGTATGACTATAATTACTGTGGCACCACCACTTATTGAAAAGACCATTCTCCACCTCTCTGTAGTTACTTTTGTCATATATTGGCTGAGTGTGTAGATACAGGGATTTGGCTGGGCTGTCCTGTTCCATTCTTCTGTTTGTCTGTCCTTGTGCCAAGGTACCACTGTCTTTACGTATTCTGTGTCAGTAGTTCAGGGACCACTTCAGGTCCCTGAGGTCCTTTCACTAGGTCTTTAAGGTCTTGAGACTATTGTCATAGTAAGAATAGGGTGCTCTTTGCCTTATTCACTCTCATTCTCTCATGAGTGTGCAGAGGCTGCGTGACATATGATAGTGAAACAGATTGAATACAGAAGCAGCTAGAAGAATCCTATCTCCTGTTGAGCCAGATATTAAAGAAAGTTACAAAAATGTAAAACAGTGCTACTCTCCTCACTACATTTTTTGTTTTGAGAAATAGTTATTTTCATAATAAATGTTATTTCTGTTAGCATATAATGGATTTCTTGTTATTTTTAAATGAATAAATTTTTTTAAATTTGTTTTAATTTGGAGTGGGATAGCTATAATAGATAAACTCATATAAACTAAAGCTCTTTGGAGTCTTAATAATTTGTAGGAGTTTGAGAATTACTCAAAACAAAGTTTGAGAATTGGTACTCTAGTTTTATATATCTTGATACCCAATATATAGTAAGTCTTGGTTATTTTTGACCCTTTCCATTTGCATATACATTTAGAATCAGCTTGTGAGGTTCCAGAAAAATACCTGTTTGGATTTTTATTGGAATTGCATTGAATAAGTTTAGGGATAATTTAAATCTTTATACCTTCCAATTCATGAACATTCTCTCTTCATGTGTTTTGGTCTTCTTCAGCTTTTTTCTTAATAACGTTTTATGGATTTCTAAATACCATAGAGGTTTTGCACATCTTCCCAACAGAATTTTTGAAGGGAAAAAAAAAAGTCTACACAGAAATAAATTTAACAAGAAAATGAAGGATATCTTTGAAAAATATTGTAAAACTTCACTAAGGAACATAAAAAAAATAAATGCTGAAACATAATTTTTTTTCTTGGATAGGGTAACTCTCACTTTGGAAAGATACCAGTATCCTCTCTAAATTGCTATATTTTGTATTGTTAGATACACTTTCATTTTGTCATTTCTAAAATTTAAATATGCCTTAAAATTTATGGCATCTTCCAATCACTTGTGGCCATGCGGTAGTGGTAAAGAAGTGTTAAGAACATAACGAATTTATTTCACTCATTTTCCTTTCATTATAAGCACAACTCACGTTATATAAAGACAAAACTATGGAAGTCTAAAAGAGCTCTTTTAATAGGCATAAAATAAAAACCTTCACTCTAAGGCAGCATTATGTCATAGTGTAGCAAGGTCTTCTTGGTGCTGCAGAAAATAATTGTACATCTTACGCTGATGATATCTTGGAATTGATAACATCTGTAAATTCAGTGCAATCCCAATTAATATCTCAGCAGGCTTTTCAAGACTTGATTCTAAAGTTTCTATGAAGGAACAAAAGTGAAATTTTTAATAAAAATTACAAAAATCAGTCTTCATGAAGGATGGCTTTGTGCTCTTAGAGTCTGTGTTAAAGCCAAAATAATTAAGACCACCACAGCGGACAGACTGTCACTGGACCAGAGTGGAGAGTATTGAAGTAGCCACATTTATAGAAATGTTGTGTGTGATAAAGAGGAAAACGGTTCTTCGGTGAATAGTATTGGGTCACCTAAGTCGCCATTTGGGAAGAAAGGAAGCTAGCTTGTTATTTCACTTAAAAAAAACTTTTATTGTGTAATTCACAGATAGGAAAGTACACATGTTTTGAGGGACCAACTCAAATATGTGTGTATTCATAAAGTGCCCCCACCTAGATCAAGATACACCGTCTCCAGCACACCAAATTCTCCCTCTGCTCCTCCTAGTCCAGTACCTTCTCCAGTGGTCACCACTTTTCTGACCTCCATCCATAGATTAGTTTTGACTGTTTTTGATCTTCAAATAAATCCAATCATACAGTAAGTCTGTTGTGCCTAGCTAGCTTCTTTTACTTAACGTGTCTATGAGATTCATTTAGATTGTATGTAGCAATTGTTTTTTTGTTGTGTGGTATTATGTTGTATTAATATGCTACACTTTATTCTACTGTTGATAGAAATTTGGGTTGTTTACATATTTTTGGCTAAAATGAATAAAACTGCTAAGAACATTGTTGTGCATGTTTGGTGGACATAAGCACTTATTTTCTATCGCAAATGAGTGGAACTGCTGCATCATAGGATATATGTATGTTTAATATTAGTATATATTGCCAAACAGTTTTCCAAGTAACTGTACCAGCTTAGCACTCTTACCAGCAATGTATGAGAGTTTCAGTTGCTCTAACGTTTACAAAACCCCAGAAACTGAAAAGAAAAAAAGTTGATGAGTTTGCATAAAGACAGACAAAACCTATGCAGGGCAAAAACTAGCATAAACAAAGGTGAAACTCCAAAGATAAAGTGAGGAAAATTATTTGCCGTGCATCATGGTCAAGGAGCTAATTTCCTTCTAAAAAACCCAGGAGTCCTTTTAAATCAGTACAGAAAAGTCCAACAACTCAATAGACTAGTGGGCACAGGACATTAAAAGACATTTGAAAGTAAAGAGAAATGTTTCTTCAACAGGAAATGATCCTCAATTTCAGTCATAATAAGAGAAAAGCAAACAAACTATATTGAAAACATTTTTAATATACCAGGTTGGCAAAGATCAAACAGTTCAATTAACTTGGCTAAGATGCAGAGAAACAGCTACTGGTAGCAGTAATGGTAGGATTCTAAACTCAGAAGCAGCTTGAGGATCTTCACTAAAATTATGACTGTATATACCTCAGTAGTAGTATGGATAAGTAAAGAGTGATGTAGTTACACAATGGAATGGTAGAGAACAAGATTGAATTAACCACAATTCATACAGAACATAGATGATTTCACATACTGTTAAGTGAAAGAGCCAGACACAAAAACATAAGTTCAAAACCAGACAACAGCAATGTGTGGTGTTAGAAGTTAGGGTAGTATTACCCTTGGGGGAGCTCACAGAAAAGGAACACATGGGCCTTTGGGGGGCTTGTAATGTTCTCTGTATCTTGATGTGTGTGCTGTTTACATGGTTGTGTTTACATTGGGAAATTTTATCAAGCTATAAACTTAGTATTTGAGTACTTTTCTGAATGTATGCTATACTTCAATAAAAATTTTTAAATAAAAGTTGTGTGTATACACACAGTCCTAAAGAATGCACATACCCTTTGTTTTAACAACTTCCCTCTATGCTTGTAAACATGCACGTACTCGCTTGTATACGTGGGGGTAAAGTGGTACGAGGACCTTCATTGCTGTGTTTGTAATTAGCAAAGCTTTGGACAAAGCCTAATTAAGCATTAGTAGGGAACTGGTAAAATAACAAATGGTATAGTCGTACAGTGGGTTGGTAACAGCTCTTAAAAGGAGTAAAGCAGTCCTGTATGAACTAATTTAGAAATGTCTCTAAGGTATATTAAATGAAAAGTCCACAGAGCGGGAATGGTCTACCTAGTGTGTTTTCTGTATGGGTATTTTTCAAGGCATGTACATGAGAGCATGTATAAATAGAGTATTTCTAGGAGGATAGAAAAATACTGGCGCTCTCTGAGGACAGGCGGGTGACTGGGGAACGAAATGGGCGATACTTTTTCTCTGTATACTATTTAGTGACTTTTTTTTTGAGTTTTTAATTGTGGCAAAATGCATATAACGTGAAATCTACTGTCTTAATCGTTTTAAGTGTACAGTTCAGTACTGTTCAGCATATTCACGTTGCTGTACAACCAGTCTCCACATTTTCATCACCATTAAACAACTACCCTTGGCAACCACCATTCTACTTTCTGTCTCTCTGAATTTGACTACACTAAGTATGTCATGTGAGTGGATTCATACAGTATTTCTTTTTTACTGACTTATTTTACTTAGCATAATGTCCTCAAGGTTTATCCATACTATTTTGTGACCTTTGAATTTTGTACCATGTTCATTAATTGCCTATTTTTAGAAGAGCATTAAAAATAAAAAGGTTATGACCTTAGAATTCAGAATTGGTTAATTGTATGGTAAACAGTTGATAGTGTATATTATTCAGCTCAACAAACACCAGTTTTGGCAGCAAAATAACTTTATGCCAAAGTCCCATTTGAAGCCTTATTTCATGTGTTTCTCCTTCCCATCTCCAGGTGCCCGCCAAATGTAGCTTCATCATGTCTCCAGCCTGCTCAGTGGTTTCCCCTGGGCTCATTTTGTGACTTTGGCCCCTCCTTAAAATCTACCTCTTTACCCCCAGCACAGTCTGATTCTATGCCAAGTGTATTGCTTCCTTTTTACAGATTTCTCCTTTATCTGGGGGAAAAGGGGAGAGGGTGTTATTCTGCTAGCTACTAGGCGCTGATTGAGATCATTGTTCAAGAGTCTTGTGCAGTAATATTGTTTCCATTAGGTTGTTGACTGGAAGTGGGGACACAGGATCAAGTTGAAATGGCTCTAAAGTTTATGGAAGGACTTTGTACTATTAACTAGAGCAAAGGAGTGTATAGGCAGGTGCTAGGTGGGAGACACATGACAGGGTTTTTAAAATATTGGTTTGAGATGCTGGCCTACAAAACAGTTGGAGCTGTGAGCTAGAAATGGGGGTTTAAAAAATACCTTCTCATTATAAATTGTGTGTGTGTGTGTGTATGTGTAGAAAATACAAAAAGTATAAAAAATTGTTCATGAAACAATCATTCTTAGCATTTTAATTGTTACCTTCTGTGGTTTTTCCCTGGTTACATACATAGAAGTACATATATAAACTCATTTTAAGGTGTAGTTGAGGTTTTACATTTTGTATTCTGCTGTTTTCCTTTGTGTTTATTTTTGAATGAAGAAGTACAAAGCCAGGTGTGTATTATGGTACCTCTGTTGTGTTAAGAGTCAGTAGTAAAAGAGGTTGTAAATGAAATTGTGGGGCTTGTTGAAACTATACATGGTGAGATTCTGCACAGTTAGAGAAGAAAATGTGGCAAGGACCCAACTTTGGAAATTTGCCTATATTTGAGGATTCAAGAATAAGAAATTATAATCAGAGTGGTAGGAGAATTAAAATAGTGTCAAACTAAGAGTGGAGCAAATTCCAAGAAAAAAGAAGTAGTTAGCATTGTTACATATTTTTAAAAGGCAGAGCTGGCCGAAGACTAAGACAAAGACTTTAGATAGGATACTGTGACATCACTAGTTGATTTACAAAGTTTATCCTGTTCAGCAATGATGGAATAACAAGAACTAAATGTACCTGGCTACCTTAAACAACTAGAAAACTAGACAGTGTATGAAATAACAGTTTGCTGTCTCCTTGAGTCCGGCTGAGTACTGACCTGTACATGCATGAGAGGAGACCATCTGAGGCCAGAGGAAGAAGCCCACTGGAAAACAGTAGGCTGGAACTCACAAAGGTTTGGGAATAGTCTGTATACACAGGGTATCAAAAGAGTATTGCTTTGGCAACAGGGCTAAATTAACCCTAAATTAAAGGCTTCTCTAGATCTGCCCTAACAAAGTATAAAAGCAAACCTTGGAGGATCCAGCTGATTCCAAGAAACTTAATGGAATGCCACAGCAAAGCCAAGCACTGTTTAAAGGAATACAGCAAAATCCAGCACCCAAAACAAAATTCACAATGTCTGGCATCCAGTCGAAAATTACCGGGTATGCATAAGAACCAAGAAAATATGACCTGTAATCAATCAACAGAAATAGACCCAGGAATGACAGAAATGATGGAATTAACAAACAAGGATGTTAAAACAGCTATTATAATTATGCGTTAGATATTCAGGTAGGTAGAGGAAATGGTTAACATAATGGGGAGAGAAATGGAAGATATGAAAAAGGCCTAGGTAGAACTTAGAGAGATGGAAATGGAATGAAAAAATACACTGATGGGATTAACAGCAGGTAAATGAACTTGAAGATGTAACAATAGAAACTGTCCAAAATGAGATAGGGGAATGTGGGGAAAATTAATAGATCATCAGTGACTAAAACGGGGATATTAGGGACAAAAACAGTCTAACACTGGAGCCCCAGAAAAGGGGGATGGAAAGACAAAAGTATTTTTTAAAGTAGTGTCTGGAAAGTTTTCTGCTTTGATGAAAACTGCAAACCTATAGATCCAAGAAGCTCAACAAATCCCAAGGAGAGTAAATATAAAGGAAACCACACCAAGCAGGCAGAGAAAAAAGGACATGTATAGACTTACAAACAAGAATGTCAGCAGATTTTTCATCAGAAATTGAGCAAATCAAAAGACAACGAGAGACATTTTTAAAGTGCTTTAAAATAACACTACCCACCTACTCTTCTTTACCTAGGAAAATACCTTTCAGAAATAGTAGTGAAATAAAGATTTTGAACAAAATAATGCTGAGAGCGTTTGTTGCCAACAGGCCTGCCCAATAAGAAATGTTAAAGGAAGCTATTCAGGCAGAAAGAAAATTACGAGTATTTAAGATGGACATTTGAATCTTTACAAGGGATTGAAAAGTACTGGAAATGGTAAATGTGGGGATAAATATAAAGACATTTTTAAAATCCATTTTAAAAGATGGTTGAATTGAGAGTGATTGCTAACAAGTATGGGTTTTCTTTTTTAGGATGATGGAAGTGTTCTGGAATTAGATAATGGTGATGGTTGCACAACATTGTGAATTAAAAAGTAGCTTTAAAAGGATACTTGGTTTAAAACAATAATGTATTGTGGAGTTTGCCAGATGTAGAAAGAAAATGTATGGCAATAAAACAAAGGATGAGAGGGAGGGAAATGGGAAGTACAAGTTCACAAAGGGCTATACTGTAGGAGAGCAGAATAAGTTAAAGATGTCTAATGTAAAGCCTAAAGCAATCACTATAAACAAACAGAAGTATAGCTAATAAATTAATTGTAGAGATAAAATGGAATTCTAAGAAAATACTCCAGTTACTTTAAAGATGTCAGGAAATGAAGGGAAAAGGAATAAAGCACAGACGGGACAAATAGAAAACGGCAAGCTGGCAGATTTAAACAGCCATATCAGTCTATTACTACATTAAATGAAAATGGTCTTGAAAAATTCATTCTGGTTAAAAAGCAATTTTGCAAAGTAAAAGAGGATAAAAATTACCTCCAGTTTCACCACCGTTAACATTTTACTGTGCTTGCTTCTAGTTGATTTTTTTGTGTATACATGTGTATATATTTGTACGTATATATACAAATGTATATGTATACATATAATGTGCTGTCCATTTATGTGCATTTGTTTATTAATTTTGTCATTTGTTTCTGTACGTGAACCACCTCAACACACAAAATACGGTATCACAAGATTTTTAGTAGGAGAAAGTTAGGGATGAAGAGTTTTTACAGTCATGCACCATATAACTATGGTCAGCAATGCACCACATACACGATGGTGGTCCCATAATGGATTATCAGTCAAAAGATTGCAAGAAAAGGCTGAACCCAATCATGATGTCGAATTTACTTCTAGCTCTTGGTGGTTTAAACAGACAAGGAGGCTCAGCGTGCTGTTCACCTGCCCAGGGCTGGAGCCTGTGGAGTTGGAGAGGGTGGAGGAGGAGGGGAGCCTGGGAGCCTGCCCAAGCACACCTCTGCACGTACACATGCACACGCACACCTGTACACAAACTCACTTCCCTCCATTTTTCTTTCTCTTTCCTCCCAGTCCCGTCCCACATCCATCTCTGTCATTATTATTTCTTGTCTCAAGATGTATCTCTCTGGGTCTTTCAACTTCTGCCCTTCCTTTCTCTCCTCTTCCTTACCTCTCTCCCTTCCTCCCTCCTTCCTTCTGATATCTACTCTCCCTCCAAAGGTGCCTCCCTCCACAGCCATCCCTCAGCCCCTCTAATACACACACACGAACACACACTTTTCTATGTTTAGATGCACTTACCATTGTATTACAGTTGCCAACAGCATTCAGTACAGTAACATGCTGTATAGGTCTGTAGCCCAGGAGCAATACGCTACACCATACAGCCTAGGTGTGTAGTAGGCTGTACCATCTAGGTTTGTGGAAATACATGCTGTGATGTCCGCACAATGAAATAAACTAATGACACACTTCTCAGAACATATCTGCATTGTTAAGTACTTCATGGCTGTATTAGCAAATACTGCCATGTGGGAGTATTCCAGACATTTGCTCCTTGACCTATTTTTTGAGATCCCAAAATAAAGAACTGGACCAAAGAAGCAAATAATCAAAGTTTGGATACAGTGGTTTCCCCTTATCCAAGGATTTCACTTTCCAGGGTTTTAGTTATCCATGGTCAGCCATGGTCTGAAAATATGAGATGGAAAATTCCAGAAATAAACAATTCATAAATTTTAAATTGTGTACCATTATGAGTAGCGTGATGAAATCTCATGCAGTCCTGCTTCTATCCTGCGGGATGTAAATCATCCCTTTGTCCAATGTATCCACTTACCACCTGTTAGTTGCTTAGTAGCTTTCTATGTTGTCAGAGAGAGACCACATTCACATAATTTTTGTCAATAATGTTATTGTCATTAATCTCTTACTGTGCCTAATTTATAAGTTAAACTTTATCACAGGTAGTATGTAGGTATAAGAGGAAACAGTATATACAGGGTTTGGTACTATCTTCGGTTTCAGGCATCCACTGGGGATCTTGGAATGTATCCCCTACAGATAAGAGGGGCCTGCTGTATAAACCACTTATTTTTGACAGGACCACAAATTCAGAACTTGAAAGAATTGGAGTTATTCCTTTCCTTAATTACTTACATTTTGGAATTTGGCCCTAGATACCCAAAGATGAATGAGAGTTCCTATTCTCAAGGAGCCCAGTCTAATACCAGACACAGATGATATAAGCAAAATAAGCATCACAACAAAATGTGGTGGTGGTGGCGGTTGGTGGTGGTGGTGGTGGTGGCGGGTGGTGGTGGTGGTGGTGTACCAGAAGGTGAAGAGGTTCATAATTTGTGGTCTTTGTTTTCTACTGAGAGGCCAGCAGAGGTTTATGCAGAATGAAGGAGATTTGAGATTGCAGTTTGGAGTAATAGACTTTAACCTGGGATGAGAAAAAAAAATTACAGAGAGAGGCTTATGGTTTTTTCCCCTAGCAGTAAGAGTCCATGTATAGGGTTGGAAAATGAAACTAATACCTATATTGACTCAAGAAAAATGATTTGAAGGAAAATGAGATTGAGCAACGAAGGAAGTGCTTGACAATCAACCTCATTTGTGCATAACTCCTAGAATCCTCATTGCTTTTCACATTCAATGCAAAATTAATCATTCAAACCTTAAATTAAAATGAAGGTTTATTGTTTTTTCCTCATGCCTGGAAACTGTTCACGGTAGTTATGTTTCTGATGGCCTCAGGCATCCTCTTTCGCAGCACTGATTACTGTCTTGAAAGAGAGTGGCTTAGGTTTGCCTTCACCTTCCAGAATGACCCACAGCAGACCTCCCAGAGTTAGGTTTTGAGTAGCGATATACTGTTTTTTGTTTTTTAATGGGGGAAGAAAAATCTGACATTTTTCTTTGATATTAGTTAGGCTAATGAGCTATAGATCTTGAGCCAGGTGTTTAGTTACTTTTCAAATTTAAATTTACTTGAACTTCAGGGAGTCTGAGATTATAATCAGAACATTTTGGAGTCTTCAAAGATAATTTTGTTCAGTTTGTTAATCTAAGGTAGATAGGTTGTGTTTTTAAGAGAGTGTCCCTCCATCAGTTTTAAATATGAAAATGTGCTCTCGTCCAGGTTTTCTTATTTACTGTGAACGCAAAGCAATGCACCAGATCTGTTAACTCCTCCACTACATGGAGTCCCGAACTACCCTCCATGTCATGCTAACAGCCAGTTGAGACTTTTCCCTGTACCCTTCAGATTTCCAAATACTTAAAAATTTGTTTACCTGAAGTATTTGCAAAAATTAATAGGGATTCATTCAGGATTTGTGGATTTACTCTGTTGACATAAACTCCAAATACAAACAAGTAGCTACTTAAGGCAAGCCCAGTGTTTTTCCAAATGTGGTGATGGGTGAGTTTTTAAAATTTCCTCACCAATTGTAGACTGATGTTTGCAAATGAATTATTAGAAAATAAATGAAAACATGCTAAATACAAGCTCAAGTAATTTATTCAACTAGCAAAATTACATTTTAATAATATACTCAGTAAGATAACAGTAAATATGAAGAAAAACTGTACGTGTCTAGCCAATTACTACTGCAAATTCCTCTATTACACTTTTAACTTTGTGATTTTGCAACTGTAACTAGAGTTATGAAATAACTACTGGGTGTTTTAAATACCTAAGGTAGTACTTTGAACTCTGTTTCTCGTTACAAATGAGCTTGCCTCTTGCTTATTAACCTGTCTAGGTTGGATTGAAGATAGCACCATTTTCAGGAGATACCATGTAGCTAAACTGTTGCTATGCCCTGATTTAACAATACTCTTAAGTAGAGAAACCGTTGTTACTGAATTATGTTGGTGAGATTGGAAGAAGAAATCTTAAAATCAATTTCTTCAAGCTCAGGATATTCACTTAGACTTTTATCCAAAAACAAGTGATGCCATAGTTTTAACTGTATATCTTTCAACAGTTCCACCGGTTTCTTTTGTGAATAGTTAAAATTATCTTTAAATGAAATAAATGGATCCAGTTCTATTACATTTCCTATCTGTGGATTTCCTTTGGTTAGAAAATTAAATTTCAAAATGTTCTGTACATTTATAACACGTATGGTGATAATCTGTAGAAACTGTTCTTCTAGGCTTCTAACTTTTGTTTTTGCCTTTAATCTTACCTGCCATTGAAAAGCATATTGCATTTCTTCCTTATAAGGAAATCTTAAGATCATTAAAATCCAGAAGATGTTAGACAAATAGGTTATCCAATTTACATCTTTTAAAAGTTGGAACCAAATTTTTTTTTATCTTGAAGCTCTAAGAGTTTGTTTTGTGGGGCCTGCCTGGTGGCTCAGGTGGTTGGAGCATCGTGCTCCTAATTCCAAGGTCTCGGGTTCAATTCTCACATGGGCCAGTGAGCTGCGCCCTCTACAGCTAAGATTGTGAACAACAGGTCTCCCAACGACTGGCGACCACCTGCTTCAGCCCCTGGGGAGCATAAGACTCATAATACCAGCTTGGGCCAGGGAGCTGTGTCCTACATAACTAGACTGAAACAGCGGCTTTAACTGGAGTGTGTGTGTGGGGGGGAGTTTGTTTTGTAATTCCAACTTCCCATCAGTAACCATTGTTTTAACACTGACATTGTTTTAATTCATTAGCAGTCATTTCTGATACCTCTTTATAAAAAGAATGATCTTTAATGCTTTAGCATTTACCGTTTCATGGTTGTTATGACACTAAACATGCTGTTTAGTTCAGCTGACTCTTTTGTGCCAAGATTTTGTCATTGAAAGACGCAATGTGTAGATTTACTTTCTGGTACCCCTTAAACTGGGGAATGATTCCAGAATGTTTTCTGGTCATTGTAGCTGTGCCATCAGAACATTCTTCTCTGCTAAACTATAGACCACTTTTGTTGACAGTGTAAATCTTCATAGTTTTACCCAGTTCAGAGCTAGTTGTGTTTGTTGGCTGTAAAACAGAATAACAATTTTTCATATTACCATCATGTTCAAATAGCACATTTGCAATATGTGTGCGCTTGCCAAGATGCAATGAAAAAGACTTGGTAGTTATGTTTTGTAAACTAGTCTTCTGTATCATTAGTTTCTAAACGTGAGCTGTGCTATCATTGGAAAGTGAAGATTTAGCTAATAATTTTCAAGCACATATCTGATGTAACTGATCACTTGTTTCTTAACAGTTGTATTTAGCGTTTTAGTCTTAGCAATCTAAAGTTCTAGGATAGGGAAGCCTGTGAAACAAACATTCATGGATAAAATACTGAATGTCTGTTTGTTAGTTTTTTAAATTCAGTGCTCTTTCAAAGAACTCTTTTGGTTTTGAGCTTAATTTTGTGTGCATTCTGTATGTATGTACTTCTTAAATTTTGATGGTTTTGTTGCTCCATTAATCAGTATATCTTTGCACTTGACACACTGATATTGGCACCTCACCAATTATGGCTACAGAACTGAATTCATTGTATAAGAAATTATGCTCCTGAGTGAAAGTAGGCCTCTTTTGGTCTTTATTTGTTCAGAATCACTTTTTTCGCCCTCATTTGGTTTCCTTCTACTGGTGCATTCAGAAAAAGTATGTCTTTAAAAAGATGCCGAAAAATCCACTGATGCTTGTTTGTCCACGTTAAGTAAGTTAAATTAACAGAAATTTATTTCTCTTACTTAGCTAATGATGTTAAATTACAAATTAAAAAAAACAAGCTTAAGATTAAAATGTTTGTAAAATTAACTAGTTGTAAAAATGAATAAAGCTGTGCATTCTCAGATTTTTATGCACCTTTAGGTAGTTGACAGAATAACTTAAAATATTACATGTAACCTGATTTTACTATACCTGACTAGCACACATCATGACCTATAGAACTAGAACTGACCACATGACTTTGATAACCATTGGATCTGTCTATATGCTGAACAACAAGACAAACCCACTAATCGTGTGCAATAATTACTGATGTCTTGGCAATGTCAAACTTCTGTAAAAGCTTCTAAGTGCTTACTTTCAATTTCTGAACTGATCTCATCATGAATCCATAACAAATAGTTCATAGGCCATCACTGATTTGAGATCCAGGCTCTTAGTGGCAGTAGATGGTGTCACCCCCCTACCCACCGTGGATTGTATCACCCCCAATAAAATCCTAGGTTTTCTGTGCACTAATACTTAAGTCTATAGGAAATAACCAGTTTCACTGCATCTTTTAAAAGGGTTTGTTTGATACCTGTTACATGACACAGCAGAGCACATTACACACTACTGAGGTAATTCCATAATGAGATAATATTAAGATAAGAGAATGTCATATTAGAAACAGACATACCATAACTTATATTTAGTCATTATTGCACTTTAATTTTCAAATATTTGACAATGCCTTCATGGAAGAATCTTCAGGCATCTACTGTTCTGAAATTTCCGAACATTTAAAGTAGACATGAACTTAAATGTTTTTGAGGAGTGGATTTACAAATGTAACTTAGTAGTAATGGTGGAGCTGGAGAGTATTGTTTCTTCTCTTGGTGTAATTTGTGGCTCTTTCCAAGATCTCACAGTATTTACAGCTGATACTTTTCAGTGCACGTGTGTCCCCATATTTCTGAACTGGCTCCAATTTGGGTAATTCAGTGAGAATTACCCAACATTTTATTATGAAAATTATCAAATATACAAAAAAGTTTAAAGACTCTAGAGAGCGCTTGTATACCCATCACTTAGATTCTACCATTAACATTTTACTATATTTGCATGATTACATGCCTATACAAAATCCACCCCTCTCTAACCGTCACTAAAAACTTTCTCCTAAATATTTTAGCGTGCATATTATTAACTAGTTTATTTTTTGTTTACAGTTTGTTTTCTTTTGATCCAAAAATGTATACAATGCAGTACGCAGATTTTTAAGTGTATGTTCTCTGAATATACATATACCTGTGTAAGCCAAAACTCTGTTTCCCATGGGACATTTGACAAGTTCTAAAGATATTTTTGGCTGTCCTAACTGGATGGGGTAATGGTGGGGTAGTACTGACATCTAGTGGGTAGTGTCCAGTCACAGTGCTTTTGTCAGTAGTGCCACTTTTGAGAAATCGTGACATAAAGCATCACCACAACCCTGGAAAGTTTCATCATGCTTCTTGCCAGTCAGTACCCCATCCCACACCCCAAGCTCTCAGAGTTAACTAGGGGTGTGATTTTTTTTTTCCCACAATAGCTTTGTTTGTTGTAGAATATATAAATGGGATTAAACATGTACTTCATGGCAGTCTTGCCTAACAAAAAAGGAAACATGGCTTATAAATCTTCAGGGAAGGCAAAATTTTCCCCATTAATTATTAAAAAAACTCTCTTGTAGGGTTTCACATAAAGGACACAGTATTTTCATCAACATTCCTATAGCAAAGTAAAGGAGTTTGTATGACCATTTTCTTTAGCAGTTACCAAGACGTAATTGCCAACATGAAACTCAGTGCAACAGCTTTACATAGGAGAGACAGTATTGTCCAAAGGCGTAGATTTCTGACGGTCCAGGTTGATTTCAAATTAAAACCCATAGAAATAAATGGTTGGGATGGTCTTTAAATATTCCACAAAGGGCACTTTTTTCAGCCAGGATTTGATGACATGTACAGCATCTGTTTCAAGATATATAGAGGGCAGGTAACATGGTACCGGTTAAGGGGAAATCTCCCAAATTTGGAGAACAAGTTAAAAGGAAACTTGCTTTAATGTTGGCTGTGCGTATTTTTTCTTGAAGAGGGTATTTGTGAATATCTGAAGACAAAGGAAGATTCTTCTTTAAAAATCAAAACAAACAGCATAGTTGTGATTTCACTCCCACAGAATCTCATGTTCCCAAAGTTCTACACCAGTTTTTCATCCTTGACAGCTCTCATGGCTAATAGTCTTCTGTTTACTAGGCATTGGTTGATAAATTGATTCATTTATCAAAGATTACATGGTGATGTCATTTAATCTCATGACTTTAAGCACTAAATTTTTATCTCTAGCTTAAACTGCAAACTGATACATCCAGTTGCCTACCTGACGTGTCCACTTGGATATGTAAAAGGCAGTTCAAACTTGATGTGTCCAAAACTGAATTCCCTCTGATCATTTCCTCAAAGTCTTGTCTTTCCTATCTCAGAAAATAGCAACTTTTCTTTCCTGATGCTCAGTTTGAAATATTGGTATCATCTTAGACCATCTTCTTTGTCTCACATGACATATTCAATCTGGGAGCAAGGCCTGGCGGCCCTCCCTTCAAAGTGTACCCTGGGTGTGACCATTTCTTGCCACCCCTGTGCTGTCATCCAGTCCACGCCACCAGGTCTCTTTCTGAGATTACTGTAGTGGCTTCTTAACAGGACTTATTTCCACCCTTCTCCCTCTTACGCTCCTTCTAACACCACAGCCAGAATGATCCTTTTAAAATAGAAACAGTGGCCAAAACCACAGATCTCATTCAGAGTCATAATAATGGCGTAAAATACCCAAATGGTCTGTTGCTGCCCTTGTCCTGATGTTGTCTGACTTTTTCTGCTGTCACTCTCCCCTGCTTTCATTTGCTCACTCTGTTCCACCCATATTTCCTGACTGTTCAAACCCACCAGGTGGGCATGGCCTGCTTTCTCACCTCAGTCAGACCTCTCAGTACCTGCTTTAAATTAAAAATGTAGGGTTTAAATTGGAGTTCTTTCAGCCCTGTGCTCACTTCCCCTGCTTTGTTTATCCCGATCTGAGAGTATATATCTTAACTTGTTTGCTGTCTCTCCTTCCATGAGAATGTAAACTCCGTGAAGGCATAGAACTTTGTGTGTTTTGTGTATTGTATTCCCATCACCTAAAACAGTACCAGGCACATGGGTGGGCACTCATTGGTTGTTGAATAAATGGTCATTGAGTCCCTGCCCTCCTATATGCTACACGTGATGCCAGACCTTGAGTAATCATTAGTGAGTAATCCCTGTCCTCCTGGGGCACAGACTAGTACAGGAGACAGTAATTGATGAACACGAATGTGTATGTACAGAATCAGATAAAAGCTCTCAGGAAAGGTGCTTGGATGGATGAGTATAAAACCTGGGACGCTGACAGGAGGTGTGGGGAGGCTCTTCCCTGGTCACGTGTCGAAAGCTGGTATATGAAAGATGAAGGAGCTTTTTTTTGTAAGTGGTATGCCCTTTTTCATTCCTGATGCTATTTTTCTCTTTTTTCTAGGCATTGATCCCTTTCATTAATCTTTGTTTGTGCCATTATACTTTTGTTTCCTATTTCCTTAACGACATATTTGTTGGTTTCTCCCACTTGAGGAGGTTTGCTGTTATTTTTCTAACTTTTTGAGATTGATACTTAGATCATTAATGCGTGCATTTATGGTTAGAAATTCCCTCTAAACACAGCTATATCCCACAAGTGTTGATAGTAGGTATTTTTATAGACCTTTTATGTGGTCAGTTGAATTACCGATATATTTGGATTTAAAAATAGCATCTAACAATTTCCATTTCTCCCACCAGGTCTATGAGACAAAAAAGGTGTCTCCATTTTTCTTTGTCTTTTCTTGGATTACTCAAACATTTTTTTCTTACTCCATTTTTACCCACTGTATTATTCATTTACTTTCTCATATACACTCATTAATACTTTTGGTCACTGCCCTACAGATTATATCGTGCATTCTTTGATTATTGAAATCTAGTATAAATTAATAGTTTTATCACTTCTCTGTCAGTGCAAGACCCTTGGAATATTTATGCTTCACCTACTCCTCTCCTACCTTTGTGTCCCTGTCATTTATTTTAATTCTACTATCTGTTATCCCACAACACACTGACATTGTTGAGTCGGTATTCGTTTAGCTCTCCCTCATATTTCTCCTTGTCTTTATTCTTTCCAGCTTGCAGTGCTGCTGTCTGGGATCATATTTCTTTTGCCTGAAAAGAACTCTTTTTAGTGTGTATCTGCTAGTGAACAAGTTCAGTTTTATTCATCTGAAAACGTATTTTGCCTTCATTTTCCAGTCATAGTTAGGTTTGAATACAGAATTGTAGCCTGTTCATTGTCTTGGCTTCCCTTTCTGTTGTGTTAGCTGTCAGGCTTGTTGCCGACCGAAGTGTAATGTGTCTTTTTCCCCCCTCTCTGGCCACTTTTTAAGATGTCTAATTTTCTTTTCTTTTCTGGAGTTTTCACATGGTATGCCTGCATGTGTTTTTCTTTATACATCCTGCTTGGGGTTCAGCACTTGGTGTCTTTCTTCAGTTTTGGAAAATTCTTAATCATTATCTCTTAAAATACTGCTTCTGTCCCATTCTGTTTCTGGTGACAACAAAGTGAAGGGCTTGAATCTGAGTTGGAGTTATTGAGGGGGTGTTGATGTGGTTGGATGGTTCATGTATGTGATACTGAGGTCTATTGGGAAGATGATAGGAGTTGGGGAGGAGAGAGAGACTGAACCAGGAGCTAAAGCCTTCCTGTCATGGAAGGGTGTGAATATGACTGTAGGTGGCAACAGAGACAGTGATGGCTGGGGCCTGTATAGTTACATTGAAACACACCTGCAAGGAGCAGGGAGCGTTGCAAGACAGAAAAGAGAAGCAAAGGCCTAAAAGCCGAAATGAGAAGGAAGGGAGTGTATTTTCTGGCTTGTGACAAATGAGAGGAGTAAGAGAGAAAAAAGTCTCTCCATTTGAATGGGCTGCAGGCGAATTCCTGTTGGGGACCGAGCTGAAGATGGCGGAAAAGTTTATTTTAAAGTTAAGAGCTTATTGATCGACAAGCAGGAATTTCAGAGGACTTAACAGAGGTTTGGGTGTTCAGGGAGAGGAATGAGTGATTAGGTTTTAATGGAAAGTGCTGAGCAGTGTGAGATTCACATGATGGTGGAGGTCTTAGGGAGTTTGAGTTTCTGGCCATGACAAGTAACAGGGATGACGCGAGGCATGAGGAGATCAGTCCTGCCAGTGTCTGAGGTAAAAGGGGCCGTCAGGTTTCCTGTCCTGGTTACAAAGTCTGCCCCTTCAGGTGGGGGAGCACATGAGATGGCGCCTTCTTCAAGCTTTACTGTATGGTTCGGATGAGCCTATTTGTTGGTAGAGTGACCTAGCCAGGTCACACTTCCCAGTAGGGATACAGGACACTCTTGCATCTTCATACATGGCTCAAGAGGCTGGACATAGCAGCTTCTCAAGGCTTTTCAATATTTTAAGATCTTAAAATCCAAAGCTAGACCCTGGACTCTGGCAAATGCACCACACTAAAATTTGGGGGCAGAGTGAGGCTCAGCCTTCAACCACTGTACATCCTATAATTGCATACCTTTACCAGTAGTGACGTTATTATGATCACATACAGGGGTTGGCTGGCTTTTAATTTAAAGGGCCAGATAGCAAATATTTTAGGTTTTGCAGGCCACAGGGTCTCTGTCCCAACGAACTTGACTCTGCTGTTAATAGTGTGAAAGCAGCCAGAGACAATATGAATGAAAGTGGTCATGTTCCAATTAAACTTTATTTACAGAAACAGACAGTAGGTTGAATTTGGCCCATGGGTTGTAGTTTACCAACCTCTGGTCAAATGAAACCTCCAAGATATTTTTCAGTGGAACTGTTGTCAGACTTCGATGGCATACTTCCTAGTAAATTTTTCTATGCCACATGGTCCTGAAATTTTGTGTAAATCAGTAGCAATTTTTTCAAATGTGGCAACAAACAAATGTTCAAATGATTAGTTTTATTTCTATGTATTTGGTTGGTGGTGATTGACAGCTATGCCTACCCATTTTTTTAATTAATGGTTAATCATTAGCGTAATTGCCAAATCTAGAAAGTACTTTTTTTTTTTTTTTAAGATTTTATTGGGGAAAGGGAACAGGACTTTACTGGGGAACAGTGTGTACTTCCAGGGCGTTTTTTTTCCAAGTCAAGTTGTTGTCCTTTCAATCTTATCAATCTTGGTTGTGGAGGGTGCTGTTCAGCTTCAAGTTGTTGTCCTTTCAGTCGTAGTTGTGGAGGGCGCAGCTCAGCTCCAGGTCCAGTTGCCATTGCTAGTTGCAGGGGGCGCTGCCCACCATCGCTTGCAGGACTCGAGGAGTCGAACGGGCAACCTAGTGGTTGACAGGACGTATTCCAACCAACGGAGCCATCCAGGAGCTCAGCGCCAGCTCAGCTCAAGGTGCCGTGCTCAATCTTAGTTTCACCATCCCTTGCGGGACTCGAGGAATTGAACCGGCAACCTTGTGGTTGAGAGCCCGCTGGCCCATGTGGGAATCGAGCCGGCAGCCTTCAGAGTTAGGAGCATGGAGCTCTAACCGCCTGAGCCACCAGGCAGGCCCTAGAAAGTACTTTTTACTGTGTAGTTTACTAATCTTTTCCTCAGGATTTGATTCTAAATATTCTTCCTTAAATTCTCATTCATGACTTCTTATTATTATACTCTCTTGGTTTTCCCTACTGCTCTAGCCCATTTTCAGGTACCCTCATGGATTCCTTCTCTACCATCTTTTTGCTGAATACTCGCCCTGAATTCTTATTTATGGTTGTAGTTTTTAGAACTGCACTTCTAAATTCATATTTTTAGACCCATTTGTAAACCTTCAGATTTTTATTTTTGGCTGCTTATTAAACATAATTATCTGTGTGGCTCAGAGATATGTGAAATCTCAATATGTCAAAAGTAAACTCAGGCAGCTGTTGTTCCTTCTCCCATGCTCGTTTCTCTCGTGGGCGGCCTCTCTCTCGTGGGCGGCCTCACCGGCTGCCCAGCCATCCTGGGAACCTGGGAGTCAGTCCTTCCTCCACAACTCAGTCAGTTGTCAAATGTGTCCATTTTACATTCTATCTTTTGAATCCATCTTTTGTGCACTTAGTCCTGGTTGAGGCTTTAATGTTGCACATAACTTGTTGCAGTAGTCTCCTAATTGGTCTTACTCTTTGCAGTTCTGACCCCTCTGATCGATACATGCTGTATACCAATGCTGCAATTACTTGTTACCCCTCTTAGGCAGAATTAAGCCCTCTTCTCTTAGGTACGTAAGTACTTTACAGTATTTATTACTTTGTATTTATTACTAGTTTCTGAGTATGATTTTTCTCTCTATTCTTTAAAGACTAAGCTTCTTGAGGGTAGGGACTGTAATTCCTGTGTTTATATGTCCAACTTCACAACCCCTACTACTTCAGACACCTACTGCTTGGCATATATGTATTTGATAAAATTTGAGTAATTGAATTTTAGATTTCCAGATAAATACAATGTATTTTATGCATGTATGTATCTCTATACCCTTAGGAAATGAGAATAAAGGAATAAAAGAAATTGCATAAAAGGACACGTAGAGTGGGAAAGTAGACACAGCTCTGAAACACTATCAGCCATGCATCTTCGTCCATAGCCCTACCCCTAGCAGTAGGAGATGGGTGGAATTCTTTTTCTAGCGAAACATTTTTTTCTAGAAAAACGTGTAGATACATTTAGGGACCCTTAATGATATGATTAGCTCTCTGATTACCCACCTATGGTAACATCTAATGTTGACAAAACCACACCCAATAATAGAAATTCCATTCTTTTTAAATTCAATTTAAAAAATTTACATACAGTGAAATTCACTGTTTGGTTTCTAGTTGGTTGAATTTAGACCGATGCATACAGTCACTAATATCATCACCATCAGAACAACGTCTTCCATCCCTAACCTCTGGCAGACATTTATCTATTCTCTGTCCTTATAGTTTTGCCTTTTCCAGAATATCATTTAAATGGTATTTTACAGTATCTACTCTTTGAGTCTGGCTTTGTTAACCTACCATAATGTATTTACAGTTCATTCAAGTTGTTGCATGTATCAGTAGTCCTTTGCATTTTATTACATGATATGTACCAGTTTATCCATTTACCCGTTGAAGGATAATTGGATTGTTTTCAATTTTGGGCAGTTATAAATAAGTTATTATAAACATTTGCAAACAGATTTTTGTGTAAGCATAAATTTTCATTTCTCATGGGTAAACAGGTGGGATTTCTGGGTCATATGATAAGTGTATGTTTACCTTCATAAGAAACTGCCAAAATAGCTGTAGTATTTTTCATGACCACCAGCAATGTATGGGAGATCAGTTGCTTTGCACCCTCACCAGCACTTAGGTGTGTGTGTGTGTGTGTTTTGTTACGTTTATTTACCATCCCACGAGTGTGTAGTAGTATACCATTGGGGTTTTGTTTGTATTTCTCTAATGATTGAAGATGCTGAGCGTCTTTCCATGTACTTATGAGCTGTATAATTTGGTGATGTGTTTAAATATTTTGCTGGTTTTTTTTTTTTAAATAAAGTTTGTTTTCTTATGGTAGAGTTGTTTTGAGATCTTTATCTATTCAGGATAAAAGTCTTTTGTCTGATACATAATTTTCAAGTATTTTCTCCCACTCTCTAGCTTATGTTTTCGTTAAGTGTCCTTCGCAAAGCAAATATTTTAAGTTTTGATAAAGTCCACTTTGCTAGTTTTCTCCATTATGAATTGTTTTGAAGCATGGGTTGAAGTGGTGGTTTTTGGCATTCTAGCATTGTATATCCTATTTTTTTGATCTCTGTATCTGTCCTTTCACCAATACAAACACTGCCTTGATTACTATAGCTTTAGAATATCTTGAAATTAGTATGTGTTCTGTTTTGTTTTTTCTAGTTACTTTACCTTTCTGTATTAATTTTTGTCACTATTTACAAAAAAATCCCACTGGTATTTTGATTAGATTGCATTGAATGTATAGGTCAGTCTGAGGAGAATTAATATCCTGTCCATATTGAGTCTTCCAATCTATGAACACAGTATCTTTGTACATCTATGTAGGTCTTTGATTTATTTTATCAGTGCTTTATAATTTTCAGCATACAGATACTATACATATTTTGTTAGATTTATACCTACGTATTTTCTTTATTTGAGAGTATATGCTGTTGTAAATGATACTTTAAAATTCTTTATTTCTAATAATTCATTGCTAGTACATAGAAATACAATTGAGTTTTATATATTGACCTTGTGTAAGTGACTTTATAAACTCACTTACCTATTAATTTTAGGAGATTTTGTAGATTCCTTGTATGAAAATAAATGAAGACCACCCAAATGAGAATAAGTAGGGCATCATCCCCCATTACTTGCATTTAGCAGACTCCAAAGGAAATCTAAAAGGAGAGTATAGAAGCTTTATTATGAGGAAAAGGGAAAGCTTTATACGAGTATTGTCCTAATTAGAAGTTGTCGGTGTGGGGAAGCTGAAAGCAAGTCTGCCTGACCAGAAGTGGAGCATCTTACATGATGGGTTAGTGGGGCATATTTGACTTTCTGTGGTTGGTCCTAAATTGGAAATGGGGGCAAAAATTAGGGAAGCTGGCAGTTATTGATCAAGTCCTGGCTATTTGGATTCAGTTGCTATGGAAATTATGGTTTGGCTTCCTGGACTGGTTGCTGCAGAGGTTATGGGTTAGTGTTCTGTTTTAATATATGGTCTGACTATTGTCTGTATATTCAGTGTCTCACTTGGGACGTTCTATGTGGACAATCATGTGGTCTGCGAATCGAGTTTTATTTCTTCCTTTCTAGTCTGTATGCCTTTGATTTATTTTCTTCCTTGATTGTACTGCCTAGGACTCTAGTACAGTGTTGATTAGGAGTAGTGAAAGCAGACATCTTTGCTTTTATTCCTGGTTTTAGGATTAAAAAGTTTGGTCTTCCCCCTATTAAATGTAATGTTAGCTGTAGGGTGTTTTTTTCTTTATAATATCAAAGAAAATTCCCCTCTCTTCCTAGTTTGCTGAGCATTTTTGAAATCATGAGTGAATGTTGTATTTTGTCATGTGTATTATCTGCATCTATTGAAATCACCATGTAGTTTTTCTTTAGTCTTAATATGATGAATCACATGTCTAGATTTTAGAATGTTGATCAAGTCTTGCATTTTCAGGATTAATCCCATTAGGCCATTATGTGTTGTCCATTATGTATACTGCTGGATTTGATTTATAATGTTGATTTGTTACTATTTTGATGAATGACAATGGTCTGTAGTGTTGTTTGTTTGTTTGTTTTTCTTGTAATGTTTTGTCTAATTTTGATGTCAGGGTAATGCTGGCCTCACAAATTAATTGAGTTGATAAGTGTTCCATTCTCTTGTGTTTTCCGGAAGAGATTTTATAGAACTGGTATTATTTCTTCCTTATATATTTGGTAGTATTTGCAAATGAAACCATCTAGACCTGTTTTTGTTTTCTTGGAAGATTTAAAATTATAATTAGGACTATTCAGATTCTCTGTTTCTTCCTGAGTGAATTTTGGTTTTTGTGAATTTTGAAGTATTGGTCCATTTCATCCAAGTTGTCAAATTTATGGGCATGGAATTTTTTTGTAGTATTCCTTTATAATCCTTTTAATGTCTATACATGCTGTAGTGATATCCCCTCTTTCATTTCTGATTTGACACTTTGTTTCTCTTTCCTTCTTCTCTCCCTCCCTCTCTCTTTCTCCCAGTCTCTCTGTTTTTCCTTCAAGTGTAACTAGAAGGTTATCAGTTTTGTTTCAAAGAACCAGCTTTTCATTGCATTTACTTTTTCTATTGTTTTTCCATTTTTTATTTCATTGATTTCTGCTCTAATCTTCATTTTTTCCCTACTTTTAATCATGTAAATTTCCCTCTAAGCACTACTTCAGCTACGCACCACCACTTTTGATATATTTTATTCAGTTCATAATATTTTCTAATTTCCTTGAGACTTCATCTTTGATCTATGGGTTTGTTTTAGAACTGTGTTTTTTAATTTCCAAATAATCGGGAGCATTTTTCAGACATCTGATTTCTATTTAAATTTTCATTATTGTGCAAGGTTATATACTTTGTAGAATTTCAATTATTTTACGTTTGTTAAAGTTTGTTTACAACATTTTTATGTTTTGTTTACAATATAGTCTAGGTGAATTTCCATGCGTATTTGAAAAGAATATTCTGCTATTGTTGGGTGGAATGTTGTGTAAATGTCAGATTAGGCTGCTGGATTGTTCTACTTAGGTCTTCTATACCCTTTCTGATTTCCTGTTTGTTCTATCAATTACTGAGAGAGATTTGTTGATGTCTCTGACTATAATTATGGATTCATTTACTTCTCCTTTCAGTTCTACCACTGTTTGCTTCATTTATTTTAGAGTTCTTTTGCTGGATGCATATACATTTAGGATTGTTTTCTCTTTTTGGTTAATTGACCCTGTTACCATTTTATATGTCTCTTTTTATTTCCTGGTAAGTCCTCTTGTTCTGAATACTACTTTTTCTTACATTAAAATGGCCACTCTAGTTTTTAAAACATATACATAAACACAAAATTTACCATGTTAACCATTTTGTAGCTTTGTTTTGATTGGTGTTTGTATTGTATATCCTTTTTCATGATTTTAGTTTTAACCTATGTTATTATATTTAAAGTGACTTTTTTGTACGTAGCATATACCTAGTCCTTTTTGTTTTTAAGTGCACTTAGTGTCTTTTAAGTTTTGGAGTGGGGGATGATTTTTTATTGCTATAATTGACATATAACATTGTATTAGTTTCAGGTATGCAACATAATGATCTGTCTTTTAATTGATGTATTCAGACCATCTACTTTAAATGTAATTATTGACATGTTTAGATTTAGGTCTACCTTTTCGTTTTTTGTTTTTGTTTGTATCATCTCTTTTACGTCATCCATTTTCCATTTCATACCTTCTTTTTGAATGTTGGATTTTTTTGTATTTAATTTTAATCTATCTATAGACATTTTATTTATATCTCTTTGAATTATATTTTAGTGGTTCTGGAGATTACAACATACGTACATAACCTTTTGTAGTCTATATAGTTTATTATTTACAACTTCAAGGAGAATGTGGAAATCTTACAACTATAAAGGTCCCTTTATCCTCCCCCCTTATGTTGTAGTTGTCATGTGTGTTATATTTACGTTTGAGGTGCCTGGACTATCATCCTTGAGATGCAGGTACATTGAAAACCCCACTGAATAGTGTTAGAACATTTGTTTTCAACAGTCTTACATATTTTAAAGAACTCAAGAGGAGAAAAATAGTCTGTGATATTTACTCGGGCATTTATCATTTCTGTTGTTCTTCCTTCGTTTCTGTAGTTCCCGTATTTCCCTCTGGTATAATTTTCCTTCTGTGTAAAAAACTCTGAGCATTTCTGTTCGTGCAAGTCTGCTGGTAATGTTTTCCTGCTTCTGAAATGTCTTTATTTTCCTTGATCCCTGGAAGATATTCTTGCAGTTGACAGTTCTTTTTGTTCAGCACTTAAAAATGTTGTTTCAGTGTCTTCTGGCCTCTGTGGTTTCTGAGGAGAAATCAGTAGTTGCATGAATTATTGTTCCCATACAGATAAGGTGTCATTCTTCTCTGGATGCTTTCAAGAGTTTTTTTTTCTGTCTTTGATTTTTAGCAATTTATGATGTGTCTGTGTATGGCATTCTTAGAGTTTATCAACTCTATCATCTTTGCTGAATTTTTCAAATCTAAGAATATTTGTATTTGGTTAAATTCAAGTTTTTAGCTATTGTTTCTTCACATTTTTTGTGCCTCAATTTCCTTTTCTGTCTCCATATGGGACTCTAATGACATGAATGAATGTTAGACCATTTAATATTGTTCTATAAGTTCCTAAGTCTCCTTTCGGTTTTTTTCATCTTTTTTAGGTGTGTATATTCTTCAGATTGGATAGTTTCTATTAATCAATCTTTCAGCTCACTGAATCTTTCCTTTGCTATCTCCATTCTGCTATGGACTTTAGTGGACTTTGCCCCCCTTCTTCCGCCTCCCCCCCCACTCCAGTTCAAGCCGTTGTTTCTCAGTCTAGTTGTGTAGGACACAGCTCCCTGGCCCACACTGGTATTATGAGCCTTGTGCTTCCCCCCCGCTGAGGCAGTGGGTCTCCAGTTGTTGGTCGGCTGCTCATGGCAGCACACAGTAACCCATAGCAGCTCATGCTGGCTGCCGGCCACTCATGCTGGCCACTGGCCACTCATGGCAGCACACAGCAGTCCACGACAGCTCACGCCAACCTCTGGCTGCTCACGGCAGCCCAGCTCCAGAGAGAGGTGTTATTCACAATCTTAGCTGTAAAGGGCACAGCTCACTGGCCCATGTGGGAATCGAACCAGCAACCTCAGCGTTAGGAGCACGGTGCTCCAACCACCTGAGCCACCGGGTGGCCCTGACTTTTTTTTAATTTTTAATTTTTATATTATTTCAGATAATCTATTGTTCTATAATTTCCATTTGGTTCCTTTTGTTTGTTTGCTTTTTTTTTTTTTTTTAGGAGGGTGCAGCTCACAGTGGCCGATGTGGGGATCGAACCAGCAACCTTAGTGTTATCAGCACCGCACTATAACCAGCTGAGCTAACCGGCCACCCCTGGTTCCTTTTTTATAGTTATTCTTTCTCTGCTGAGGTCTTCCATCTTTCCAGACATTTCTTGTTACCTTCTCCTTATGGAACATAGGTATAATTGTTTTAAGTTTTAATCCTGATAATTCCTACGTCTGTGTCGTTTTAGGATTGATCTCTGTTAACTGCTTTTTTCCCCTTGAGAATTGGTCACTTTTTTTGGTTCTTTGTGTGTCATGTAATTTTGGAGCATTATCTTCAGTGTATTTTTAATATTATGCTGTTAGACACTGGGTCCTGATAAAATCTTCTGGAGAATGTTGCTTTTTGTTTTGACAATCAGCCCAGTTATATTAAGACTTCCAGTTCTCTCTCTCCCTTTCTGGATGATGGTTTCTGTGTCACTTTCATTTTCAAAGCTTTTGCCATCCTGTTTGAATTTTCTCTCACATGCCACCACTCAGTAGTTAGTCTTCAACTTGAGTGGTGGTTTAGTTCTCAAAGACTGCTGGGCTTCTTTAGGTCTGTTCCATGTGTATGCAGCTCCGGTGTATCTGGGGCTTGTGTTAGGTCCTACACAGAATAAGGGGATCCCTTCTTGCTGGGATCTTCTTCCCAATCTCTGGTTCCCAGTGGCCCCTTTCCTAGTTCTCTTGCTATAAAGACAGGTTTCTCACAGAGTTTTAGGCCTCTCGATATCACACGCGTGATTCCGACTTCACCCGAATTCCACGTGATTGACTTCACCCGCAGAGTAAAGCAGTGAGAGAAAAATAACAAGATTCCTCCCATAAATTTAAGACCACAGGGAGGTAGGTCCCTTTTCTCATTTCTGCCAGTCAGAGATAGGTTTTCTGTCAGAGTTTGAGGTGCCTGGACTACAAGTACAGAACTCTTGCATCACCCTTAGGCAAGGTCAGGAGAGGAAAAAACAAATATGAAAACAAACTAGTTACTCCTACACTCTCCAGCTCACATGGCCAGAAAGAGGGACTTTCTTGCTATCTGTTCTCCCTGGGCAATTCTGTAATTTTGGCCACTGTTGTCCGTCTTCTGTTCAAAGGCAGACGATAAAGGTGGAAAAAAATAAAACAGAAAACTCCACTGTACTAGTTGTTTTCAAGTTTTGACTTCTCCCTTGTCTACCTGCTGTTTTTATTTTTCAGAGTCCTCAGGGAGCTGCTTTTTATATTCTGTCCAATTTTTAATTGTAATCAATGGGGAAAAGAGGCTGTATTGGGCATATTCCATTTTGTCCAGCATTGGAATTGGCATTCGTATTTTTAATGCCATGGTCTTACAAGTGAATTGAAAGTTAAGGGTCATCAGATATTTGATTAAAATCTCCAATATGAGACAGACATATATAGACATACACCAAGGAACTCAGAGGAAACAGAAAAGTGAGGCTGAACTTACATCGTTTTATCTCCTTAGATCTAAGAAAAAAAGTGATTATCCTTAAACAAAGCAAGATGCTACTTATGTAAAAGGAACAATCAGAGAACGAGAACACACTTAGAAATTAAACATGGAAGCAATAAGTTTAATAAATGAATTTAATAGAAGGCTTAGAAGAGTACATCGTGTTAATTTCTGAGAAAATGGAGAAAAGAACAAAGGGTGGAAAATAGAAGAAAAAGGTAAAAAATATTAGAGACTCAATCAATTTAAGAGGTTCAACATTTGGTTAAGTCATAATATGTAAAAAAGAAAATTAGCTTATTGAAGAACATGAATTTCTACATTGAAAAGGGCCTACCAAGGGTTCTTCGCAATGAAGGACTAAAGACCTACAGCCTTTTTGAAATTTTAGATCACTAAGATTAAAAAGAAATTTTTTAAAGCTTCATGAAGGAACAAAAACAGGTCCTATTCAAAGATCAGAATGGCATCAGATTTTTTTTTCCACTCCAAAACACATTTAAAAAAAAATTTCAGTTACAGTTGACATGCAATATTATATTAGTGTCAGATATACAACATAGCGATGAGACGTTTATATAACTTACGAAGTGATCACCCTCATAAGTCTAATACTCATCTGACACCATACACAGTATTACACATATCACAATATTATTGATTATAAGTAACCTGAAGTGAAATATGGTAGTTCTATTTTTAATATTTTGAGGAACCTCCATACTGTTTTCCATAGTGGCTGCACCGATTTACATTCCCACCAACAGTTCACTATGGTTCCCATTTCTCCACACCCTCGCCAGCAATTGTTTGTTGATTTATTGATGATAGCTATCCTGACAGGTGTGAGGTGACAACTCGTGGTTTTAATTTGCATTTTCCTGATGATTAGTGTTATTGAGCATCTTTTCACATGTCTATTAGCCTCTTTGGAGAAATGTCTATTCAGGTCTTCTTGCCCATTTTTTAACTGGATGATTGTTGTTGGTTTTCTGGGGGTTTTTTTTTGGTGTTAGGTTGTATGACTTATATATTGGATAGTAACCCCTTATCAGATATATCATTGGTGAATATCTTCTCCCATCCAGTAGGTTGTCTTTTCATTTTGTTCATGGTTTCCTTCTCTGTAAAAACACTTTAGTTTGATGTAGTCCCATTTTAAATGTTTTTCACTTTCTGGAGAGACGTCCAAAAAAAATATTACTGAGAGAGATATCAAAGAGTTGCTGCCTATATTTTCTTCTAGGAGTTTTATGGTTTTGGCTCTTACATTTAAGTCTTTAATCTGTATTGAGTTTATTCTTGTTTACGGTGTAAGAAAGTGATCCAGTTTCATTCGTTTGCATGTGTGTGTCCAGTTTTCTCAACACCATTTATTGAAGAGACAGTGTTTACCCATTGTGTATTCTTGCAGAATGGCATCAGATTTTTCAAGGACTAGCTCTGAAAGCAGGGTAGTAGAACAATGTCTTAAAAATTCTGAAGGGAAATTATTTTTAATCTATGATTATATACCCAAACTATCAATCCAGTGAGATGGTAAAATTGATATTTTTAGACATTCAGTATCTCAGAAATTTTACCTCAAGTATGTATTCTCTCAAAGAAGCTATTAGAAGATTGTTTCACCAAAACAGGTGATTAAACCAAAGGGAAAAGGAAGATACCAAATCTAAAAAATGGAAGATTCGGTGTAGGGAAGATACTAGAAGTGTTAGGATGACACCTGTGCAGCAAGCCTGGAGAGCACCCAACCTGAATCAAGTTGTCCAGAGAGTGGATCATGACGTTTGAGAGTTCCAGGGAAGATGTCTCCAGGCAAAGAAGAATTCACCTTATAGATTTCTTAATATGGGTGATCTTGTTGGAAATATTTCTATTGCTCAGAAGGATTTTGGAAAATAAATGATGTGGCATAGAAAAACAAAAAATAATATGAATCATTAATTCCAGGAAAAGCAATTTGTGCACTAAAGGAAATATAATCATAGTTTATTATAGGTATTTCTGATACATGTTCCTAAAAACTTCATTTTCTATGGAATTGAGTCTTATTAAAAATGTCAATGCTAGGAATTTATAGCTTAAAAGTAGCTTAACATATCAAATAAAAGAAAATGGGAGAGGGACAAGATTAAACTATAGTATCTAAGAATGCTCACCTGTGATACATCCGTATAGAAACTCAAGGATAAAAGTTAGGAGTGTTAGTGCTTTTAGGGAGAAGTGGTGTTTGATTAGGTTGGGGCCCATGGAGGCGGTAGCAAAAGTTCCATTTCTTGACCTAGATGGTGGTTATAAGGGTGTTCAACTTATAATAATTCATTTTTATAATATACTATTAAATATTTAATATTTAATATGTTATTAAATATTTAAATTTGTAATATGTTATTAAATAATATATTTAAATTTGTAATATAATTATTTTTAAAGAAGCTATCAGGGACTTCTCCTTAATATTATTCTTCTTAATATTAAAAATAGAACTACCGTATTTCACTCAAGATGGCGGATTAGGTAAAAGCTATGCCTCCTGCATCCCAGGATCACGGCAAAATTACAACTCAACTGTAAAACAATAAACCTTAAGAACCATGTGAAGACTAGCTGAAGAGAATCCCTGTTACTAAGGGTATAAAGAGGAGGCCACATCTAGACTGATGGGGGAGAAAAGAAAGAAATTAGACTATGAGTATCATCTGGGGGAAGTTTTTTTGAAGTTTGTAATCTAGGCTCTGCTCCATAAATCAATCTATGTTTCAGACTCAAAAAAAAAAAAGCTGTCAGGATAGTGGTTATCTTGGGAGAAGCGGATTGTAAGGGCTTCTGAGGCCCTGATATTGCTAGTTTCTTAATGTAGGCACTGGTGCACAAGCATATTCAGCTCATGGAAATTCATTGAATTTTGTACACTCATCTTGAACAACGCAGGGATTAGGGGTGCTAACCCCCAAAAACTTAACTACTAATAGCCTACTGTTGACCAGAAGCCTTACCAATGACATAAGCAGTCAAATTAACACATTTTGTATGTTATAGGTATTTTATTCACAATAAATGTATTCTTACAATAAAGTAAGCTAGAGAAAGAAAATGTTATTAAGGAAATCATAAGGAAGAGAAAACACACTTACTGTATTTATTGAAAAAAAAAAATCCACATAACTGAACATCGTAGTCCAAACCCGTGTTGTTCAAGGGTCCACTGTAATTTTCTACATGTAAATGAGTCTTCAATACAAAAATACTTTTAAAAATACCAGGGCTTCTTGGAACAGGGGCAGATCATTCAAATGTATATAACTTTGTAACCAGATGATTAAGAGAAAGCAACAATTATCTTAATATAAATACTGGCAGAGTTAAAAGACTTGTTAAATTTTAGATAAATGAATAGTATGGTCTGTGTAGGACTTTACCTTGGGGGTAGAGGGAAAAGTGTGAAGGAATCTTGGTGGATGAGGAGTTATGGAGACAACAATAAAAGGAATAAAGACTGCGGAGAACCACACATTCAGCAATTTCAAGAACAGGTGAGGCCAAACCCTGGTGTGGACTGTATTTCTCTGTGGCCTGCTGGATCCACTTTGCAGTCAGCTACTTTTATTCAGTGGTGTGAAACTTTAACATGCTGGGGAAAATTGTGTATAACCATTCAACTTGTGTTCATGTCATTCTCCTATTTACTAATGACTTGATTTGCTATCCAGAGATTTGTGTTGTAACAGAACAAACCATTCCTAGCTCTGTTGAGCAATACAAGAGTAACAATGTATATTCATTTAACCGAATATTCTGATATATAACTAAGAAGTGTGATATAATTGGGAATTTGGGAAATGGGGAGAGGAGAAAGTGAAAGAGTACTAAATCATAGTCTGGTCTTCCATATAGTGAATAGATTATCTAAAAGTGACAAAGCATTTTTATAAAAAGAAATTTGTAGGAAGATACCAAAAGAAACCACCAAAATTAGTTGAAAGGGCTTACCTGTGAAGAGAGTGACTCAGAGGTCAGAGGACTGCTGTGTTTTTTTTTTGTCCTAAGTCTTAAATAATAGTACTATTTGATTTTTAAAACTGTATAACTTTAGTAAAACTGAATATCATGAAAACAAAATTCTTATCAAATAAGTATATAAGAAATGCGATAAAATATGGTGAATGTTTAAATAAAAAAATTTATTACAGTGACAGACACATTGCCATTAATCCCCCTCAAAGTACTCCCTCTCGCTTTAGACACCCTTATCCCATCGTTCTTGCCACTTTCTGAAGCAGTTCTGGAAGTCCTCTTTCGTGAGTGTCTTCAGTTGCGCAGTCGCTAACAGCATGCTATTTCGTAACCATTGGGACTTGGAGAGAGAATACCGATATCAGATGTCTTATGTACACATGCTACTTACATTTTGATATTAAACCGCTACATAATTATTCTTAACACAGTTATTTCTCACAACAGTACTATGAATTGGGTACCTTAATCATCTCCATTTTATAAATGAGGGAATTCATAGTCCAATGTTAAGTGAGTTTACGACCCAAAGTCACACAACCTGTTAACAACGGACCCTAGGTTGGCTGGCTTCAAAGCCCGTGCTGCTTCTAGCACTGGGGTGTCTCTTTGTCAGGAAGCTGGTCCATGTTGGATAGACACTTCCTTTGTGTAAATTACATTGTTAGTATTTTTCTTGAAGATGCCAAACTTTTTGCCATATTTAGTAGGCCTCTTTATAATGCCCAACCAACTTTGAAAGCCAACTCGGTTTTTATTTCTGAGTGTTGCAGCTCACTTAGGTTTGTCTTTTCAGTAAAATGTGCTTCCCAGTTTCATAACCATCAAGCACAGTGCAATTTAAAATGTTTGATTATTTACTATACCAGTAAGCCATTACAAAAGGCTGGTCTAGAATTAGAAAATTATAGGCAAAATATATTTCCTTCACCAAGCTTGAACATAGAGGGAAAAAAGAAAGAGAAGCAAGAATTCAGTGATCTTACAAATATATTTGTAAGCGAAAAGAATATTTGTAAATGGTGTATGTGAGCTAGCATTTCAATAAATTCTTCCGCAGAGTAGGAAAATATCAGGGAAGCACCTACATTGTTACTTCCTCTCCTCATTAATTCTGTATTCCGGAAGGTGTTAGTCATGACCTCAGTAGGCTTTACATGAGGAAAGAGATTGCAGTAAAATTTAAATTTGATTGAGAGGGAGAGAGCTGAATTGGGAAGACATTAAGGTTCATTATTAATTTAAATGTTATCGATGAACTTGATATAGCTTTTTTTTTTTTTTTTGCTGCTGCTATCATTATAAAAGTAATATTTGATCACTAAGGAAAATTTACAAAATACAGCAAAGTAAAAGGGGGAAGTACTCTTTTAAGCTCTTCCCCACTACCCAGAAACAACTGATAATTTTGTAGTATTTATTTTTCTTATTTAAAATAATTTATCCTTTTTCCAATTAGTTATACATGTCCTTGGTAGAAAATTAGGAAAATACATAAAAGTTTAATAATGAAAATAAAAATTACCTGTCCTCCCACTATACAGATTCTTTTCTTTTTAAACTGAGGTGAAATTTATGTTAACACAATTAACCATTTTAAGGTGTACATTCAGTGCCATTTAGTATATTTGCAGTGTTGTGCAACCATCACTTCTGTGTAGTTCCAAGGCATTTGTTTTACCCTCAAAGGAGACACTGTACCCGTTACACAGTCATTCATCACTGCAGCACCCTCCCCAGCACCTGGCAACCACCAGTCTACCTTCTGTCTCTATGGATTTGCCTGCTATGGACATTTCATACAAATGGAGTCATACAAATGTGTCTCTGGCTTATGTTACCTAGAAATGTTTCCAAGTTTCATCCATGTGTGTCAGTACTTCATTCCTTCTTATGGCTAAATAATATTCCAGTGTATGGATGGACCACATTCTGTTTATCCATTCTTTAGTTGATGGGCATTGAGTTGTTGCCACCTTTTGGCTGCTGTGAACAAATACTTGTACTTGAATACCTGTTTTCAGGTACATACTTAGGAGTGCAAATTGCTGGGTAATATGGTAATTCCATTTAACTTTTTGAGGAATCATCAAATTGTTTTCCACAGTAAAATGGTGGGCACCATTTTACCCACCAACAATGTACAAGGGTTCCAATATTTCCACATCTTTACCAATATTTGTTATCCCCTTCCCTTTTTTTAAAATCTAGCCATGAAATCTTTTAAAAATATAATTTGTTATAATACATATTATTTAATTATTTTTTTAAGTTTTCCCTACTTTATCCCACCCCAATTTTAAAAATTTGTCTGAACTGTGACGTGTGTTTTTTTTTGGGGGGGGGCTGGAATTGGTTGAAAGCAGTGATTTTCAAACTTTTTGATCTCAGGACCTGTTTACACTATTAATAATTATTGAGGACCCCCAAAAGTTTTTATTTATGTGGGTTATAGCTTTGATATTTACTGTATTAGAAATTAAAAACAAAAATTATTTAAATGTATGCATTCATTTAAAAATAACAGTAAACCTGGGGCAGCTGGATGGCTCAGTTGGTTAGAGTGCGAGCTCTCAGGGTTGCTGGTTTGATCCCCACCTGGGCCAGTGAGCTGTGCCCTCCACAACTAAATTGAAGACAACGAGCTGCCGCTGAGCTTCCAGAGGGGCAGCCAGATGGCTCAGTTGGTTGGCGCAAGCTCTCAACAACAAGGTTGCCGGTTCAATTCCCGCATGGGATGCTGGACTGTGCCCCCTGCAACTAAGATTGAAAACGGCGACTGGACTTGGAGCTGAGCTGCGCCCTCCACAACTAGATTGAAGGACAACGACTTGGAGCTGATGGGCCCTGGAAAAACTGTTCCCCAATATCCCCTAATAAAAAATAAACAAAAACCAGTAAACCCATTGCATGTTAACTAAATAACTTTTCACACACAAACTCACGCGCACACACACTAGTGAAGAGTGGCATTATTTCTCTTACTGCAAATCTCTAACTTCTGCCATAATAGAAGACTGTTTCATTCTCACATCTGATGCTGTACTGTCAATGTCACACATCATCCATGTAGCCTTTGGGAAACTTCCTTATATCCTTATGAGAGAAAGAGGCAAATAATGTTTAGATTTATCCTCAGGGACCTAGGAGGCCAGAGTTGGAGAACCTTCAGTTTTATGACGTGGTGTTTCTGGCAAGATTAGGAATGAACTTTCAGCAATTTCTTACTCATGCCTTAAGGAAGTGGTGTGGTGTTAGTTGTTTATGCCCCCAAACACAAAATATTCAAGGAAGGTACTTTTTTAGTCAAAGATGAACCTTTATTAAGAATCAAAGATGAAAAAGAAATTCTGTTTTGTATAATCACTTCATCGATGTTACTATACTGAAGCAAAAAGAGTATCTGTATAGGTGTCTATGATTTTTAAAAATCATTTCCTTTTACTCAATTGGTTAATATCCCACCTTGTTCCATAAATTACTTGGGGCAGCTCTGGAGACTTTTGAATGTAGATGGGACAAAAAAAAAATGGTTAGAAACTAAGATAAAGCCAGGAATAAAGTTAGCACATAAAATATATTTCGTACAGTTCTGTATAGCTTTTAGAAGTGGGAGAAAGCTGCTAAATATTTTAGAATGTCCCAACTTGAAAAAAATTTTACTAAAAGGTTTTTAAATTACTCCATCCTTAGCAATTTTAAAGTATAGTGTCATTTATGAAAATCTGCTTATTCACCTTTCCCAGGAAAATAATATTAGATAATACCAGTCTACTTTGCTTGTGAGTTGATTCGCTAACACTTATTACATCAACTTTATCAAAGTTTATTAAACTTTATTGTATTTATCAAGGAATTAAATAATCTGTTGGTTGAAAATGCTAGAATGGTGATTGCGTTTCATCACTTCATGTGACATACAGGAAAGACTGTAACACTGCCATCCAGAGAACTATCCTGGATTCCAGGGCTGGATTCCTACAAGCCTGTTCAGCCAGTACTTCTTGCTCGTGGGTGGGGAGGGGTGTGGATTGATGGGAAGCGACCAACAGAGTTTATTGAACTTGGGAGATGGAAACACTCAGTCTGATGTTGGAATGGGTTTGTTTATGAAAGGTACTTAAACTCTCCTTCCACACTGTTGCTAAGTATTTAGATTTAGTATATCTGAATTACAACTAGTATCCAGGCATATCTCCTTTTATTGCGCTTGGCAGATAATGCATTTTTTGCAAATTGAAGATTTGTGGCAACCCTGCTTTGAGCAAGTCTTGGCACATGTTTTCAACAGGCTGAGATGATGGTTAGCATCTTTTATCAATAACGTATTTGTAAATTAAGGTATGTACTTTGTTTTTTTTAGACATAGTGCTTTTGCATACTTAGTAGACTACAGTATAGTGAAAACATATATGCACTGGGAAACCAAAATATTTGTGTGACTCACTTTATTGTGATACTTGCTTTATTTTGGTGGTCTGGAACCGAAGCTACCATGTCTCTGAGGTCTGCTTGTACTAGGATTCTTTGGGTGTTCCATTTGTCAGAATTATACAGTTAAGATTTGTGCATTAAGTGTATGTAAATTTTACACTAAAAATGAAAATAATCGAGTGGTGAGTGGGTAGGGGTAGAGATGAAACAAGAAAGGCACAGAAGCTGGGTGATGGGTACTGAGGTTATTAACACTGTTATGTTCACTTTGTATATATACATTTGAAGCTTTCCGTAATAAAATGTTTTTTTAAAGCAATATTCTAGTCTACCATATTAGAAAGTCAAAAGATAACAATTCATAAACAGCAATGTAAGCATATTATTTAGAAATGTGGAAGTAAATAGGGAAAAACAGTTAAAAGACATCAAAGTGGATGCCTCTGGGGATTAGAACTGAGTGTGGAGAATGGAGGGGGCTGGCGTAGAGGATGTCTATTTTGTTTTACAAGGCTTTCAGTGTTAACTTTATTTTTTAAACGTTCTGCATGTATTACTTTGATACCGTGTTTCCCCGAAAATAAGACCTAGCCGGACAATTAGTTCTAATGTGTCTTTGGGAGCAAAAATTAATATAAGATCTGGTCTTACATTATGTTATATTTATTATATATTATTATATTAATTATATTATATTATATTATATTATATTATATTATTCCAGGTCTTATATTAATTTTGCTCCCAAAGACACATTAGAGCTTATTGTCGGGCTAGGTCTTATTTTCGGAGAAACACGGTAGATGTATTCATTGTGTGACTTACTGTATTGTTTTCAAGGAAAATATCCACATGATCCGATGTGAATAATGAGTCATTAGTGCTTGGAATAATAAAACTTCTGCTTGCCCATGATTATTTTGGCAGTGTGCCCAGTTAGTTCCATTGGGCACATTGTAAATCTGTGGTGCTGGTTTACATTTGAATCCTGGCTTCAGATGGGTGGGGCTGAGAAGTCTGGTTGCACAGAGTTTCTGTTGCCTATACTCTTGCCCTCCTGCAGTTTGTTCTTTACCCAATAGTCCAGAGTGAACATAAATAAGCTTACATTACTCTCCTCTCTAAAAGCCATCAAGTCACTTCCGCTGCAATTAGAATACGATTCAAACGCTTCATCATGGCCCACAAAGAAGGCCACACATGATGTAAATGACCGGACGGCTGCCTCAGTCTCTTGTCGCTCTCCCCTCGGCACTGTGGCAGCCTTAGTGGCCTTCTCTTGCACGCTCATAGCTCATTCCTGCCGTGGGGCCTTTAAACTTGCCATTCCTCCTGACATTCAGGATTTAATTCCTGGAAAAGGCCTCACCTGACCATCTTGCTAGAGTAGCCCCCCCACCCCTTCTCCACCCATTATCAGTGTGTTCCCGAACCAGAAGCATGGGCACATTTTGTTTTGTTTTGTTTGGAAATGCAGGATCTTAGGCCCCACCCTTGACCTGCTAAAGTGAAAGCTGCATTTTAACAAGACCCTAAGGTGATTTGTATGCCCTTTTAAATTTTCAAAAACTCTGTTGTAGAATAACCTCAATTTCCCTGTGTACCTGCTAATAGGCCCCTCCCTTTCTGAAGGTCACTTAGTCATTGATTTACTTGTTCATTCTCCCTGAATGAAAGGGGCTCCTAGGGCACCCACTTGTCTGACTTGCTAACTCCTGGATCCCAGCGCCTGATCCTTTATCCGCACCTGGGACATGCTCAGTAAGAATTTGATGTGTAAAAGATGCATGAAAGTGGTGACCTTATTTTGTGTTCCTTGAATGTGTAACTGCAGTAAAAATATTCATGGCTCCCAGTTGCTTATAAAATTGGGGTTATTATTATCTCCCAAGGTTATAAAGAGGTTTTACTCTATTTCTTGGACACTGAGTACTAGTAAAGTAGCGTGACTAATAATCAATTTACTTATCCTTTTCAAGTAGTTTGTCTTCAGAAACAAAGTTTGGGGTTTTTTGAGTGCTTTGTTATGAACTTAAAACCATGACTTGTTGGTTTTTTTGTTTTTTAAAAAGCACTGATTCATAATTAAAGTTATTGTAAAGTATTTTATCGAAATTAAATGTTAGTTTGATATTTATATCAAATTTTATTAAGTCAGAATTTCGTAATCTTTTTCAAAAACATGAAGATTCTGAAAAGGTTGAGTGAACTGTAAAATTTGCAGTGTAACTATAAATAAAAACTGATGGGGCAAATGTATCAATTTTTTGGTCTTGAGATACGATTCTAGGAAAGACCTATAGTTTGGTCACAGCCTTTCCGTTGTGATCACAAAATACAGTGAATGCTGCTGCTGAGTGCCATCCAACGGAAAGGCAGGGATCTTCAATACGGGAAGCGGCGCGTCGAACCTTAGTAACAGTGTGTGACAAGTTTCAACTTGTTTGGTGCAGTCAATCAGGTGAGACTCGGTTAAGAGATGGTATGTTTTAAAGTGTGCCGTAAATCATCCTCCATCATGACAATGCTCCATGACACACATCACTTCTGGTATATGGTAATGTCTGTCAAATAAAAACATTACGGTGTGTCTTCATCCACCTTATCCACCAGATCTGGCACCGTGTGACTTCTGGCTCTTCCCCAAAGTCAAAATGATTCAGGACATCGAGGCAACCATGACAGCGCAACTAAAGACACTCACGAGAAAGGACTTCCACACTGTTTCAGACAATGGCAAGAAGGGGGGGATAAATGTGTTCAAAGCAAGGGGGAGAATTTTGAAAGGGATTAATGGCAATGTGTCTTTTACTGTAATAAACTTTTTTTTATTTAAACAGTCACCGTATATTTTTATCACACGAGGACGTGCGTTGCACAGTGGCCCTGAGCAGCCACCTGGCCAAGGTAATGGCCGAGTTGGTCCTGGTCCACCCCCATGCCATTTCCCTCCTTCTGGCCTTGAAGCCAGAGCTCGAGCCCCACCTGGCACACCTTGGCATGCAGCTGAAGTTACCAAAATTAAGGGTAAATGTGGGAGAGTTTTCACGGTCAGGCTGCAGTCCAGGCTGAAGACAGGGCTCTGACCTGTGCAACAAAGTCAGCAAAATGCAGAAACTGGAGGCACTGGTGCTGAAGTTGACAGTGGAAGCTGAGCAGCTGGTGGCTGGCAAGCTCAAAAAGACATGTACCTTGAGAACAAGAAACTCATCTCGGGAAATGGACAGGAGCTAATCGTGGAGGTGGACCATATCCTGGATGCTCTGTAGCCCCTGCCAGTGGGCCCCAGGGTGGGCCCCAGGTGCTGCATTTACAGATGGCAGGGATGTGTGTGTGTGTGTAACATTGAGGCCAGTGTATCCTGACATTTGTATGTTGCAAAAGGCCTTCAAGGAAGAGAAGATAGGCCTGCCTCAGGTAACACAAGAAGTGTTCCTTAGTGTTCTAAGTGTTCCTTAGGAAAAAACAACAAAAACACTTAAATTCTATTAAAATATCTTTGTGTTTTGAACAAAGAAATTTTCAATATTAGGTTTTGTTTTATTCTGAAGTCCAGGATATTCTTTTAAGCCTGTAACTCTTTGCTTTATGCCCTTCTAATTCCCGATGTTTGGGTATTTTGCAAGCATGTGCATGTTTTTTAAAGCATGTATTACCAAATGAAAATAAAGCAGGAACTGTGGGAAAAAAATAGGTGAGTCTCTTGTAGATAGTATGTAGATGAGTTTTATTTTTTTTTAAATCCTTTCTGACACCCTCTGTCTTTTGATTGGAGAATTTAGTCCATTTACATTTAAAGTAATTTTTGATAGATGTGTACTTACTGCCATTTTGTTCATCATTTTTTGGCTATTCTTCCCTGTTCCTTCTCATGACCTCTTGTCATTTACTGGTTTTGATAGGGTTCCTTTCTCTTTGTGTATGTTTTGTAGGTTTTGGTTTGTGGTTACCATGAGGTTCATATATATCCATCTGTATCTATAGTAGTCTATTTTAAGCTGATAGGTGTTTAAATTCAAATGTATTCTAAAAGCACTACAGTTTTCCCCCTCCGCTCTATTTTTGACATTGTTTTATATCTTTTTGTTTTGTGTATCCCAACTATTGTGGTTATACTTAATTTTGCTACTTTTGTGTTGTCTTTTAACCTTCATAGTAGCTTTTTAAGTGATTGATTCACTGTGTTTGTTATATATTTGCCTTTATCAGTAAGATTTTTTTCTTTCCTGTATTTCCTTATTTCTGATTATGACTTTCTTTTCTGCATAAGGAAGACCTTTTAACATTTGTAAAGCCAGTTTAGTGTTAGTGAACTCCCTTACTTTTTGTCTGGGAAATTCTTTATCTCTTCTTCAATTCTGAATGATAACTTTGTCGGATATAGTATTTTAGGTTGTAGTTCCTTTCTTCCAGCACTTTATTTCCTGCCACTTCCTTCTGGCCTGTAGAGTTGCTGCTGAAAACACAGCTGATATCCTTATGGGGTTTCCCGTGTGTGACTTGTTTTTCACTCTTGCTGCCTTTAAAATTGACTCTTTATCCTTAAGTTTTGCCATTTTAATTAAGTGTCTTGCTGTGGGCCTCATTGGGTTCTTGTTTGGAAATTTCTGTGCTCCCTGAATTTGGATGTCTGTTTCCTTCCATAGATTAGGATAGCTTTTCAGCCATTATTTGCTTTTGAGCAAAATAAACTTTTTGCTCCTTTCTCTGTATCTTATGGAATTCCTATAGTGTGAATGTTAGAGCACTTGATGTTATCCCAGAAGTCCCGGATACTCACATTTTTTTAGAATTCGTTTTTCATTTTGCTGTTGTGATTGGGTGATTTCCACTACTCTGTATCCAGATCAGTAATCCATTCTTCTGTATTAACTAATTTGCTGCTGATTCCTTCTAATGTATTTTTCATTTTAGTTATTGTATCCTTCATCTCTGATTGGTTCTTTGTAACATTTCCTAACTCTTTAAAGTGCTCTCTCGAGTTCCTCTATTATACTCTCCAGTTTGTTGAGCATTCTTATGACCATTTCTTTGAATTCTCTATCAGTCAAATTACTTTTCTCCATTTCATTAGTTGTTGTTTTTCCTGTTGTAATTTCCTAAAGAATTAGCCCAAAATATCATTGCTGCTGCTGCTGCTAAGAGACCCTTGCTGAAATTGAGAGAACCCTTCTTCTGTTGTTTTTCCTGGGCTTTTCCCCTCTTCCTTCATTTGGGGCATATTCTTCTGCCTCCCCATTTTATTTGACTTTCTCTGTTCCTGTGAGTTTGATGAAATAGCTATCTCCCCCAATCTTGAGAAAGTAGTCTCCGTGTAGACTGGGCAGGATGGTTTTAGCAAGCCAGTTGCAGTCAGGGTAGGTATGTGGTGCATATCTATGGCCCCAGCTGGACCTGGGCAGGGCTGCTCTGAGTGCAGTGCAAAACCCTACTATGTCCTCACTTTCTCTAGATGGGGCAGACCATGAGTGTACACATTTCTCGTTTTGCACCCTCTTGGGTTGGAGCAGCCCCACGTGCAGGAGCAGCAGCTCCCCATTCACTCTGCACAGAGCAGCCCTGCTGTCAGTACCATAATGCTTTGCTGGCTCTACACTTTCTCCCAGTGGGGCAGCCCCACGTTCATGCACAGCAGCGCCCCACTATCTCTGCAGCTTACGGACAGGGCATCCCTACAAGCGGGTACCACAGTGTTTTGCTAGCTCCACTCTCTTCAGTGCCTTGCCTCCTTGCTGGATCAATCTCCAGGCAGAGGGGCCTCCTGCATGCACACTGTGACGCCCTTCTGTTTCTGCTGGAGCTAGTAGCTCTGGGAAGGTTGGCCTGGTGTGCGCTGCAGCAGCCCTGCAGGTCCACCAGAGAACCTGGATGGAGCTCCTGCCCACTGTTCACTGTCCACTGGGAAACTAAGCAGTGGCGCTCACCAGTTCCTACGGTCCTGGAGCGTCCATCAGCTCCCAGAGAGGTCTCAGGGGTCCCCAACCTTCTCTACATGGTCTCTGTTGCTTGTTGTGCAGAAACCGTTCAACTGGTTCTCAGTTGTCTCTCAGGAGGAATTGCTCTAAATATAGGTGTACATTCCATGCATTCTTGGTAGTCTTTCAGTCTACATAGTTTGGATGAAGAACTAAGACAACTTACATCAATGGCTTTCAACTGGGGTGATTTTCTCCAGGGGACGTTTGGCAGTGGCTGTAGACATTTTTGGTTGTCACAACTGGCAGGGTACTGCTAACATCTAGTGGGTAGGGGCCAAGGATACTGCTAACTAAACACCCTGTGATGCACTGAACCGCCCCACTACAAAGAATTAGCCCAAAATATCATTGCTGCTGCTGCTGCTAAGAGACCCTTGCTGAAATTGAGAGAACCCTTCTTCTGCAAATTAGCCGTTCTGATCCCCTCAGAAAAAGAATACTTTGCCTGACCTTTTAGAAAAGAGACTATATAGAAATTGGCTCCTTAGACAATTCAGATGGGTATTTTGGCATGACTTTCTCAGATAATTTCACATTTTTCAGAATTGGAAAACTCAAATATAGGGTTACTGGTTTTCCTTATTTTACAGATGGGGTCGAGGATTTGGTCTTTTGGGTTCCATTTTTGGAAAGGATGGTGTATTAAACCAGCCAAACAGTGTCTTTGGACTTATATTTTATATTCTTCAGTTATTACTTGGTAAGTATTTATACAGCAATACAAAAATAAGGTTTTTGTTACATTCCATTTAGTACTTTGTGTTTTTTCCCTGAAGTGTGTCTTTATTAAATAAAAGCATGTTAATGATAGAACCAATAGTTTGTTACACATTTTTGTGTCATAAAACTTGATTCATTAAGATTCTGATGTTGCTCATGGTGACCGTGGCATCTGTTGGTGTTTAATCAGGTATAGCGGCATCCCATGATGTGCAGAAAAACCAGTCCTCTTCAGGGAAATTATTCCTCTATAAACAGTTTTCCCTGGAAAACTTTGCGTCTGCTATTTTACATATTCTGTAGCTATTTTAAAATATGTGCATTGAGAAAACGATCATAAATGATATTCATAATTCCATCACTTTTACATACCCACTATTTCCTTTGTCTTCTGCTTTTTTCACTTAGTTTTATACAAACTTTTATATTATCTCTCTTAAGTGTTTTGTTATTGTTGACATCAAGGTTTCAATTTGTGTGTGTGTGTGTGTGTGTGTGTTCTAAGTAACACTGGTGATCATCTTTAAAATCCCACATACACAGACCCTTCCCTCTTTGAATTATTTCCATAGAATAGATTTCCAAGCATGGGATGGATGAGTCTAAAACAGATTTTTAAATGGATTTTAATAGGTATTAGCAAACTACTTTTCCTTCAATTGTCAGGTTTTCCGAAAGCTTTACCCACGTTCACTTTTAAAAAGTGTTTTCTATAAAAGAATTTAATACTTACATATTAGTAGCTATTAATTTTACGATATTTTAATTTCCTTTTATTGGCAATTTAGTAATTGGGATCCCTGATTTACATATTTGTTACAAACACTTAACCCATTCTTTGTCCTTTTTTATATTAGTTTTGTAAATTTTGATTGTACAAATTTTTATACTTTTAGAGTTAAATCCATCCATTTTTGCCCTTGTATTTTGTTAATATTTCATCCTATTATCTGCCAGCTCTCCTGTGTTCTACTGTCTAGCAAAAGTTGATTTGTTATGAGCAAATTGTGAATCTAAATTCTCAATAGTCCTATCAAGTTTGCCCAATTCCATACCTATGTGTCCTGCAGCAACACAAAAATAACGCACAAGGATGTTCACAGCAGTACAGTTTAAAATAACAAAAAATTGGAAGTAGCTTAGCAAAACGTAATGGTTGAATACATTAGGTTACATCCATATTAGAAAACAATGTAGCCATTAAATAAAAAGTAGGTCTACATGTATGTCCTGGAAAGATCAAGACGTAGTTTAGTGAAGAAAGCAAATTGTGGTATAAAAGGTATAGGACAACTGTATGTTTCTAAGCATGTAAATGCACAGAAAAGGGTCTGGTGGTTGGGGGCTGGGCTGAGACTTTCACTCTAGAAAATATAAGCCCAAATTAAAATAATCTAAGAAATGCTTTGACTATGTCAATTTTTAGAGATAGATGTGGAACAAATTTCTGTTTATCATATCTAATTCCATTATATACATATTTTAAATCACGTATCATGTATTGTTTTCTATTCACATTTATGTGTTCACATTCATTTTTAATATCAGTGTCTTTACCATGGGAGGCACATTTAAAATCATCTAAGTTTCCAGAGCGCATCATCTTCACTCCCTCCTACATTGTTTGAGATACTCTATTTTTACTTTAATTTTTCCATAGGTAATACATTCACATGGTTCAAAAGTAAAAAAAAAAAAAAAGTAAAATGCTATGCAGTGAAAAGCCTGTCCCGCCCTCTGCCCACTTCCCACCACCGCCTCTGATCCCTGAGCAGTAGCTTCTTCTTGTCCTTATAGTTTCTTCAGGCAGACACAAGAACATATAAGTATATACTCTTAATTTTTCCTTGGTTTTTAAACATAAAAGGTAGATACTACACACTGTGCTCTGTAGTTTTTTTCTTGTTTGTTTTGCTTGACATATATCGTGGTGCTTTCCATAGTAGTACATTAAGTGTCTTCATTCTTTTTTACAGCTGCAAAAATTCCACTGCTTGATTATACAATCATTTATTACATTTTAAATTCCATTGGGAATTTTATCCCAAGCCACCAGTTGCATTACATTAGGACAAGTTTGGTTCAAGTATTTAACTAACAGCTAGTATTTAGGGAACATTTATAATTATTTGCTCTTCTAATGCACACAATAGTCTTAGGAGGTGGTCATGATTATAATCCCAGTTTTACGGTTAAGGAAAAGATTGGCACAGAGAAAGTAAATAACTTGTCCACTTTGAAACTAATTTCTTAGGTTAAAATTAAGGTGACAGCATAATCTTTGAAGTTTTAGATGTTTAGCATAGATGAGGTCAGCAGACTTTTTTAGTAAAGAGCCAGATGGAAAATAATTTAGGCTTTGCTTGCTGTTGCAGCTGCTCAACGCAGGCCTTCCAGTGTGAACGCAGCCACAACCTTACCTGAGTCAGTGGGGACCTTACCAGGTTCCCATAAATCTTTATTTACAAAAGCAGGTGGCCAGTTGGATTTGCCAGTCCCTAACATAAGTAACCCGACAGCATCGTAGTCTTAAAGGGCCTCGTTAAAGCCTCATGCTTTGGTACTGACTGGTGCCTGGGCAGGTGGGGCCATGCACACAGCTCCTCTTCTACAGGCAGCAGGCTGTTCAGCTCCTTAACCTGACCTGGCAGCCATGCCGCTACCTAGCCACCTATTCTTATTTTCTCCTGTTCCTGTTATTCTTACCCACTAGTTAGTTATTGGGTGAGAAGGTAGTTTAATATACTTTGCTGTCTCCTCTGTCCTTGAAAATAAATGTACATTCTCAGTACTGTTGGCTGCAGGAAATTACAAAGCAGTATGTGTAAAGATGTCAGATAGCATCCAGAATTCAGGCAGGTTTTTGCCATGAGGGCCCCCACTTCACACACATAACTGCCTTGTTTCTTGATCTGGTTTGACCCACACATGGCCAACTGGCCAAGTGTGGTTTCCCTTATCCTCCAGGGTGAGCGCTTTCTGAAATGTTGGGGTTTTTTTTTTCCTTCTTTAGGAGCATGTTGATGTAATAATCTCCCATTATGGATTTTTGATAAATTTGATCTAAACATGGGAAAGCAAATGTTACTTTCCACAGATGGGGAGCTGTAGTGAAAAGGCCAGGGAGAATGTGTCCTGTTTGGAAGAGAAGGTTGTGGGCCTCACGTCCCTTTATTCATTAGGAAAAAAGTGGGCTGTCAGCTTCACAAATCAGCTTCATTGCATAATGTGATTGCAAGATTGCATATTTTCTTTGTATGTCTCAACTAAGGCTAGTTTATGAAATAAGGACTATTTTGTCTAAATATTGACAAGTCAAAAACATTGCAGCTCTAACACTGGTATTCTGTATGCAAAGTCAACCTGCGTAATGTTAACAAAACAGGCCAGTAGTTCTTGTGTCAGTAGTGTTTTGCAGTAAGATCAGTATTCCAACCCTGTAGCAAATCACAAAATGTTACCTTTTAACTCAGCAACTTCCTCTCAGTGTCAGAGCTGATTGAGCCCAGTGTCTCTCTCTCTTGCAGGCATGACAGCAAGTGCAGTTGCAGCTTTAATCCTCATGACATCCTCCATCGTGTCTGTGGTAGGCTCTTTGTACCTGGCCTACATTCTGTACTTTGTGCTGAAGGAGTTTTGCATCATCTGCGTGGTCACCTACGTGCTGAACTTCATTCTTCTTATCATCAACTACAAACGACTAGTTTACTTGAATGAGGCCTGGAAACGGCAGCTGCAGCCCAAGCAGGACTGACCACCTGACAAACTCTTACCTGACAGTCTGAAGTCCCTTTTCCATTAAGTTTATTTTGCAGCATTTTTTTATTCTTCAAAACAGACAGTTTCCCTAAGAATCTTAAACTGATTTTTTGATATCTTGTAAATTACAAGGGTATTTTCTGTGTCAATCTTCATTTTATGGATACAAAAAAAAAGCATATGACGAACCAATCAAAGACAAGCTTTAACTTTACTTTGAAGATGTTTCTGAAATAATTAAATGTAGCCCTAGTCCCCTCCCCTCAATGGTAAAGTGAACAACCATTGCTAGTAATTTTCCAATGTGTATGAATTCAATTCAGGTATAACAATATGTGATCATGACATGAAAATATTTTAGAATAGATACTGTATTAAATATTGCCATGTTTACAATATGTAATATGTTTTTAGTCGATGGATTTAAACATGTAGTGTCAACTAGAATCCATTTATGTGACATTTGTAAATAAAGGTAGAAATATTGGATCCAACTCTACAAAACTTACTGCACAGTTTAATTGAAGTGTAGCAATGAAGAATTGTCAGCTCAGCAATAACTGAAGAAATAGTGAAAGTATTAGGTGCACACAGAGAGCATCTTGTGAAAAGTACTGACAGCTGTGGGTCCAGCACTGACAGCCAAAATAATACGGTGGTTGATTCCCTTTCATGTCCTTCCTCTGAAAGGAAGAAACTGTTTGGATATTCAAACAAACATCATTGCTAACCTTACAGACGGAGTCACGTGACCAAACCGTCAAGCCCAAGGCTTCAGGACACCAGGGATGGGAAAATGGGTCAATGTCTCTGGAGAAAAGCTGGAAATACTCATATGGCATTTTAAGGTAGTCTCTTAGAACAGTTGAATTTTTACACAGACATTTGTCCTTAACATTGGTGCCAACCAAACAGTATTATGGCTCTGAAATAATCAGTATAACCCAGTCGCTCCTGAGTACGATTGCTCTTGGGTAGTGTTTTCCGTTTCTTTCTGCACTAATTAGATGTCTAGTTTAATTGTTTTAGAGTCAAATACTGGATTTGTAAACTTTAGGGCTGACACGCTCACTGCTCAATTTGCTTAACTGGGAGGCGTACTCCAGTAGAAATATCTGAAGGTGAAATGCAGCAATGTCATTACTCTTTCTGATAACTCCACAAATGCAGGCTTTTTAAGTGATTTGAATACATCCAGCTAAAATTGTGACAGTGTTTCTATGGTTAACACCTTATGTCAAAATGTTAAAAGTGCCTTCTGTCTTAAATCTCAAACCAAATATTGTGTTGAACTTGGGCAGAAGTGTCCTTCCTCCCTCCCTCCCTTCCTCCCTACACAGCCTGCATTCTATAGAAAAGTTCTCTATGATCGTTTTATTCCTTAGATTGAGAAGTAGTAGCAATGTTTTGCTTCCAATTAGATTAACCATTATGTTAAAAATAGACCCGTAAATTGAATGCTTTGTTCACCTTCCTTTTGAAGGGAGGGGTCAGGCTCTGCTCTGTAAACGTATGTGTGTAGTCAGCTGCAATTTCCAACTACTGTCATAATTGATGCAGGGTATTCTCCTGGCCTAGAGCAGGTATAAAATTTGAATTGTAATGACCTATTAAGGAGTTTAGATCAGTTTGGTAAAAGATAGCTTAATTCAGATTTCATCCAGACTGATGTTTTCCCATAAATGTGAATATTTCAATGCCTACTTTATTATGTGTGTATTGTTCTTATTTCTATAAAGAACTGTAGAAAGCATTGATTAGTAGATGTCTCGTGTTTATGAACAAGTCCTAATATTGAAGTTGAACTGTACAATGAAGTCATGTGTTAAAAGTGCTTCAGTTCTACCAAGCCGTTTACTGCTTCTCTTTTCCCGCTAGCGTGGAAGGCTAACGGTTGAGACTTCTGTGGTATATATAACACTGGTTGTGTTAAAAGGTCCTTGTGTCCCAATTTAAAATGGTTTTTCCTGATATTTTAGATCAGTCAGCAGAGTATAGTTAAAGCTTGTCTTGATGTTACATTCTTGTAAATGTCTACAACTCAATGAGAAAATGTACAAATGTTCACAAATGTTCAGCCAGACCTTTCAAGTTTTCCTTTGCTTTCCTAAGCCTGGGGGAAAACACCACTGTTTCAGTTGTATAAAAAATTTTGCCACATTCCTCTGACCCAGAATGAATGTCCTTTTTCTCATCTATCAGTGAGTGCCAGCACTGTGGTGCCAGCACCTCAGTGAGCGGCAGACCCTGCTGGGTGTCACTGGGTGTGTCTGCCCTGGACGAATCCAGGCTTCTTCTCTGCATCGTCTGTGCCCCCACAGAACGGGGGAGACGGGACACGTGTTATAAATTGTAGGATTGTTGTCACTGTTTTAGACTGAATATTCAAACACTGCAAAATTACTAGCCACCAGCACTGAAGAGCAGATTGGGGGGAAACTGATTTCTGTTTTTGGCAGTAATTCCATGCTTCCTGGTTTCTGAAATGATTTGTAACAAATGAAGCCTCTTATTTACTTGACAGTCACATCATTTGAAGAAATAAGAGTTCTGGTTAGATGACAATTTCTAGGTGGTTTGGAGAATTTCATTTGGTTTTTCATTGCAGCTAGTTGCTGTCAGTGAGGGTAAACTTCTGGTGAAATAACTCAGGTTTAACTAGCTGTGTGCCAGGAATTACTTTTACTTGATGTATGTACCCTCCTTAAATCCATTACTTTTAAAGATGGTGAAAGCATTGACTATTTTCATATGAAGAGACAAAGATCTGTCATTTGGTACAAGAGATCTCTGGGCCTATTAGTAGGGTAGAGGACCAAGACTACAGTGAAATTAAAACTATTTGTTGGCTTTAGTTTGCTTGTAGTTCTATTTATTTTTAAGACATCAGCAAAAGTGCAGAGTTATCTTCAGCAGTTACTTCCTAACTTGGATTGGTACCACTGCAGACAGATCTTGAAAATCAGTATTAATTAAACAGATGCCAACAGAAAACCAACTATCATTTTTGATAACCTATTTGGGAAGGAGTACCTAATATGCAACCTTTGTCCTCACGTATTTTCCCTCCACATGCAAGTCCTACAACATCTCTATTCAGACGTGTTAGGCAGCACTTGGGATTCCTAATCTGTGAGAACTTCCCTTCAGTAAAACAAAATGAACCGGGTGGGAGTCCAGGCTACTTTGGTTCAACATGTTTTTGACAAATTAGCCCAGAAAAGGTAAAATGCTTTGTTATAAAACTGTATTAAGCATGGCCTAAGTATGAGGTGTATGATCTGTATAATATGTTCCATCAAAAATATTTATTACTAGTGCTTTACACTCCATAGTAAACATTCATTTAAAATGGAGTTCACTGGGCAGATTTCCCCTTTAAATATAGAGAGGAATATTCTTTATCAGAGATTTAGGACACAGTTTTGCTAACTGGTAAAAACAAATGTAAATATGTAAGAATGTTTATTTGTTGCACATAACTTTTTTGGTATAAAATAAATGTAGAAGTTGCCAGTGTAAATTGTGCTGCCATCGTTCTTATAGTATGACATTTCAAAAAAGCTGAAAGGAATTCACTCAAACTCATACTGTAACATTATTTCTACAGGTGTACTAAGTTGATTCTTTTTCTCTTAAATTGTATGTAACTTATAGAAAACACAAGAGATTCTCTTAGAGATTCTAATTCTTGGAATTCCTGTAGGTTTATGATGTATGCGGTTGTCAAGAATTAATGGAAAGGTGTTAGTGCTTTCAGTTTTGTGAGCACACAGAATGTATTAATCAGCTGTTGTTTTCACTGCTTTACTTCAGCTCACCTTGAGTACTCCACTCTTACAATTTTTCTAAAAAATAACATCTACAAGAAAGATGAATCCATTTGCCATATCATTTAGCCATATTTTCTGGAACAGTTTGTTCTGTGCTAGAACCTTAGGACCTAAGTGGGCCTTATGGATGCCCAGCTTATTTGCGTTGATCATTGGAATGTTCTTTGCAAGGAGACTTTCCCTTTTACGTTAAAAGGCAGCACGGGGATTATAAACTCTGAAAACCGAAACCATCTTTTCAAAATTTACCCTTCTGTTTTCTTTTACCCAAATTAGAGATGCATTTCAGAAAATAGAAGACAAAGGATGACTAGAAGCCTTTAAATAAAATGAGTCTTAAAACTCAGATTAGATCTGATTGTGATAAGACATCAGAAGTGAATGGGACACCTAGCTTGAGGAAGATACAAAAATACTTTGATCCAAGAACTGAAGTGTATCAAGAATTTACCTACATGTAATTATCTATCTGCAAGAAAACTAAAACAACAGCATACCCTGTCTGTAATTTAAAGGCATCCCACAAATGAAAATAATGTTCTTCCATGTATCATTAGAAAGTGGACAGTTTAAATAATAAACAATCATAAATAGGAAGTAGAAATGATAACACGATGGGAGAATTTGCAGTGAATGGCAGTGCTGAAGGGCAAATATAAAAGGGAGATGGTCTGTCTTGGCTTTCAGAAAACAAAAGACTTGAAGATCTAATTCATTATTATTTTGCTTTCATTTCTGTTAAGACAGAAAAAGTCCCTGACAGGTGGGCAACAAGCACCAGGTTTGCTATTTTACTCCAGTACAAAAGGCTAGAACAGCCATGCGTTCATTTATTATTAAGACAAGGTACTGTGCTGGGTACTGGAACCCTACCCTAAGTAGGTAGGTACTTCTTCCACTGCAAATCACTGGGGGTTTCCTACAAGCGGTTTTATGTGACTTAGCCTCCTGCTCGTCTGAGCAGTCCTGGGGGAGGTCACCTCTGAAATTCCCAGAGCCATAGTTCTCTTACCAGGGTGTTATACTTGGGGGAAAGGAAGAGCTAGCCATCTCTCCAGCAGTTCTCGGAGGTGAATCCAAGATACCTTCTATCAGAGTTTGGAGGTTTGTGGGTTTTTTTAAAAAACTAATCTGTAGTAGCACTGAGGTTGTACTTACATGGTAAGTTGAATGGATTGTTCTATTTAAAAAATAAGTTATTAACAACTAGTTTATTGACTGTCAGAATTGACTGAACTATTTTAAGTCAATACATTTTTTTAAATGTGTGAGTAATACATTGTAGTAATAGAATTATATACTCCTTGGCTGAGATTCCCAAGTACTGTGGTTCTACTATTTAGTACAAAACTCTGGAAGTTAAAATATAGAATGCGAGAAAAGGCTTTTCTAGAGTGGGCATCATTGTGTGGAAAATGAACCGTGAGAATAAAAATATTTCATAGTTCCAGAGATTTTGGTTATATCTGGTTCTAGGATCAAATTTAACAAATGGAAGGTGAGATTTGCATGAGCCTCTTAAGAAGCATAGTAATAAACTCAAGGCAGAATAGGCTTTTTTGCAACATTCTGATAACAGTGATAAGAAATGTGCTTTGTAGATTAAGATTTATTGAAGTATAAATATGTAGTAATGATATAGTATATTTTAAGTTATACAAGAAAATGTAGGGACTTCTGTTTGGGTGTTTTTCTCTGTGGCTGAGAAGAAACAAATCCAATAAACCTATAAACTCCTCTACTCTAAAAAATCAAAAAAAGAAATGGGCCTTACCCCTAATTTATAAAACATTCAAGAGTCTATTATGTTTAATGTTTTTTGATGTTTGTCAAGTAAACAGTTTTATATACTATTCCTTGACGTTAAACTGGAACACAAAACTTGATTCCTTAAAGGAACTTAATAAGGTCAGTGGTAAAAAGAAAAAAAGTAATATGTAATCACTAGAATTCCTAACTTATTATTTGAACTGACTGCACTCTGATTTCGTAAAAGTCGTCTAAAGATGACCATTAAAATGAGGTCCAATTACCTTGACTGTTTCTCTCATGGAGCTTGGAAAGGGACGTGTCGAGATGTGTGGAATTGACCACAAAGGAAGTGGATCAAGTTCTGTGTTAACTGTCTTGGTTTGTGGTATTCCGTGTGATTGGATACCAACGAGTACTTTTCCAAAGCATTCAGCCTGAAGCCAGGCTTGCTGAATACCGAACCTTAGGACTAATGGACCTTACTTGCCTTAATGGAGCCTGTGAAGAGGAGAAACGACTGCATAAGGAAAGAATATCCTCTGGGAGCAGGGCAGGTGGTGTCACCCAGGGGCACAAAGGCCTCCAGTACAGGTGACTCAAACAACGTGGGGGTTGGGGTGCCAGCCTCCTGTGCAGTTGAAAATCGCGTATAACTACAGTTGGCCCTCCCTGTACGCGACCCCCACTGCGGAGGTGACAGCACGGGTTTGGACTGAATGGTCAATAAAAAATTCCATGTGTAAAGTGGATCCACAGTTTAAGTCCATGTTGTTCAAAAGTCAACTACTTGTCCACAGGCCCAGCCTGTTTAATTACAGAGGTCTCGTCACGCTCAGTGGAGGCGGTCATGATGTGGCGACAGGGCCTTCACAACCATCTGCCCACTTCTGTCAAGACCAGACTGCATGGCTGAGGCTGGAATGATGTCCTGACGGAACTGGTAACCTCTGAGCTCCCTCCCAACTCAGACATTCCTCAGCTCTCACCTCTTAGGCGTACCTGTCTGCTTAACGGTGTGGAAACCAGTGCGCAGACCTTGTTCCTTATCCCAGCATGGCAGCATGTCTAAGTGTGCTGGGACTTCAGATCATCTGTGGCGTTTCCCTTCCTCAGTCGAGGCAGGGCTGGTTTGGGGCACGAGCACAGGTGGCCTAAGGCTGCGTGGCTGTCCCTTTGGGAGCACAGTCTGTCACCAGCTCTGCATGTGGCTGGAGTGCTGAAGCAGGCCTTCCACAAGAATCACACAGTTAAGCCTATGAAAACAGCTTGACACATAAAGATAAGTTCAGATGCTTTTCTGCAGTACAGATCATTTAATTTATGGATGGTCACTTCTGAGCCAACTCTATTCCCATACTACAAAAGCCTTGATTTTCATCTCCGCATTCCCTTCTAGCAAATTACTACAAAATCCAGACCAGAAACTTTCTGATCTGCCACACACAGTCCAGGAAGTTGCCTCTTATTTGGGGAGAAGGGGCTGACACAGCTGCTGTCTGAAGAGGTAGTTCTTTAAAAAGTAAATGGGCTCTTTCCCACGCACTGTGACTTCACAGCTGACCGATGGTACCTGGTTTCATTGGCAAGTTTCCAGTATCTCTGTCGCAAAAGGAATGCTGCACTTTTTGGTTGTCTCTGACGACTGAAGATCCCCTTTTTATTCCCTATTACTCTCATTGGTGCTAAAAACAAAGCAGAAGATGTTTCAGGTGACTTCTGATGGGTCCACGCTGAGCACGAAATAGAAATAGCCTCATATAGTCAGGGTTTCTTGCTCTGAAGTGGCCACTTAATGGGTTAAAGTTTTAACTACCACCACTCCCCCAAAACACCTCAGCTCACTGGTGTGTGGATTTTTCATCTGTTAGGGGGAAAGATCCAAAATTGTTAACCTTTTCCTTGCAAAATAAGGTTTAGAACATTACAGTACCCAGCTACCTGGTAACTGTTAGGGGACTGAGACAAAAGTTACTCTTGGGAAGACAAGACTCCTAGTGGGAGCTACAGTCCTGAGCAGTCAAGGTGCCGGGCAGGATCTACTAGATTTCAGAGTCCTGGGCACACTTCCAGTAGAGTTCCCACTTCTGCTGAAGCTGTGAAAGGAGAAAAGCTAGGAAAGCCTGTCAGAAGTGTACTCTCAGCACACACTCCACCCTCCAGTGAAACCACAGCTTCTGTGAAATGGGAAGTAGGTCTCTTCACCAAGAAGTTCAAGACACTAATAATCTCTCCACAATAAGCAAATGCCAGGCACTAACAAGCACATCGTCAGACGGAATCCCTATATGAACCTGCAAGGTGGTAGGATGAGGTCAGGTCACTTGTCCAAGGTCACAAAGCTAATTTCTCACTACACAAAGCTGGTGCACCCATTCATGAAACTGGACGGCCATGTGGGATATTTACAGAAGCCATTAATCACATTTGCCAAGCAGAGCAGAGGCTCATCTCATTGTTTCTTCCATCCTAATTTTTAGTTAAACTTTAACTGTCAGAAAGACTGGTCTTTCTCCATAAGTAATGTATTATAATTCCCACGACTACCAAATCCTTCCCTACCCCCCAATTGCTATCCCAAGTTCATGGTATAACAAGAAACTGGTACTCCAGAGGTGTATAAAGAAATGAGAAGCATTCATTTGGAACTTAAATGAAGTAGCCCTCATCGATCCCCACTTGAGAAAGACTACATACATTATTTTCTTTGACCACTTTTAAACTCTCCCACATTCAAAATGCTTTCCTGTATTCAGTGAACCTGCCTTGTAAAAGTGTATATATAAACAGACTTGAACTAATCACATTTCTCAGCCTTTATACACTACCCTGGAATGAGTGTATCCCACAAGTAAATCCCATACAAGGTCCATTTCTTCCTCATACTGTTGTTAAAAAGACAAGGCAAGTCAGCCACTTTGCCTCAAGACAGTACCCATTTTCTTTTTACCATGAAATGATTTACCATGTTTCCCCGAAAATAACACTGGGTCTTATATTAAGGTTTGCTCCAAAAGACACATTAGGGCTTATGTTCAGGGGATGTCATCCTGAAAAATCATCCTAGGGCTTATTTTCCGGTTTGGTCTTATTTTTGGGAAAACACAGTAGGAAGCAGGCAAGTGATTGCTGTTTGCTAAATGCAACTTACTTTTCCTAGGAAATTCTCTGTCACCTGCATTGATTAGATAAACTTTCCCATCCTGTTTCCACTGTTCTTACAACCAAATGTCCTGAACTGAAAGGCCACCCTGAAAAAATCAGAAATGGTACATTCCCCTAAACCAAACTGCCACTTACACTGGTCAGTCATAAAATCAGCAAAATTCCAGATGAGCTCTCCAACCACATACTCTTTGCGTTTTTGATCCAGAACCAAATGATACTGCTCTAGCAGGCCTTGCTGGTACTCCTCACTGAACATCAGAGGTGGGTCCTGGAATGCAAGGCAAAGAGAGAAGTTAAGAGTCAGGAATGGCAGAAGTGTAAATGTCAAAAAAATTTGATAATGACCTAAACATCTGTCCCTAGGGGCTGCAGTGACTGCAGGAGACACCACCAGGGTATGACGCAGTCCAGAGGAAAAATATTTCTAAAAAACCCTTAATTAGTAACTACTTAATTTATCAACATAATGTGATACTTGCTTTCTCTTACTTTTCCATTTCTATTCACCAGTGGAGTCTTAAAGCTAAACTACACTGAAAAAAAAAAAAAAGCTAAACTACACTGGAAGTAAAAATATCTTTGAATAATAAATTTAAACCTCAAGTTTTAAGGTGGCTGGGCATGATGGAAGAGTAGATCAATACTATGCCAGCCACCTCCATGACCACATTAAAATTACAACTAAATTACAGAACAATCAACATGGAGAACCATCTGAACACTAGCTGAACAGAAGTGTCACAACTAAGGATATGAAAAAGCGGCCATGTCGAGACTGGTAGGAGGGACAGAGACGTGAAACTGGCTGGTCCCACACCCACGTGTAGTAGTTGAGCATCAGGAGGGATATCTCAGCCACAGGTCCCCCCTGAAGAGTGAGGGGTTTCAGCCCCACACCAGGCTCCCCAGCCCAGGGCTCCCGTGCTGGGAAGAGAAATCCCCACAACATCTGACAGTGAAAAGCAGTGTCAGACGAGACCATCCAGACGAGACAGAAGGCTGCTGGAAACCCAGATGTCCTCTTATAGGGCCTGCACACAGACTCGCTTGCAGGCATTCACCATGGGCACTGGCAGAGGGAAGGCAACTAAAGAAGCATCAGAGACATACAGGGAAAGGCTGAGTTGTGTGGCTTCAAAGCGAGGGCTAGTGGGACAGCTTCCATTAGTGTTCACCCTGCCTCACGTGTAGCCTATAGGCGAGAGACCTTTCCCACACAACCAAACCTGAAACTGCACTGGCCTGGTGAACTCTGCTCACCCCACCACAGTGACTCCCTGGGAACCTGCCCCAGCTAACTCATGCAGCAAGACCAGAGGCACTTTCTGCGCGCTGGCAAACCAGTACCAACTCATGCTAAAATCTTTCTGGAACAACTCTCAGGGGTCTGCACACCCAAGTCAGGCGATAGCTGGCCAAGGTGTGCTCTGAGACCTTTGCAAGGGGCTCTGGGCTCAACACTGGCTGCCAAAGATGAATCTGCATTAACCTTGTGAACACTCACCTTACCCCATTGATTACCTGGGACCCTGCCTCACCCAACTCGCATACCAACTGAAGCTCTTTCAGCGGCTGAGTTTTATGAAAAGCCAGCAGGTGGCATCAGGCCTCAGGGTGCCCTGGGCCTTTTGCTAAGTTGCCCCAGGCCTGGTACTGGTGGCAGCCGGCCTCAGTTCTCACAATGGCCTCCCCCATGCACCTCCAGGTTTAGCACAAACAGCAAACAACCACAGATAGTTTTGTAGCTCCTACCAGGTAGCCACATGCTGGTCATAGGTAGCAGCTGACCTTCGCCTACATGGGAGTCCCTCTCAAGAGGCCCCAGAAACAACACACCTGGAGGCCAGCTTCAGATCACAGATGAGCACTACCCAATTAGCTCCACAAACAGCATACCCAAAGGGTGGCCACAACAGGCACAGGAACCCCCCTGGGGCAAGTCCCCCACACACTATGCTCTTACACTGTGGGCATAGCCACTCCTCACAGCCAGTCACCCTGAGAGTTAATCCCACCCATTATGTGCCAACAGCAGTCAAGGCTCAACTACAACAGAAAGGCACACACAGCCCATATAAGGGACACTCCTGGAGCACACGCACAGGAGATCAGGAAGACTGCTTCATTGGGCCATACAGGACACATACTGTATAAGGTCACCCAGCGAAAACTGAGAGATATAGGAGATCTACCTAATGCATAGAAACCAACACAGAGAGGCAGCCAGAATGAGGGGGGTGGGGTGGGGAGGGGAAGTCCCAAATAAAAGGAGAAAACTCCAGGAAAAGAAGTGAAATGGAGGCAACCAACCTACAAGAGAATTCAAAACACTGGTTACATGGATGCTCAACGACCTTAGTGAGAACTTCAACAAAGAGATAGGAAGCATAAAAAATGACACAGGAAACATAAAAAAGAACGAGTCCGAAATAAAGAACACACTAGCTGAAATGAAGAATACATAAGAAGGAATTAACAGATTAGATGAAGCAGAGAATCGAATCAATGACTTGGAAGACGAGGTAGCAGAAAACTCCCAATGGTAACAACAAAAGAAAAAACAATAAAAAAAAAAAAAAATGAAGATAGTTTAATCCACCTCTGGTGCAATATCAACTGTAACCACATTCACATCATAGGTGTACCAGGAGAAAAGGGAGAGCAAGGGATTGAGAACCTATCTGAAGAAATGACTGAAAACTTTCCTAACTTGGCAAAGTAAATAAACATACAAGTCCTGGAGGCGCAGAGAGTCCCAAACAAGATGAACCCAAACAGGTCCACACCAAGACATATTATAATTAAAATGGCAAAAGTTAAAGACACAGAGACAGTCCTAAAAACAGCAAGACAAAGGCAACTAGTTATGAGGAGGTTCCCATAAGATTGTCAGCTGATTTCTCAACAGAAACTTTGCAGGCAAAAAGGGATTGGCAGGAAATGTTCAATGTGATAAAAACGAAGGACCAACAACCAAGACTGCTCTACCCAACAAGAAAAAGCTAAAGGAGTTCATCACCACCAAACAACCAGTATTACAAGGAATGTTAGAGGGACTTCTTTAAGAAGTCTTTATTGATGTATCTATCAATAATCACTTTAAATGTAAATGTATTAAATGCTCCAATCAAAAGGTAGAGGGTAGGGGAGGCCAGATGGCTCAGTTAGTTAGAGCGCAAGCTCTCAACAACAAGGTTGCCGGTTCAATTCCCACATGGGATGGTGGACTGCGCCCCCTGCAACTAAAGATTGAAAACAGCAACTGAACTTGAAGCTGATCTTCGCCCTCCACAACTAGATTGAAGGACAACTACTTGGAGCTGATGGGCCCTGTAGAAGCACACTGTCCCCCAATATTCCCCAATAAAATTAATTTTTTTAAAAAAAAAGATATAGGGTAGAACAATGGATAAGAAAACAAGACCTTACATATGCTGTCTACAAGAGACCCAATTCAGATTGAAAGTCACCCATATACTGAATGTAGAGACGGAAAAAGATATTTCATGCAAATGAAAACAAAACAAAACAAAAAACTGGAGGAGCAATACTTATATCAGACAAAATATACTTTAAAACAAAGACTATAAGCTTGTAGGACCCAGACTGAGGCAAGATGGTAGGCTCACAGTGAGCAGCTGTCAAGGGATAAAAATAGGTGTGCCTAGAAGCAAATGTTAGAGAAAATTTTAAAAGCAGTTTCCCTTCAAATCACCTTTTTTCAAACCACCTGATAAGCATCTTGATTCACCATGGTGGTTGCAGCAGTAAAATGGGCGCAATCAAACAGATCCATCCGGAAACATTTATTTCCAATTAAAAATGGAGCTTTTTATTGTGTTTGTCAGAAATCCATGTATTCTTCTCTTCCAGATGAATATAATTGCAAAGTAAAGCTTGCTTTGACATATAATGGCAAGACAATAGTATGCTACCATCCTGTGGACATTCCATATGAACACACAAAACCTATCCATTGGCCAGATCCTGTGTATAATCATGAAGAAACCCAAGACAAAGTGCTAAAAACCAGACTGGAAGAAAAAGATGAACACCTTGAGCAAGGACCCATGATAGAACAACTTAGCAAAATGTTCTTTATCACTAAGCATCACTGGAATCCTGATGGACAGTATCATAGATGTCGTAAGAAAATGAATTCTCCAAAAGGAAGATGATATTGAGGATTTCTGTAATCAAAGAGAACTGTTATCCTGTGTCTCATTTACCATATGAGAAAATGTAGTCGCGTATATTCTCTAATGTGATATAGTAAAACAATAATGTCTTTTCACCTAAAACAAAGACTATAATAACAGACAATGAAAGATATTACATAATGATAAAGGGATCAATCCAACAAGACGATTTAACTCTAGTAACCATTTATGCACCCGACGTAAACATATAAGGAAAATACTGACCAACAGAAAGGGAGAGATCAACAGTAACAATCATAGTAGGGGACACCAATGGACATATCTTCCAGACAGAAAATCAACAAGGAAACAGCAGACATAAATGACACTGCACTAGATGGAATTAATTGATATTTTTAGAGCATTCCACCTCAAAGGAACAGAATATACATTCTTTACAAGTGTGCATCGGTCATTTTCCAAGATAGGGCACAAAACAAGTCTCAATAAATTTAGAAGATTGAAATTATATCAAGTGTGTTCTCCAACCACAGTGGTATGAAACTAGAAATCAATCACAAGAAAAAAAGGAAAAACACAAAAACACATGGAGAGTAAATAACAGGCTAAATAATGAATGGGTCAACAATGAAATCAGGGAAGAAATCAAAAGATACCTTGAGACAATGAAAATGAAAACACAATGACCCAAAATCTATGGGACACAGCAAAGGCAGTCCAAAGAGGGAAATTCATAGTAATACAGGCCTACCTGAAGAAACAAGAAAAATCTCAACTAAACAATCGAACCTTATATTTAAAGGAACTAGAAAAACAACAGCAAACAAGGCCCAAAGTGAGTAGAAGGAAGGAAATAATAAAGATTAGAGCAGAAATAATTAAAGTCTGAAAAATAATAGATGAGATCAATGAAATCAAGAACTGGTTCTTCAAAAGGATAAACAAAATTGACAGACCTTTAACCAGACTCAAGAAAGCAAAGAGAGGGGACCCAAATAAATACAATCAGAAACGGAAGAGAAGTGACAGTGGACACCACAGAAATACAAAGGATTATAGGAAAATACTATGAGCAATTATACACTAACAAATTGGACAATATGGAAGAAATGGATAAATTCCTAGAAACATACAGTCTTCCAAACCTGAACAATAAGAAACAGAAAATCTGAAATGACCAATTACTACTAACAAAATTAAATCAGTAATAAAAAAACTCCCAACAGATAAAAAAGTCCTGGACCAGACGGCGTCACAGGTGAATTTGACCAAACATTTAAAAAAGAATTAACACCTTTTCTTCTCAAAATATTCCAAAAAAATTCAAGAGGAGGGAAGGTTCCCAAGCTCATTCTATGAGGCCACCATTACCCTGATACAAAAACCAGACAAAGATATTACAAAGAAAGAAAATTATAGGCCAAATTCCCTGGTGAACATAGATGCAAAAATCTTCAACAAAATATTAGCAAACCAAATTCAGCAATACATTGAAAAAAATCATACACCATGATTAAGAGGGATTTATTCCTGGGATTCAAGCTTGGTTCAATATCAGCAAATCAATTAACGTGATATGCCACATAAACAAAATGAAAGATAAAAATCATATGATCATATCAATTGATGCATTTGACAAAAATCCAGCACCCATTTGTGATAAAAACTCTCAGCAAAGTGGGAATACAGGGATCATATCTCAAATAATACAGACCATATATGACAAGCTCACAGCTAACATCATACTCAATGGGAAAAAGCTATAAAGCATTAAGATCAGGAACAAGGCAAGGATGTCCACCTTCAGCACTTTTATTCAACATAGTTTTAGACGTCCTAGCCACAGCACTCAGATAAGAAAAAGAAATAGAAAGCACCCTAATTGGAAAGAAGTAAAACTGTCATTATTTGCAGATGAAATGATACCATATAGAGAGAACCCTAAAGATTTCACCTATTAGAACTCATAAATGAATTCAGTAAAGTAGTAGGATACAAAATTAATATTCAGAAATAGGTTATCTTTTTATACACCAATAATGAACTGTCAGAAAGAGAAATTAAGAAAACTGTCCCATTTACAATTGTATCAAAAAAAATTAAACACCTAGGAATAAATTTAACCAAGGACCTGTGAAAAGCCCTGTATTCAGAAAATTATAAAACACTGAAGAAAGAAACTGAATAAGATACAAACAAATGGAAGCATACACCGTGCTCCTCATGGATAGGAAGAATTAACGTCATTAAAATGTTCATACATCTAAAGCAATCTATAGATTATATACAATCCCTATCAAAATACGACTGGCATTTTTCACAGAACTAGAACAAATAATCTTAAAATTTTTATGGAACCACAAAAGACCCGGAATAGTCATGACATTCCTGTAGAAGAACAAATTGAAGGTATCACGCTACCTGATATCGAACTATACTACACAGCTATAGTAATCAAAATGGCACGGTACTGGCATAAAAACAGATACATAAATCAATGGAACAGAATAGAGAGCCCAGAAATAAACCCACGCCTATATGGTCATTTAATCTATGACAAAGGTGGGAAGAATATACAGTGGGGTAAAAACAATGTGTTCAATAAATGATGTTGGGAAAACTGGACAGGTACATGCCAAAAAATGAGACTGGATCACTTTCTTATGCCATATACAAGAATAAACTCAAAATGGATTAAAGACTTAAATGTAAGACCCAAGACCATAAAACTCCTAGAAGAAAACATAAGCAGTAAAGTAAACTCTCTGACATTTCTCTTAACGACATTTTTTCTGATCTATCTCCTCGGGCAAGGGAAACAAACAAAAATAAACAAATGTGAGTACATCAAACTAAAACATTTTTTCACAGCAAAGGAAAAACAATAAAATGTAAAGACAGCCTACTGAATGGGAGAAGACATTTGCCAATGATACATCTGATAAAGGGTTAATATCAAAAATGTATAATGAACTCATACAACTTAACACCAAAAAAAAAAAATCCAAATAAAAAATGGGCAGAGGACCTGAATAGACATTTCTCCAGAGGACATACAGATGGCCAATAGACATGTGAAAAGATGCTCAACATCATTAATCATCAGAGAAATTAAAACCACAATGAGATACCACCTCACACGTGTCAAACTAGCCACCATCAATAAATCAACAACCCAGTGTTGGCGAGAATGTAGAGAAAAAGGAACCCTCGTGCATTGTTGGTGGGAACGCAAACTGGTTGCAGCCATTATGGAAAACAGTATGGAGGTTCCTCAAAAAATTAAAAAATGTACCTTATGACACAGCAATTCCACTTCTGGGTATTTATCTAAAGAAATCCAAAATACTAATTTGTAAAGATATGTGCACCCCTATGTTTACTGCACCGCTATTCACAATAGCCAAAACATGGAAACAACCGGAATGCCCATCAATAGATAATTGGATAAAGAAGAGATGGTACATATATACAACGGAGTATATGCTAAGTGAAATAAGTCAGACAAACACTGTATGATTTCACTTATATGTGAAATATATAGAATAGAATAAAAATTTTAAAAAAAAACAGAAAAAAATAAATAAATAAAGCTAAAATTTCAAGTAGCTGCCAGTGTGTAATCTGAGAACTCAGAATTCAGTCTAAATCACTTCAGATTCATTTGTATGTGGTCTGGGTAAGTAGCTGCTGCACATCCATCCTTTCAACAAATAATTATTCGGTATGTGCTTATATGGCAGGCATTGGAGATAAAGTGATAAACAAGAAAGATAAGTGCCACAGCCCTCCAGGCTTCACAATCCAGCAGGAAAGACACAAGTTGTAAGTGTAATGAGGGTAGAGAAAGAGAGTGCAAAGCTGGAGCCCGAGGTGGGGGGGGGGGGGGGGCAGATGTTTAGCAGGATGTTTGACACGGGGCCACAGGGAGCTTCCCTCAGGAAGTGGGTAAGCCAAGACCTGCCCGGTGAGAAGGCTATCTATCCACAGCAAACGCAGAGGCCACAAGTGTGGACTCATCCAGTATCTGATGAAGAGCTCCGAAGTGTCTTGTACTGAGACATAACGATCTTTCAGATGGTCTTAGGTATGGGTTCTTGTTCTTGAGTCTGAGTTTTCATCTCATGGGAACTTGGGGAGCTCAAGTCTTATGTGCTGGAGGACGCAGCATTCCAGTCATTTGTGAGAGAACACCCTGTTAGCTTTGGCTTTCTTTTCCAATGAGGATGAAAATGTTGTATAAGATCCACTGAAAACGTAACTTGTAAACTGAGCCATGTTTTATTCCAGTTCCAAAGCTGAATTTGAGAGCAGGGCACAATTCAGATTTGTTTACTTTGTTAATGGAAATGACCCTGCATCGGTTAATGCTAGTTACAAATGGCTATTTAAACTTAAAACTAAAAGAAATCAACTCAGTCAGACTAGTCACATTTCCAGTCCTCAGCAGCCATATAGGTGGCTCGTGCATGCCCCTTTGGACAGCGAAAATACAGGACATTTCCATCACCGCTCAAGATTCTGTCAGAGAGCGCTAAGCTAGACTCTTCAGTGTCTTAAACATGCAGTTGGCTACCTTTTCAAAGAGGGAAAACAAATGTACATATACATCGTCTCCATAAGCTATACCCCCTTCACCAGTTTGCAGCAGTGGTATCCTGTGTAAGCAAGATGCATTTAAGGGATGAACAGAGTAATACAGCACCCGTGGGCAGCTGTTCAACAGAGCAAGGATAAGTGAATTAAGAAATGTGTGTCAACAAGGAACCCCAGTAGATGTGACAGGCAAGTGTGAGGTGGCTGGGGTGCAGATGAGGGGCTGGCTGTGGTTCAAGAATGCACATGAAACAAATCCTCAGAAGACAAAGCAGCATATCTGGCGAGAAAGTAGACAAAACAATGAGAAGAAAACTAGTGACAAAAACTTGCTCCAAGATTTCACTCATTCCCTTAACAAATATTGTTTGGCACCCTCCGTGTGCTGACCACTGCTTAGGAAGCAACAATAGGAGTCAGTCTCCCTCTGGAACCCACAGTGGTCAAGGAGAGAGCCAAAGAAATAATGACAGCTCATGGTGAGAAATGCCGAGACAGAGACCAGCAGTGGGAACAGTTTCCTCTGGCTAGGGGAGGTGGGGTGAACCTCACCAAAGAGGGAACATCTAAGCTGAGACTTGAACATGGAATTAGAATCCATTAGTTGGCGATTGTGGTGCTAACAAGGGCACTCCAGGCAGAAGGAACAGCCAAAGCCAGAGCAGGTGCCAACGAGCACAGAGCACAGTCCAGTGACCAAGAGCAAAGGCAGAGGAGGATGAAACCTGGGAGAGGGCAGGGAGCAAAGGGCGCTGACTGCCCTGACCAGAGATGGGGCTTCCTCCTATGGGCTGGGGAAGCCAGTGACATGACTCCCAAGGTTTGGATTTGTTCAAGACTACTTTTGGGCAGCTAGTGGGAACAAGGAAACAGGAAACAAAGCCAGTAAGGAGGCTGCCTCAGAACCAAGCCAGGCCAAGGCCAGAGTCCAGGGCAGCCATGAGTGTGAGGGCTAAGCCTGAAGACCTGCAGAGAGCATCAGGACAGGTGAGGGCCGAGGAAGGAGGCACATGCCTACCTTGGGGCAATGAGGGACATCACTGCCCAAGAGAGTGGAACAATAAACAGAACATTCTGCATTTCTTACCTGGTGAAACCCTGAGATGACTTCTGCTCCATACTCGCTCTGAATAATTGGCTTCTGATATGTCCTATACCAGTTCTCAAACTGGGTGGCCAGCTGCAGCTGAATGACCTCCAGGTGCCCATAGTCATGGTACCAGGAGTAGTAACTGTTCACACAGATGACGTCCACATATGGTGCCTAGGACAAGGGTGGTAAATCGTGTTCATGAACCATAAAATTGAATAAGTGTCAGGACTCTCATACTCGGGGCTCTTCTGGCAAAGGTAAGAAGGCGAGACAGAAAATGATTTAGACGCTTACATGTGTAGGAAATACAGTCAAGGAGTGACCTGAATGGAGCCTGTCTATAAATCTGGACTGACACTCCTGACCAGGCTGCAGCGGGGCTCTGCTGAGGGCAGAGCAGGCGCCCAGTGAGCTGGCCTAAGTGGAAGGCCTGGGCCCATCCCGACTGCAGCCTGCTCCACTCTCCGTGGTGCTGCTGGCCCTGGAGAAACATTCCCAACTGAGGGATAGACGTAGCTCTTCTCACGAAGAGTCTTCCTTCACCATACCGTTCCTGAGCTAAGCTGTCAAGTGCCTGGAAAATTCCCCACCAGCAGGGAAGCCAAGGAGACATGGTGGGATGGCCATGAGTATCAATGATGTGGCACTCAGGACTGAGCAGCAGAAGAGGCAGGACAATGTCCAGTCTCTAATGTCACCTGAACACATGCACTGGGACTGACGTGGTCCATCTTTTCCAAGTCATGGCCTGCTCTTTCCAAACTGTGGTGGTGGGAAAATGCAGACAGGAAGAGGAAGTGGGAGAGAGGCCTTTGCGTGGACACAGGTCCATGGATCACAGGTCCCACCGGATGAGTCGGGTAACCTTTGAGGAGGTAGGCACAGGGTGCTCGGCACATGGAAGACTGGGAGCGGAGGAGATGCCCTCGGCCTCCTACCACACCCAGGGCTGCCTCATGCCCCGCTGGTGTTTTACCACAGTCTTCATGTTTCTTTGAAGGGGGTGTTCTTGAGAGACAGCAAGGGAGCACCAGGGCTACAAACCTTTTCCTTCCATGTTTTAAAATAAGTGTTCACACTTTGTATCTGTACAAATGTTTTCTCATCCATTCTTTCTTTAGATGACTTTTCTTTCTGTACGACTTTCCTCCTAAGTACTGGCCTTCGGCTCTCTAGGGAAGGAGCATTTTCCTGCTCCCATTTTTTACAGCTTGCAGTGCACCTGAATACATGGTTTCTGAGGGACTGCTGTGCCCGGGACAGCATGAGGCCGTGTGGTCCAGCTGGCTGTGTGAGCCTGTCCCTTCGATCTCAGCCTGGATGCAGTCAGTGGTTCCCAATGCTGGTTGATGGCTGGAATCACTGAAGAGCTGTTTAAAACTCAGATTCCATTTCCAGTTTTGTGAGATGTGTATGTATAGTCACAGCACGTGGAGTACAGCATAAGGAACAGACACAGTGGAACTGTAACAGCTACATACGGTGTCAGAGGGGTACATTGGGGGAGGAGTTATCACTTTGTGAGGGGTATAGGTGTCTATTGCAGGGTTTTGTACACCTGAAACTAATTAAAAAAAAAAAACTCAGAGTCCCACCGTGGACTGACTAAATCAGAATCTTAGAATCCAGAGATCCATACTTGCAAAAAGCTTTCCTTCTGTCAGCCAGGTTTGAGAAACACTGGACAATGAAGGCTCTGAGCTCCCTTAAACCTTTGCCATTTTATGAGCGTAATAAACTGAGGTGCATAAAATTAAACTCAGGTGCCTAAAACGCTGAGTCTGAACTGAGAATGGATTATATCTCCCTGTGCCCAGCCTCCTTGAATTTAGGAAGCCACAGTGCCTAGCGAATAAACAGGCACTTGAACCTAGACCATCTGTGAAAATGCTGGGCTCGCTCCGCCCAGGAGCCCCCCCCACCCCGCTGCCCCGGCCCCGCCCACATCAGGAGCGCGCCCCGTGCCAGGTGTTCCCCTAGCGCAGCAGGCCCGGCAGTTCCGCGCTCACCCCATACACCGTATTCCCTTATTGACGCGGGGCCCCTACTATGTACCCCTAGTGACCCGAGGCCCCCCATCGGCAGACTAACAACGTACACGGCGTTCGTTAGAGCCAGCATCAGACAGGACTAGAGGACAGGGAGGAGAGGGAAGCGGTACGTGGACCCCAGGCTCACCCCGAGGTCTGCTTCATAGTTGGAGTTGGTCACAAAGGTCACCGGCCGGGAGGGGTCCAAGGCTTTGGTATGGGCAATCAGCGTCCTGTCCACAGAGAGCAGGAGACACAGCTGCATCAGGCTGCGAAGGGCTCTCAAGACCCACCTCTCATCCTCTCCCGTCCATCTTCCCAAAACAAGAAAACCTGCTTTCCTCGCTACCTGTAAGTGCATTTTAGATAAACAAGCATGTTCCTCCGGTCTTACATCATGTTCCCTGACATTCTTTCTCCCTCACCAAATGTCGCCCCACCCCCCCAGAAGAGGCCACCTCGCAAGGACAAGCAGACACAGAGCTGAGGTCCGTGGGCTGGGCGCTGCCAACAACCAGGTTCTGAATCTGAAAACACTCTTGAAAATAGGAATGGACGCGTGTGGATTAGGATGGATGTTAACTTAACAATGAGGGAGTGTGTGCTAGGCTGCATGCCGTGTGCCGCGTGCCGGGGACTCACCGGATACCTCAGCAGCTACCTCCACAGCCGCCTGCAGCAGGGGGGCAGGGCTTACAAACTACAATGACCAGTGGCGGCAGGAAAGGGGGTTCCTGAGACAGTACAGGGCACACAACTGAGAGTGGAGACTCAGTGACAGCCTCTGAAGAAGGGACATTTATGCTGAATTGCACTAACCAAGGAGGGACGGCAAGAGGCTTCCCGACAGAGGAAGCTGTCAGAGGCCTCCCTACCGCAGGTCGCCCTCAACCACTGTTTAAGGCTATTTTTCTCTTCTCTTTCCGCACAGATAATTTTCTTTCCTTCACACCCTTGACCCATAATTGCTCTTCTCATTTAAAGGCTGTAGTTTCCACAGGCCAGAACAGTACCCCTTATTCTCAAGTCCCAAACCAACACTCTGAAACGGCCTGTTTGTCAGCTGGGGAGCTTCAAAGCCTAGCCGAGCGGCTGCAGCCCAGGCAGCGCTCTCCACATCCCGCCCCATCCTGACAGGAACCTCAGGCACCCGTTCCTAGCAGACTACATACACCCCTCTCACCCTCACCACAGAAATTATGCCCACCAGCCTGGCTCAACACACCCCCACGCCCCACACACTCAGGGGCTATGTGGTCTGAGCTGTCTTTTGCCCAGGGGGTCACTCCCCAGAGCCTTCCACAAGTGGGGCTCATTTCAAAGCGCCCCGAGAGTCAAGGACGCAGAGTCTGCCTCAGAGAGTTTTGATGGCCCCTCCTGCCTCTATAGCAAGTGAAATAAGTCCCCTCTGCAGGCCAAGTTACAACTACAGACTGTAAAAAACGGAAGGGGCCGAGGAACACGCCCAGGGCAGACACTCCCACTTCGGGAACACTGTACCCAAGTGGTGTTTCTTTCCCTTCCACTGCAATGGCAGGGCAGTGGGCGGGGCAGGGAGGGGGGAGCTACTGGCTTTCAGTGAATGAGACCATGAACTGTGGATGGCCTGGTCCTGCCCAACAATGTAACCAGACTAGTTCGACTATGCACATCACTGCCAAACCTGTTTATAATCACCTGCACCAGTAAGCTGGTTTTATAAAGCCTGACTCCACTTTACAGATGAACCTAAAGCATCCCAAAGTGTTTTTCTGAAGTCCTAACACACATTCAATTTCCCAAGACTAGAGACTGCACTACAAGTAAGGGAAGATTATAGCTGTGCTTTCCAGAGACTCTACACCTACATGTAAGCCTCTGCCCCTTCACTGGGCCAAAGCATTCATGTATCGTTTTATAAATGACTCTCCTTTAGATAACAGTTTGTTTTTTCATTTGAAGTTGTGTAAGTAGGTTAGGTTAGCTCTGGATTTAAATTCAGGCGTGAAAAGGAGACACGGGGTCCCTCTGGGCTAACATCACAACGTGAGTGGGCAGAGATTCAGTCCCCTGAGCTGACCGGGTGTGGGATGCACTCTCACGTTTGGGCTGAGCGGGGCCCACTCATGCAGCACAAGCCCACCTCGGAGCGGCCGCCAGCCAAGGCTGAGCTGGGCCAAAGGTGAGGCCTCTTCCCTGACTCAGCCCGGGGCAGGTGGGGCACTCACTTGAAGTAGTAAGCAGCAGGTTTCAGGGAGGAAGCGGGCTCGTTGGCCACAGACCACATCACCACGGCCGGGTGGTTCTTGTCCCTGCGCACCAGCTCCCCCATCACCTCCAGGTGGTGCTGCAGAGATGCATTGCTATAGCTCTGCCTGTGGGCAGGGAGGAAGGGGGAGGGCGTCACCACCGCCCGCCAAGCTGAGCAGGCTGAGCAGCACGGGCGGTGGGCACTCACGCCAGCACGATGCCCACGCCAGGGCTCTCATCAATGACCACGATCCCATAGCGGTCACAGAGCTGCATGACCTCCTCTGCGTAGGGGTAGTGGCTGGTGCGGAAGGAGTTGGCACCGAGCCAGCGAAGCAAGTTGAAGTCCTTTACCATCAGTGGCCAGTCAAAGCCCTTCCCTCGGATCTAGAGGACAGCAGAGTAGAATGACTCCCTGCCCCATCCGTGTCCAAGATGCATTTCCTTCTAGAGCTGGACCCTCAAGAGTCACCCATTAGCCCTCTACCCAGCCCAAGCAGAGGTCCGATCAGGTGGTGGTTTTGAGCAATTTGCTTAAGTGCTCTGAGCGGCCCTCAACCGTTTCAGGGGGAACGGGGCAGGTAAAGATGAGAAATATCCCCCACAGGGACCCAGGAGCCCCAACTCACATCAGCATCCTCATGCTTGTTGACCCCATGGAAATAGAAAGGCTTCCCATTAATGAGGAACTGGCTCTCTGTGACAGCCACAGTGCGAATCCCCACAGGGAGGGTGTAGAAGTCAGACACGGACCGAGCTGCTGTCTGTGCCGTCAGCCTCACCTGTGAAAGCCAAGCACCGGCGTGAGACACTCTGGATGGCCTGAGCCCCACACAGCCCGCCCGTCAGCAGGAAGGCCCCTGGTAAACCACAGCGGCCCACCTCTCGGATGGCAAGCAGAGAGATGCAGAAATTACAGGCTCCTGCCATCTGAAAGGGGGAACCTTTGCCCACACTGCCCCTGGGGCCTGCTCTTCAAATCTGGGTCACCCCACCAAGGATTGAAAAATTCCGGCTGGGAACATGCCTGCCTGCCCATCTGTCCTGCATCCCCGCTGAAGCCAGGCAGGGCTGCTGGATGGGGGCAAAAGGCCTCCTGTAGCCCCAGTCCTAACCACCATTACCTCCAACGAGTATAGGTAGGCAGGGTGCTCATGCATCAGGTACGGCCACCAGAGGTGGGCACTGGGCACCTGCAGCTGGCCCTGGCTCCCCAGCCCCTGGGCCACGACTTTGCCTTCCTTGTCCAAAAGAGACACTTGCAGCTGGAAGTGTTCACTGCCCTGGACGAAAATCTGATAATTCACCAGCCCTGTGGGAGACAAGGGAGACAAGACAAGAGAGGAGGGACGTGACCTGCAGCCACCACTCTGAGGAGTCCGCTTGGTCCCTGAGACCCCAGCCAACAACCATTTACTTCTTGAGCTTGATGTGCAGTGAGGAGAGATTGAGTGAGGGCAGCACAATGGAGAAAGGACAAGGGGGCCCCTGAGCGATGCATCCTGAGCGATGTGATTCTAGGCAAGCCTTACTTCTCATTGGGCCTGATCGCCTCACAAAATGAGGTCGGACCAGATGGGGGTTTCCGAAACCCTTGCCAGCTCAGACAGGCTGGATTTTAGCTTCTCAGGTAGATGGGAACCTATGAGGGTTAACAGGTCTGGGAGAACCATTCTCCTGGGGCATCTTTTCAAACAGGGAGCAGAGGCACTTTGGGCCTGGCTGAGGGCCGATGCTGCTGCGAGCCCTCACCAGTGTTTTGGTCCACGCCAGTAGTGATGGTGATGTCATCAATATAGATGGTGGGCGTGGTGTAGAGGAGGACCGGCCGGTGCAGTCCCGCGTAGTTGAAGAAGTCAAAGTTTGTGTTCTGGACAAAGTAACCCTTGGGGTACCTAGGGTGGGAGGACAATGGCCAAGTGGGCCTTGCCTGGAGTTCTTCAGCCTCACCCCTACTAAGGCTCCCCCACCCTGTGGGAAAACCAGTGGCAGGCTGGGACTGGGAGGGGGGGTGGGGCGTGGTGTTGCTCACTTGGAGGTGTCCATCTTGTAGAGGATGGTCCCTGGCGGCAGGGTGTAGGGGGTGAGTGTGTTGTTGACAGCGATAGTAATGCGGCAGGAAGACAGGGGCCCACTCTGGACCAGTGTGCTGATGTCGACCTCGAAGGGAAGATGGCCCCCCTCATGCTCTGCTACATGGACCCCATTCACCCACTGCAGACACAGGGAGATACGGGGTGAGGGCAGCAGGGCAGAGCATGAGAAGGGTCAGTGCCATCTCAGGCACGCCCGTAGAGGTGCCCTGAGCTGCCACCTGCCTCACCAGCCTGATGAGAGGAAGGGACTCCAGTGAGGATCACGCAGCACCTCCCCCGGGGCACAGACCCCAGTGTGGGGCATGAGTGTTTCCTCCCCCATCCACTCCAGGGGGCAGGCTGCCAGGTGGCAGCTAGGAGCCAGCGCCCCAAGGCAGCCCCAGGAATGCCCAGCAGCTGCACCCGCCCACTCGCCTGCTGCACTGACCACAATGGCGTAGTAGTGGGCACTGCCAATCCTCAGGACCACTCTCGTGCCCAGGTCCTGGGTCCATCGCTGGGGCAGGGTCACCTCCCGTTCATACCACACCCAGCCAACAAAGCTACGCAGTTGCCCGTCCTGGCCCACATCATTGAAGCTGGAGGGAACCGGCATGTCCAGGATGGGGCCTGACTGGGGAAAGAAGGGCGGGGGATCAGGTGCAGACCACCTAGGAATCTCAGGTCCCCCAGCAATCCTACCTGCAGGAAGAAGGCTCCTAACAGGTGGGTGGAATTCCAGACCACCCACCCCACCACTGTTATTCCTTGCCAGCAAGTGACAATGCCCTTTATCGAGCTCATTTAATTCTCACAACTCCATGAAGTAGACATCAGTCACTCATTCAGTGGACAATGGACAGTGAACACCTACAGTGCTGTTCTAGATAACAGGAATAAAACGGTGAACAGGCCTTTGCTGTCAGGTGATCATCTCTATTAAGAGTGTGGAGAGTGGCAGGGGACTATTTAGGAGTCAGGGAAGGTCTTTTGGGGCCAGGGCCCATGGGATACTGCCTCAGGACAATCTGACAGAACTGGGTGAACCTGAGCCCCGCAGGGAATCCCCCAGAGTCCCTCAAGGAGAAGGCTAGGCAGGAGCGGGGCAGATAGCTCAGTGAGCCTGGAAGCAGCCTGGCCTTCCTGAAGACATCTTGTAGTGGAGATGTGTGACCTCTAAGGAGAGGATTTCCTCTGTCCTTCACAGCTGCACCCCCAACACCTGACACAAGCCCTGTCACACAATAGGAACCCACTAAATAATGGCTGGATGGATGGATAACTTGCTGATGAGAGATCAACTGACAGGATGGTTTGTGTCCTAGGGCTGGTGAGACTTAAGGTTCTTTCTCAAGGCAGCCAGCACCAGGATCCAGGGTCTCCACTGAAAGGGGTGAGCCCAGGGCCACAACACAGCCTGAATGAAGGAAGAAGCATCTGCAGAGACCAGACCCTGACTAAGAGGAAGATGATCAACTGACTGCCCAGGGAGGAAGGCTGTCCGTGCAGCGGCTGCTTTGCTGAGGAAACTACCCTATGAGTGGGGCACATGCCTAGCATTCAGCCCAACCCCCCACCCCACCCCGTTTTCTTCCCCTGCTGAATGCTGGGAGACAAAGACCGAAAAGAGGATCTAGGAGAGGCGGGCACCGCAACGGGCACACAGGCCTGCCCTCACCCCCACTTCTCCGCCACCCGACCCAAGTCAGAGCGGAGACCTGCAGCAGGGTCTCTGGCTGGCTGGGTGCCAAGGCCCGTCCTCCAGCTGAACCTGGAATCCAAGGTCCTGCCTGCCAGGGCAGAGCTGGTCCCAAGACGTCCAAAGCTTGCCCTCCTCCCGCTGCCCGCCCAGCTCCGTGCCGCGGACCCGACTCTGACTGGGCCTCCCCGACTGGGCTGGAGCAGAGGCCCTTTCCCCGCGCCCCAGACTTTCGGTCCTGGCCCCCCCTCCGTCCATATCCTCCTTCCGGGTCGGCAGACCCCAGTGCCTCGTCCCCCGTCACCCCCACCCCCCAGGCCTCCAAGCGCGTTCATCTTTCCCTCCTCCAGGCCCGCAGCTCCGTTGTCTCAGGGGGAGGTTCCCACGCCCCGCGCCTGGCTTCTAGGAGCTCCCCCGCCCAGGCCCCGTGTGCCCGATGCATGGAGCCCTCACCTCCCGCAGCGGCGTTCGGTACCACTGCTGCTCAAAGCCCTGGCGCCGGTTGTCGGAGAAGTCGGCGCGGAAGCTCCAGAGGCCGTCGAGCTCCTTGCGCTCCCGCGACGCGCTCTCCCGAGGGTACAGCATCCCGCCCTGCAGCGCCAGCCCGCAGCCCCAAAGAAGCGCGCCGAGCACGGCCCAGGCCCGCGCCTGCACCGGGGCCATAGTTCCCGCCGGCCCAGAGCTGTGGTTCGCAGGGCTGGAGTGGCCCAGGAGGCGGGCACGGGGCGGTGCCCGCAGTCACGTGCCCCGCCTGAAGTCCCGCCCCCGACACTCGCCATTTTGGTTTAAGACGGATGCCGCCCCTGGAGGGACCCGGCGAGGCTGGCGGAGATGGAAGACGGCCATCGGGGACCCCGAGGGGGCCTTTGAGGGAAAGGGACCCTCGAGCCTCCGGCTCCCAAGGGCGAAGGTCCCCGGTTCTGCGCCCGCCCCGCCTGCACTCGGGGGGTCACTGCCTGCTCCCCGCCGTACCTTCCATGACTGGCCGGTCCAGGACCGCAGGCCAGAGCGAGAGCCTGGGAAATGGCCGAGTTCACCGCCTCCCCACCCCCGCCCCGGCCCCTGTTTCCTCAAGGAGGCCAGTGTGAGACATCTTCACTTGCTTATGCCTGCCGGACACCCAGTGAGTCCGGGCAAAGTCTTTATCATGCCCAGGCGTCTCCCGCAGGGACGCTTTTCTCAAGGACTAGGCCATAGCCTTGACCTCGGGCTTCCAACTGTAGTCACCTGGACCCCAAACCCAAGGGCTCCCTCTTGGCATTGCAGGCACATAAATATGGAAAGAGGAGGAGGGGGGCTTATGGCCTGGATACAATTGTTCGTACAATTGCCTAGTTTTTTTAATTATTATTTTTCATTTCTTGCTCTGATTTCATGCTCACCTAAGCAAGTTTCTTGATACTGGAAATGGAGTGAATGCCCAGGACAGAAAAAAATAAAACATTCTAGGAACTGACAAGATCTAAAGGCTTTTCCCCAAGTGCTTATAATATAAAAATAAGAGACAGTAGGATGTAAATGTATATACAATACAATATTGTTAAAGTTAACCCACTTAAATAGAGATAAGATAGGTGTGAAATATTACTGGTGTTATTGAAACAGAGCTCATTCTGACCCCCACAAAAGACGGCTCCGCCTCTCCCTGCCCTAGAGCTTGACAAATGATCAACCCCCTCCTGCAGTTTGAGCTTGGAATGTCCCCTGTCCCAGTTCCCTGCTTTAGATAATTACCCTGAAACTTATGCTTGCTTACTAGTCACAATGCCCCCTGTGCTTGCCAATTACAATCTTATTTATTTATTTATTTTTTAATCTGGGAAGGGGAACAGGATCTTTATGGCCTAGCATTCTTTCCAGGTTATTGTCATCACTGTTCCTGGGTTGGTGATCACTTTAGAGAGCCACAACGCCAGAGGGGAGGCTCCATGCAGTCCCCCAGAACCATCACGTAGCCTTTAGAGGAATGCCCAGATTTTCCCTTAAATGCCCCAGGCTAGTCTGAGAATGTTAAGGCAGTTTTTGGAGGTGTTAACCCACTGCCTTCTCATACCACTGGTGCTCTGATAATAAACGCTTATTCTGAGCCAACTCCTGTGTCGGTCTATTGGCTGAGCGGCGCAGGCAGCACGAGCCCCGGATTCGTTTGGCCTCCGGTTTCATTATTTCATTATTTTGTTCTTCATACTTTTCTCTTTTTTAAAAATCTTCACGTGAACATGCATTAATATTTATAATCAGAATCAAACCAACAAGTGTTTTTAAAAAACAACAAACAGGCAAAACTAAATCAATGAAGGTCTGTCTGCTCCTATAAATCAATAAATTGATTTTTCATTTATCCCCAAGTCTTTATTTATTTAATTAGTACACATTGATTTTCGCTGAGGAATGGAGTGAAGAAATAAATTACTAAATTACTAAATAAATTACTAAAATCAAGTAGGTTGAGGCATGAGGAAATAATTTTATTCTTCTCCATCCACTGCATGTCCCTGTGAATGGCCTTCCCATACTGAGCCTTAGTTCTGTGACCTCCTTGACTTTAGTCTTTTCCTTTTTCCCATAGTTGCTCATTTACTGGACCGTACTGTAGATTCTTTCATTTTCTGAAACCCCACTACTGAAATTTTTCCCAGCCTACCATCTCCTATTTTCACAATCCCTGTTTACTCTAAACTTGTTCCTTTACCAGACTGAAGCTCCCCATTTTTTCTGAATAGAGATGTCGTCTCCTGGTTTTTCAGCCTGTAAGCCATTCTTCCACCAACGCCCTGTGTCTCCCTCGGGTCTTTACTGCATTGCTGCATTGCTGTTCTTCTGGGGCATCTCCACCCCTGCCTCCCCTTTTCTCTTTCTCACTAGCTGCCATCCTTAGGGGAACCCTCCTCCACAGACCCCAAGCCTGGCCTGGGAATAAGACCAGCTCCCTCTTGGTTGCTCTCAAACATAGGTGCACAAACTCTTTCTATCCTGAGGACTCACCTGCCAGAAGGAGAAAGGGGAAACCAAGCTAACAAATGCGGGTAAGTTACTTACTGAATTCCAACTCTCATGGGCACTGGTCTGTAGTTCCTGCCTTTATTTTGAGACTTTCCTCCGAAGTCCTATCTGTGAGGGGACTTGCCTCAACTGGCCAGCAGATCATGTGTCCCCTCGACCTCCAGAGAACAGTTTGAAAATCTGAAGTGGCCTTGAAGGACTAATTCCTCCATAACCTGGAATAAGCACCCCAGGGAATGTCCTCCTGTCTGCCAATTGCTAAATCCAACCTTTTTCATCTCCATTCTAGTTTATCTCAATGAGGCAATTGACACATGAACTCATCCTTCTTAAACACGAAGACCCTTAGCAACTCAGTAACATCCCAATAAAGCTCGTGACAAGACTGACGCTTTCTAACTGTCCTTTCCCCCACCCATGGGATTCTAGAAGGCTAGACAGAGGACCAGGCAGAATGTGTCTGAGAGAGATCCTGGGAGACCAGGAAAGGAGGACAAACCCTCGTGTGGAGAGTTGACTTCAGTAAAACATTCCTGCTCACTGTGAGTTCCCAGCAGAGATGGATTAACCCTGAAGATAAAAGTTTAAGTTTCAGGGCCCCTCACTTGCCAGAGCTCCTTCTAAGGCCCTAAGAGGGGTGCTGGCGATAGTTTATAGGAGATAGCAGAACCTCTGGTGCCCTACATCCCTCCCCTCAGCAGCCTCTGATTTCAGCCAGCGCTGAATTCCCTGAAAGCTCCATTACCAATGACCGATTCCCTGAAAGCTCGGGCTCACCCCTGATAACAGCAACCCACCCCAAGCAGGTTCTAAATTGCTAAATTCTGCTTCTTCAATGGAGTTGAGAAGTGGGGGTGAAATGGGTATTAATAACTTGGAGACACCTCATCCAAAGGGACACAGGAACCATTAGAGGAGTGCTTCAGCCTTTCCTCCTCTAGGAAGGCAACTGTGGGAGACATGTGCAGTCAAGAAGTGACCTTGATAATGCACTTTGATAATTGCTTTTTCCTTCTCTGTCATACTCTTCCTGTTACCATACTCCGGGGATCACTTCCTAAATAAATGCCTAAGATGAATAGGTCTTCATCTTAAGCTCTGCTTTCGAGAAAATCCAACCATAAGCAGCTCTAGAAAGCCACCTCTCAGGATGGGGTTCGGAACTAGACTACTTTTCCAGTCACTCAGCAGCAAGGACTGGCTGTTGCTCTAGTAAATAGAGGGTGATAGTTTTGGGGTGTTATAGCATAATTATCTGTTATGAATTGAGTTAAGGTACGGGTGCAAGGGGAACCACTAGATCATGCAACATAACTTGAATGAAATGTGAGTAAAGGTAATTACAAGAATTGTCGAGTTAGCTACTTTTGCTAAGTGCCCAGAGAAACTTGAAGAAAAAGGCATGACAGGCTCCGTTCAGCCAACTAACAATATAGGGCACAATGTGAAAGCCAGAAGGCTTGGCACTATTTTTTTTTTAAACCAGAACATTTATGTTGCAGCTCATTGTTGAAATCCTTAAAATGAACTGGATGTTGCAACAGCTGCCTTCCGGGGTTTAAGCGTTCCTTAATGGGATCCATGCCTGAATCTGCAGTATACAATTTTTAGGTGCCTCATTCAATCAGTCCTGGTGCTATTTCATCTTTTAGCCTTGGCACTCCAGTTGTACTTTCTCTTCCACTTACTAGGTCAGCCATATTTGCCACAGGTAGACTTCTGAAGGTGGTAGGCCTTAGAGCCACAGAGATGGCACGAGTCGTGGCTGAAGAAACAAAACTTTCAGTAACAAAACACCCACATGCATTTATCAACAAATCGATGGGTGTTGAAGAAGAGTAATTTGATTGCATAAGTATGTAGCTTAGTACCAACGTAGCAGCTATTGTTAAGTGTATTTGAATTGCTCTTGTATATGCCTTAATTTCACATTGATTTTGTATTTTTTTCAGTATTACTAATCATATCAAATTCCAAATATGATGTCATCTTCGTCTACTGAGACTGCCATGACAAAATACCACAGATTGGGTGGCTTAAACAACAGAAATTTATTTTCTCAGTTCTGGAGACTAGAGGTCCAAGATCAAGGCTTAGGCTGATTTGGTTTCTGGTGAGAACTCTCCTCCTGGATTGCAGACAGATGACTTCCCACTGTGTCCTTACCTGGCCTTTCCTCAGTGTGTGCACACAGAGGCAGACTCTCTAAGAACACTAATCCTATTACATCAGGGCCCCACACTTATGGCCTCATGTAACCTTAATTACTTCCTTACTCCAGGTATAGGCTCAACGGTGATTGGGCCTTCAACATATGAATTTGGGGGGGACCGATACATTCAGTCCATAATAGATGAGAAGAAAGTATCCTAGCGGAAACTAAAGGGCAAACTGGGGGAAACTATTAAATTGAATATTTTAAAAGGTTGTGTTTTATGGAATGTGAAGTATATCTCAATAAAGCTATTATTAAAAAAATAAAGGAATGGGGGCAGCCGGTTAGCTCTGTGGTTAGAGAGCAGTGCTCATACCGTATTTCACCGAAAATAAGATCTGACTGGAAAATAAGCCCTAGTTAAGATCATCAGCCAGATGGATGTATTTAGTATGTCTGTTGCAACAAATGGTGGACGTATTAAATTATAAAGTAATAATATTAATGTATAATTAAATATAAATAAATATTATTGACATTAATATTTAAAATAAATGAAAATATAAATTATAATTAAGTATTTGTAAATACCCAAGTGGGCGCCTTTGGACGAGAGGTAAATGCCTATGTAAACAGATGAACTCGAAACTTATTGCCAAATGACCAATCAGAGTACAGACACAATGCACGAATAACGTGCACACTTGATAACGAATGGACGTGGATGTGTCTAATATGAATCTTCAGAATTCAATATGTCGAGTGTTGTAACGGACGGACTTAAGGCACTCATGCGAAATAAAGAAACGTTTTCTGAATTTTGATGCCTGCAATTTTTCGTTGCTTTTGTGTGGACCATCATTCTTAAATATCATCATTTTTGTTGCCACTCCTGTCTCATAAGTCTTCAATTAACACTTGATTTAATGGTAGATTCAAAGGGAATAATATATTGACCCCCCAGACAAGATGAGTGCAAAACGAAAGAGCTATTCCGTCGAGTACAAGAAAGGAATCGTGGAGGACTCCCGGGGCAAGAATCTTAAGGCTTTCTGCAAGGAGAAGAAGTTGGATCTCCAAATGGTCCAAAAATGGCGAGCAGAGTACAATAACTTCAGTCAACAGGTGGATGAGGGGAAAAAAGCGCAAGTGTGGATCAGGTTGGCAATCACTGTTTCCTGAGCTGAAAGACATCATCTGTGAATGGATTGCTGACAAGAGAGCAAAGACTTTGGTTGTGCACAGGGCTGATATTCAAGCATTTGCCCTTGCAATGGAATCAGTTAGAAATATCCCTAGAAGAATTCAAAGCATCACAACACTAGCTGGATGGCTTCCTTCAGCAATAGGAACTGTCTCTAAGAAGATCGCCAACACTGTTCAAGCTGGAAGATACTGAAGTTACTAAACATGCACTTGCATTCAAGTCTTTTGTCGATGGCATCGACTTTTCTAAATACCAATTCTCCAACATGATTGCTATGGATGAAACTGCAGTGTTTATGGGCCAAGGATCTCAAACGACAATTGATCAGAGGGGTGCCTCGTCAATCTACATTCCCTCCACTGGTTAGGAAAGTGCACGTGTTACTTGTATATTGGCAATTCGTCTGGATGGAAAGAAAACCCCACCTCTCATCATCACTAGGGGCAAAAAAGATAAGTTTGAACATGTGTCAGGCATTTCTGTTCTTGAAACCGAAAAAGCCTGGTGCACACAAGCAGTTATAAGGAAGTGGGTCGATTTAATGCTGCCACTTGTTTTACCAGGTGGTTAAAGAGGTCTGCTAGTCTGGGATTCAGCCAACACTCACTGCGTCAAAGACATGAAGAACTTCCTTGCAGAGAGAATAAATCAAATAGTGCCCTGTTTACCCGAAAATAAGACATGGCCAGAAAAGCAGCTCTAATGAATTTTTTGGAGCAAAAATTAAAATAAGACATGGTATTATACTATATTACAATATATTATATTATATTATACAGTAGTACCTCGGTTTTTGAACGTCTCCATTGACGAACATTTTGGTTTACTAATGCTGGAAACCCAGAAGTAAATGTTTCGGTTTTCGAACACACCTTGAAAGATGAACATGTTACCCAGCTCCCATTGAGTGCAAGATCCTGAGGCCTAGCTGTCGGCTGTTGAGTCCTGAGCACCTGCGCAACACGGAGGTGATATTTGGGCTTATTTGGTGACTGTGCGCAATCAATCTGTGCTCATCTCATCTCAGGAGCACTCTTGCAACCAGTTTGTTTTTGCGACTGTGTGCAATCAATCTGTGTTCATGTCATCTGTGGAGCCCTCTGCCAATCACGCCTTGCTGTGAGAAATGGATAAAAGCTGCAAAACCAAGAGAATCATTAACAGAACAACAATAGAGGTGAAGAAGGAAATTATTTCCAAATATGAAAGTGGTGTCCATGTATGTGATCTGGAAACTCAGTTTGGTATTGCCAAATCTACAATTTGTACCATCTTAAAAAATAAAGAAGCCATTAAAGTAGTCAATGTTGCAAGAGGTGTTAAAACACTTATAAGACAAAGAACACAGACAATTGAAGAAGTGGAAAAATTGCTTTTCGTATGGATAAATGAAAAACAGTTGGCCGGTAACAGCATTTCTGAGAGCATAATTTGTGAAAAAGCTTTACATTTGCATGCTGACCTCATCAAAAACACCCCTGGAACAAGTGCTGAGAGTGATATTTTCAAGGCAAATAGAGGGTGGTTTGAAAAGTTTAAGAGGAGAAATGGCATACACAATATGGTGAGACATGGTGAATCTGCCAGAGCCAATAAAGAAGATGCCAACCAATTTGTTTTGGAATTTAAAGATTATGTAGAGACAAAGGGTTTCCTTCCCCAACAAGTTTTCAACTGTGATGAGACAGTCCTCTTTTGGAAGAAAATGCCAAAGAGGACCTACATAACAAAGGAGGAGAAACCATTGCCAGGACACAAGCCCATGAAAGACAGGCTAACCCTCTTATTTTGTGGGAATGCAAGTGGGGATTTTAAGTTGAAGCCTTTGCGAGTCTACCATTCTGAGAACCCCAGGGTATTTAAGAAAAACAATAAAAAAGCAAATTGCTTGTGATGTGGAGGGCAAACAGCAAAGCTTGGGTAACCAGGCAATTTTCCATTGAGTACGTTCATGAAGTGTTCGGGCCAAGTGTAAAAAAATACCTCCAAGACAAAAATCTTCCAATGAAGTGCCTGCTTGTTATGGCTAAAGCTCCAGCTCACCCCCTAGGCTTGGAGGACGAGTTGATGGAAGAGTTCAGTTTTATCAATGTAAATTTTTTGCCCCCCAACACGACTCCTCTCATCCAACCCATGGACCAGCAGGTTATACCTAATTTTAAGAAGCTTTGCACCAAAGCACTGTTCCAAAGGTGCTTTGAGGTGACCTCGGACAAAGAGCTAACCCTCAGAGAGTTCTGGAAGAATCATTTGAATATCCTACATTGCTTACATCTCATAGACAAAGCATGGAGGGACGTGTCTCACAGAACAATGAAGTCAGCCTGGAAGAAATTGTGGCCAGACGCTGTCCCTGAACATGTATTTGAGGATGTTAAAGAGGATGCTCCTATTGTTGAGGACATTGTGTCTCTGCGAAAGTCCATGGACTTGGAAGTGAGCAGTGATGATGTGGAGGAGTTCGTAGAAGACCACAGGACTGAACTCACCACAGAAGAACTTCAGCACATTCTGATGGAGCAGGAACAGGCAGCAACTGAGGAACTGTCTTAAGAAGAGGAGGGAAGACAAAGTGTTTCTACTGCACTGATGAAAGAAATGTGTGCAAAATGGGTGGAAGTGCAAATTTTTGTTGAAAAATATCACCCTGATAAAGCTGCTGTAAGTCATGCCACTAACACTTTCAATGATAATGCTGTCTCACTTTAGACAAATTTTAACACATTGGAAAAAGCAAATGTCAATTGAAAAATTTTTAGTGAGGAAAAGATCCAGTGAGTCTAAACCAGGTGTCAGTGATGTAAAAAAATCAAGGGAAGGAATGGCAGGAGAGGAGTCACCTACAGTGATTCTGGAAGAGGGCCACAGAACACCTGAACACCACTCACCTATTGTGATTATTGAAGGGCACCCCCCCCCATCCAAACCATGACTATCATCATTGCAGGTAAAAAAAAATTACATTTTCATTTTTATCATCTACAGTACTGTTTTTACATTGTTTATTTATTATTACTTTTATAGTACAGTATATTGTGTTTATTGCTTTCATTGTGTTTCATTTTATGGATCTATGGTATCATTAGATAGTAAAATTCATGCTAAATTGCTGTTTCCTTGTACTTGACGGAATAGCTCTTTCTTTTTGCACTCATCTTGTCTGGGAGTCCAATTATTATTCCCTTTAAATCTACCATTAAATCAATTCATGCTAAATTGATTTGAAAGGTCTGCAATGGATTAATCCATTATTGCATTACTTTTATGGGAAACTGTGCCTCGGTTTTCGAATGTTTCAGAACTTGAACGGTCTTCTGGAACGGACTACGTTAGAAAACCGAGGTACCACTGTATTACATAAGACTGGGTCTTATATAATAGAAAAATAAGACCATGTCTATATTCATTTTTGCTCCAAAAGACACATTAGAGTTGATTGTCTGGCTAGGTGTTATTTTCAGGGAAACATGGTAAGTACTAAAGTTATGGACTCTGGGTTCAAAGAGAATTTTATGAATTTGACCTCAAGGCTACGGAAGTAAAAGCTAAAATAAATAAATGGGACTATATCAAACTAAAAAGCTTCTGTACAGCAAAAGAAACCATCAACAAAACAAAGAGGCAACCAACTGAGTGGGAGAAGATATTTGCAAACAATGCCTCCAATAAGGGGCTAATATCCAAAAATATGGAAAGCACTCATACAACTCAACACCACCAAAACAAACGAACAATCCAATTAAAAAATGGGCAGAGAACCTGAACAGACACTTGTCCCAAGAAGACATACAAATGGCCAACAAATATATGAAAAAATGTTCAACCTCACTATCTATTAGGGAAATGCAAATCAAAATCACAGAGATATCACCTCACACCTGTTAGAATGGCTATCATCAACAACACAAATAATAATAAGTGTTGGAGAAGCTGTGGAGAAAAAGTAACCCCCATAACTGCTGGTAGGAATGTAAATTGGTACAGCTGCTTTGGAAAAGTGTAGAAGTGTCTCAAAAAATTAAGAATAGAATTACCGTATGTAATTACCATATGTAATTACTGGGTAATTACCAGAATTACCCAGTAACTGAAGACATGTATTCAAAGATATATGTACTCCAATGTTCATGGCAGCATTATTTATGGTGGCCAAGACATAGAAACTACCAAAGTGTCCTCGATAGATGACTGGATAAAGAAGATGTGGTATACACACACAATGGAATACTACTTTGCCATAAGAAAAGGTGAAACACTGCCATTTGTGACATGGATGGATCTTGAGATTATTATGCTAAGTGAAATAAATCAGACATAAAAAGTTGAGAACTATATGACTTCACTCACATGTGGGATATATAATTGAATGCAACAAAGAAACAAGACAAAGAAACAAAAACTCATAGACACAGACAACAGTTTAGTAGTTACCAGAGGATAAGGGCAGGTGGGAGATGAGGATAAAGGGGGTCAAATATATGGTGATGGAAGGAGAACTGACTCTGTGTGGTGAGCACACAATGTGATATATAGATGATGTAATACAGAAATGTACACTTGAAACTTATGTAATTTTACTCACCATTGTCACCCCAATAAATTTAATTCAACAAAAACAAAATACTCTTTAAAAAAATTTAATGCAAGAGCTGGTAAGACAACCTCATTCCCTTTTGCCAGGCACTTGCTTTATCAGCATCCCTTGCAGCTAAGGATGTAAGATGCAAAGAGAAAGAGATAAATTAAGGTAAGGACTGTTAAGCAAAAAGAAACCAGGACTTGATGATTTGGGAAATTTTCAGGCTATCCAGTTACAAAAGACCCTAAAATTAGGATATTCGCTGTCAGGAAAGCATACTTTAGAAAGCCAAGGGTATGGTTGGACAATCTTTTGCTAGTGCCTGGAAAGGATCAAAATGTCAGAGTATTCTGTAGTTAAGTGTGCTCTTTGAAAAGATTTGGCACATGACTCATGGATCCCCTGAGATATCTCAGCAGAAGCCAGGAATAGAGAGGGGATTGTCCAGGAAAGATCTGTGGAGGAATCTATTGTATAGTGAAGTAAACATGTGTGACATACACAGGAGACCCACAAAGTCCTTTATATCAGCAAAAACGTTACCAGCAAGGGCTAAAAGGAACAGAGAGAGGAGGAAATAAAGAAGGCTTTCAAAATTCTCTCAAAATTCTACAAGCAGGAAATAGGCAGATGTCATTCAACTGCAAACATGTACTACCCTTTAAGAAAAAGATGACTCAGGATGGTGGTGCAGGCACAGAGGACAGAGCTGAAAGCCACGGAGGATTATTCTCAGGTCCTGAAACCGGTTCCAAGTTGGATTTCAAAATTGCTCGGAACCAGTAACTCCATTTGTCCTTCCATGTTCTTCCTTAAATTGAAATATCTGTTAACTATTCTCTTATGCCTAAACCAGCATTGTACTTTGGGAGTAATTTGTTTCTTGAGTCTGTATGTGTGAACTCACAACAGTCATATGAGTGTCAGTTTCATAGAGAGGAATTTTACCTCAGGACGAATCATATCCACACTCACTCATACCTAATTTAGATGATGAAATATGGGACATTTGAGCTGATGAGATTCTGAGGAAATTCAGAACATAAATTTGATGCTGTAATGGGTTGAGTCTTTGGGGAAACTTGAGATGGAGTGTATTTTGCATATGGGATTGTGGGGACAGATCCCTAGAAAGCAGTTTCCAGGCTCTCGGCCTCACATAGAAAGGTGCTGGCTCAGCTAGTAAATGGCCATCAACTGGGATTGGATGGCCATCAGCTGTGGCTAGTTGGCCGTCAGCTGTAACCAGTGAGCCATTGGCCACGAATATAACTGCTGTGGCTACACTAGCAGGAAATGGGGGCTAGCAAGAAGATGGTGGCTGGCAAGTGCGAATTTCAGTTAGGACGGCGGGTTGCGGACAGTGTGGCTCCTGCTTCCTGTGTCTCCAATCCAGCTGCCAGCGAGAATATAGTGGCATGACTCCCTTATCTATGGCTCCATGGGTGTTCCTTTTTGGCCTCACCATGTCCTGCGTTCTTATGTGGGGAACGGGACCAGAGACCCCACGTGACTCCCTGCACCATAGGGATGGACATTCATCTTTGACAGCCAGACAGTACAATGTAGTGGACTAAATAATGATCCCTCAAAGAAGTCTGTATCATAATCCCTGAAACTTGTGAATATTATCTAACATGGTAAACAGAACTTTGCAGATGTGATTCAGTTAAGGATCTTGAAAGATTACCTTAGTTTATCCAAGTGGATCTAAAGTAATCACAAGGGAGGTAGAAAATCAGAAGATTTGACAACTGAAGCAAAGGGTCAGAGTCAGAAAAAGATTTGAAGATGTTTTATTGGTGGACTTGAATGCAGGTGGTCTCTAGAGACAGGAAAAGGCAAGGAAACAGATTCTCCTCTAGAGCCACTGGAAGAAGCAAGGGTCCTACTGACACTCGATTTTGTCTCAGTACAACCCATTTCAGACTTCTGAGCTCAAGAATTATGTTTGTTGTTTCAAGCCACCGAGTGAGTGCTAATTTGTTGCAGGAGCAACAGGAAACCGATACAAGGTCACACTGGGTTTTGATGTTTTTTTTTTTAAAAAAAAGATGTGAGGAAAAGATGAAGCCAATTAGTAGCAGAACAGAAAGAGACAGATATGGGGAGCGGCTGTCACATATGGGCAGTCTGGAGAAAAGATAAGACTCTTGCTCTGCCTGAGAGGCTCATTCCCTCTGTTCAGCTCAGATCACAGGTGGCCAAGCTCATTGGTGGGAGGCACTAGGAGCTGATTCTAGTTAAGGATAATCTTCTGTCTGGAAACAGTTCATAATTAGATTGGGGTGTGCCCCATTGATGGAGGTGGTCAAATAGGCTTTGTCCCATGTCCTATGTATTACAATTTTTATTTTAATCCTATCAGTTGTCTGATGGACTAACTCCCTCATTCATTTCTGAGTAGATTTTAAGTATTCTCTGGATCAGCAGTTCTGACTCTAACATGCAGCAGAAGCACCTGGGCAGTTTGTTAGATGCAGATTCTGAATGTCAGGTGGGACCCAGGGCGGATGTAGCTGGTCTGCAGGAACTTTACGTAACAAGGTTCTAGAAACCAGTGATTCGCAGGCCCGAGTGCACATCAGCACCACGTGGAGGGACTTGAACCAGATGGCCGGGCCCCACCCAGAATCTTATTTATGAGTCTTCAGTAGGGCCTGAACGGTTGTATTTTTAACAAGTTCCCAGGTGATGGTGATAACTGTTAGGGACCATACTTAGAGGACCACTACTCTAGAAGGTTGTATCTGTGACCCCTTTTGGAATTCAGTGTCATGCCCCCACTGCTGGGTTTTGGTTCTGTAGTCTTTTCATCATTCCCAGATTCACTTGGAGGGGTTATTCATTCTTCCTTGAGTTTAGCTTATCTTTGTTGTTAATTAAGTGTAAATTGCAGGCATTGCTTGTAAGGATTTGGTGAGGTTCATGCAGAACAGGTCTGCAGCTCCACTGGCTCTGGGGACTCTGTGTTACTGGACGCGTCCTGTGTGCCAGGCCTGGCCTCAGGCCCCTTGCAGTCTCAGTGTGAGGACTCCCCCCACCCTTGACTGCAGCACCACCTAGCTGTGACCCTCCAGGTTTGTTAGTGCTGGAATTCATGTGCACGTCACTCTGGAGGGTACAGGAGGCATCTTCTTAGCCTGTGTATGAAGCTCACCTAGGGCCAGGCATCACAGCAAGTACTTCATCCCCTCAGGAGGGCAACGATACCCTGCTGTTGTTCCTGATGGTCCAGGGAAAGGAAGGCTAAGCAAGAGGAGAATGGGCGCAGGGGAGCCCAAGGGACACTGGAAGGAAGATTGATGGGCAGGGACTGACTGGGTTAACCAAGCCCATCAGCTCCCACCAGGGCTCTGGGGAGGCCAGTCCTACCAAGACACCCAAGGCAGGAGGTCACTGTGATGCCCAGCAGTGAAAGGGGGTGAGACCTCAGCAGGGCACAAGCTCTGGTGAGATGCAATTCCCGCTCCTCTCTTCCCCACGGGGGACTGGCTTTTCTTGCCGTTTCTCCACTTCCTTGACGACCTCCACTGCCTCTCTGCAGCCCCCAAGCCCACCGCTGACGGAGACAGGCCAGGCAGGAAACACGCAGCAGCCTCCCCTTGGGCCCACTTTATTTGGGAGCAGGGTGGGGAAGGGTCTAGGCCTGCTGTGCCCGCAGCAGTGCTCGCACCTGGCCGATCTGCCAGTCGACACTAGAGCGCGCGGTGCCACCCAAGGCAGCATACTGCTCCACACTGTGCCCGTAGTCCCACACTTGGCTCACGTCACCCGTGAACAGGCGGCTGGGGGGAAGAAGGAGATGAGCCAGGACCGCCTGGTCACCTGGGCCTCAGGGGCCCAAGCTCCAGCCCTGAGAGGCAGCAGAGGGAAGGGAGGAGCTGCACCTGATGGTCTGTAGCTCCTGCAGCGACAGCTGGTTGAGGGCGACCCCTTTGGTCTCAGCCATGAACACGGCTTTCCCAGAGGCCTCGTGAGCCTGGCGAAATGGCATCTGCGGGTGCCGGATGGACAGTGCTGACTGGCTGCCTCGGTGCCCTGCTCGGTGGTGGGCACCCCGCGCATCTTGCCCACCCCACCCGTCGTCCCCTCACTCCTCCACCCCAGCCACCCCACACATACCCCTTTGCGGACCAGGTAGTAGGCGAGGTCAGTGGCCAGCATGTCAGGACTAAGAGCCTGCGCCATGTTCTCACGGTTAACCTGGAGGCAGGCGCCGGGGGGTGGTGAGTCCTGGGGACTCGGGGCCTAAGCTGCCAGCCCCAAGCCCACCCCTAAGCCAGGATGTCCCCTGCCTTGGGCAGATCCACTCTTACCACCCTGTTCTGCTCTCTCTGTTTCAGCCATCTTTTCATAATAATTGGTAATTCTGAGGTGTGCGACTGCCTTTATGAGGTGGGCTGCCTTTATGTTTTCAGAGTCCTTATCTTTAGCACACATCAGAATCACCTGGAGGATTTATTACAAGTACAGATCCCCACGGCCACCCCCATTCTCCAATCCAGTGGGTCTGGAGTGAGGCCTGGACTGCACTTCCATCAAGTTCTCAGGTGATGCTGTGGTCCCAGGACCACACTGAGAACCACTGCTTTTGAGACACATCCTAAACTATTTAGGAATGAAATGATATGAAAATGGGGATTTGCTTCAAAATAAGGGGGAGGGGAGGGGTTGTGGGTAAAGACAGCTGCTGAAGCAAGAAAGGCCATGAGGTGGTTACTGCTGAAGCTGGATGTTGGCACATAGGGGTTCATTATACATCCTCTCAACTGTTGTATACTGAAACTTCCCACAAGAGATTAAAAACGAAATTTGGTTGGACAAATTGATGAGACTCCTTGAGTCTAACCCACATGCACTGTACTGCAGCAGCTAAAGTTTTGTCCCTTTACTGTTCCTCAAGGGCAGGAACAAGCACCCCCCTCTCCCTGTCCCAGGCGAGGACCACCCACCCTCGCCTCCTGTCAGGTCACCCTCCTGGCATGTCCACCCGAGTTCAGGGACTGAGGGGAAAAGGGGCTTGTCTTGCCTGCAGCGTAGAGATGACGCCAGTGGCCACCTGGAGGACGGCACTCATGGTGTCTGACACTTCAAACACGGCTTCCTTGTCCTCCTGGGAGGCACGTGGCAGGGGTGAGGGCCCTACAGCCCCGTCCCCCCAGGGTCCCTCTCTGCCTTCCCCTGGGAACACTCAGCCCTTGCACAGCCCGCACCGAGTGAGAGGAGTGCGCTCAGGGTGCACAGGACAGAAAGTGGCATTTCTGTGGGGCCCCCACCTGTGAGTGCCAGGGCCCTGAGAACCGCTTCGTGGTGCACATGCAGGTGGGCCCCACCCTGCCCCGCCCCGTCCCCACCACCTCCAGCCTTGTACCTGTAAGTCCTTGTTGTAGGTGCTTGGAAGCCCCTTGAGGGTCATCAGGAGCCCAGCACACTAAGGGAAGAGTGAGGGTCAGCAGACTGGGCCTCGGAGCCCATGCCGTCAGCCACAGGCCTCACCCCCTCCCGTCCTTCTCACCCGTCCAAACACTCGCCCGGCCTTGCTCCGGATCAGCTCCAGGCTGTCTGGGTTTTTCTTCTGGGGCATCAGGCTGCTTCCAGTGCTGGGGACAGAGATGCTAGGGCTCAAGGGGCTCCCCTGCCCCTTGGCTGGCCTGCTGGCTGAGGTGAGAGGAAGGAAGCCATGCTGGTGGGAGCAGAGTTGGGCACGGCAGTGCAGCCTTACCTGTAGGCATCTGAGAGCTGCACAAAGCTGAACTCCTTGGTGCCATAGAGGATGAGGTCCTCCGCCATCCTGCTGAGATGGGTCATGCACAGCGAAGCCCAGAACAGGAACTCAGCTTGGGAGAGGGGAAGGGAGAGCAGGCTCTCTGGTCACCCAGCTTCTCTTGCTCTTCACCCAGTCTGGAGAAGCTCCAGGTGGACCACATGGGGGTGGGAAGAGGCTGGAGAGGAGCCGGGGCTGAGGGACAAAGGTGGGGTGCAGTGCAGGGGATGAGCGGGCTTGCCCCAGGACTCACCCACAAAGTCTCGCTCACTGGTAGCATCCATGCTGTTGACAGTGATGGCCCCAAAGTTCAGTGCTGGATGAGGGGAGGGTGGGGAAGCAACAGGGCTGGGCTGGAGGGCAAGGAGGAGCCTCCTCTACCTGACCCAGCTGCCCAGCCACTTCCCTGGTCCCTCTGCAGGGAAGCAGCGTGGAGAGGGGCAGGTGGGGGAGGGTCTCTGGTACAGGTCCCAGGAGGGAGGCAGGAGCCCTGAGTCTACCCAGGGCCATCACCCCACCACAGGCCTCCCTGACCTTTCAAACTTCAGTGTCCATAGGTAATAGACGGAGGTTTCACCCAGGCCCCTGCCCTCTCTACCAGACCTGGCGGGATCTGCAGGGGGGCGTGGGCTCACCTGCTCGGAGCAGCTCCCGATCCACACCCAGAGGATTGCCTGCAATGGCCCCGCTGCAGGGACAGGGGTTCTGAGTGACCAGGGCTTCGGGCAAGCAGGCCCTGGCACACACACACATTCACACCCAGAGCTGAGCCCAGTCAGCTTGGTGCCCAAAAATTTGTCCCGTGCAGGGGACACGACAGGCTATGGGCAAATGGCTGTCTGTCTGGAGAGCTCTGACCCTGCTCTGACACACTTGTCATCTCAGTCGTCCACATCATAAAGAGAACTGGGAGTCCATACAGGGTCCTGTCTGCCCATGTAGAAAACCCCTGGATGAGGAGGCAGGTTACCTGGTATTCTGCTCCCCTGTCCTTCCTGGCTCTTCCTCTGTCAGTCCCCAAGGGCCATGCTAACTCTGTGGCAGCAACCCTGGCCCCCACCCTTCGAGCACTGGGACCTTACTCACCTCCCTAGAGGCAGAACGTTGATCCGCTTCTGCACCTCCAGCAGCCTCTCAGAGTCTCTGGTCAGTGCCACGGCATGGCTGTGGGGAGCCAGGGACAGGAAGGTCAGGGCAGCCCAGGGGCCCTCCGTCCACAGTCCCTCCATCAGGGCCCAGCTCACCTCAGGATCCAGTGGCTCCAGCGGATGGGCTGAGCCCTTTGCAGGTGTGTGTACCCTGGGAAGAGGATGTCACGTTCCCTGTGGAGGAAGAGTAGGGGTAGGGGACCTGAGGGGTTCAGGAGGCTTGAGTGAGGTCTGCCTGTGACACCTGGACCCTGCAGCCTTGGGCCCCTCCAGGGAAGAGCAGGGCAGGCCTAAGAAGGATCGGCCTGCACGGTGGTCTCCTGGGGACAGACACATTGTACAGGAAGAGACTAGAAGTGGGGCAGTGTGATCCAAGGCCTGGACCAGAGCTGTGGGGCCTCCGCAGGGCGAGGCCTGGCCAGTACCAAGCATGGATTACACCCTCAGCGTGGTGTCTGCATCTGCAGCATCTCTCAGCAGGGGCCAGGGCGGTGGTGGGTAGGAGTAAGGAGGCACCTGGTGGGACTGTTTGTGAGCAGGCGGGAAGCTCCCCAGAAAAGCTGGGGGCACTTCAAAGTAGGTAGGATAGAGGCAGAGGGGCTGTGGTGGTGGTTCTGTCTTTTTTTTTTTTTTTAAGTCACCAGCTTTACTGAGATATAATTCACCCATTTAAAGAGTATACTTCAGTGTACAACCATCACATCAATTTTCGAACACTTCACTACCCCCGAAAGAAACCCTGTCCCATTAGCAGGCACTCCTTATCCCCAAAATGGTGCTTGTGCTCGTTTCCCCCAGAGGG